>NW_027513110.1:1521250-1842500 GCF_048772815.1 Callospermophilus lateralis | reverse complement strand
CAATAGGCCTGGATTCATGTGACATTTTGGCCACTGTTTGGGAACCTTCCTGTGAGGGTTCTCCAGAGATTTCATTGAAATGAGCTTCCTCACCATTTAATGGTTCCAGAATAAATTGAAACCCACAGTGCCTCCAACTTCCTCCTTGAAAAGTGGCTAGATAAATACCATGAAATTTTTAAAATTCCCATGACCAGGTGGCACTGGAGAATCTTTGGATATCCTGAGGATGATCATGAGTACACCAGTCAGTGCCTTGATTGACTGGTTTTTATGAAGATGGTGCCGAACAGAGATGCCAAGAAGTTGAAGCCTGCTGAGGAGTGGGCATAGAGCAGTGGTGGGCAGTTGTGTGATAAAACATCTGTGGTGGGGCCATGTGGATCTCCCATTGGCTTCCAAATGCCTTGTGACAGACATGGTGCAGCCAGCAGTCCCTTCTATGTAAAGGCATCTTGTTATATGGAGAGGTTTCAGGGCAATGTTTAGAATCGGGTTGCTATGTTCATGGGGGCAAGCTATGTGGAATATAAGCCTGGTTGATGCATTCTTCTGCAGACCCTGACCTACCACAGGTGACAGATCTCCCTCACGCACTGGGTAACAGTTGAATTCTTTGTATTTCGTGAAGCAAATACAAAAATTCCATTTCAGCAGCAAGAAACACCACAAAAAGTGAAGGATGCCCAAATGGCTTCACAGTCCACATGTGGATACACTTAGCCCCCCGTGGCCACAGTTTACCCTAAAAGAGAGAATTCAACATTGCTGCCTCATGTTCATTGGAAAATAAGAAACCATGACCTCCAAGTCACATAGATGCAGACCCAGATTTGATGGTCTCACTACAAAGAAAGCTAAAATTCCCAACAACAACATATATTTCAAGTGCCCAACGTCAGAGGCAGATTCTCAAGAAGTCTTTAGGCCAGCAGAGCTCCATGGTTGTGGAGTGTTTACCCTGTCCCTTACTTTTGGAATCTCAGAAGGGAGGAAGATACACCAAGCCAATTGACGGCTCCTTTTGAAAAAATTGTACCACCAATGACATCATCAGCAAATATAACCCAACACTACCACAAGTTGCTGCACAAACAGATAGTTTACAATGCATACATGTGAGTTCACAATGTGTCCAGGCAAGTTCTGCAAGCAGTTCAGTGATGGCTATTGCAGAAGCTGTAGATTGGTTTTATCTTTGATTTCACCAGCACTGTGACGAAGATAGAAATTCTGGCAATAATGGCTAAAGAAAAAATTATGTAACATTCCAGAAAACACTGATAGAAAACAATTTTCTTAACAATTTACATTGTCTTGGAGGGAATTATTAAATATAATGAAAAGGAAATGTGAAAGAAAACAAACAGATCTGTTAACCTCCTTTTTTGTTCACATTTTAAAACAATCCTCAACAGCTGTTTACCCAATTTAAATTAAACCATTTAAATAATGTGAATAAAAAAATATTTGGATCAATTTTTTCATGAGCCCTCATCATATATGATATATGGACATATGAACATTCAAACATATAACACAAAACACAAGTGTGCACACATAATATAATACATACAACACATAACATAATAGTAAAGGCCTTATAACTTTTTACATGTGAAATCTCCATTGCAATGTTTAAAAACTCTATTGTCAAAAAATAGAACTGATCACCAAAACATTAAACTAGGTATGTATGAGCTCAAAAAAACAAAATAAAATGTGGGAAAAGGCAATAATAAAATAGATATTGAAAAAAGCATCCTGGTTCTATCTTAGATGTAAGGGTAGCCAAACTGGAATTTTGGATATCAGCTGATATGGACTTGAGTCAAATCATCTTCTTTTTGTTCTGTAGAAATCGCTTCAGTTAATCTCTCTGGAATCCAAATCGGCTGTTGTTCTCTCTGTGGAAACACACAAACAGGCCCCTGGCTCCAGACAATCATTGGGTCAGGACCTTGGTTAATCTCTCTGGAATCCAAATCGGCTACTGTTTTTCCTGTGGAAACAGACAAACAGACCCCCGACTCCAGACAATTACTGGGTCAGGACCTTTCCATTGTCCTGTTAGAATATCTTTCCAAAGAACCTTGGGCTTATGCACATTTTTTGGACACATATGCCTTTCCCCAGCACTAAGTGCTGATGAATCCAAATTTTAAAAGTTTAGAATAAAAAGGGTTATTTTAAGTTTGTCTTTGGGGAATATATACCCTTTCCCAATTGCGTCTTTTTTGCTTTAATAAGTACTTTTTAATAGTTTGATGAGCTTTTTCAACTATGCCTTGTCCCTGTGGATTGTATGGGATTAATGTTATATGAGTAATGCCAAATGATGACCAAAATTGTTTAAAAGAGGTAGAAGTATAACCAGGGGCATTATCTGTTTTTAACTGTTTGGGAACGCCCACAGTGGCAAAATTTTGTAAGCAATGAGTGATAATATCTTTAGTTTTTCTCCGGCATGAAGGGTGCCCATCAAAAATCCAGAAGAAGTATCAACTGTAACATACAAATATTTTAATTTTCCAAATTCTGGCAAGTGTGTGATGTCCATCGGCCAAATATGATTAGGTATCAATCCTCTAGGATTGACTCCAAGATTAACTTGTGGTAAAAAGGTCACACAATTTTGACATTGTTTTATTATTTGTCTAGCTTTTTCCTTAGTTATTTTAGAAGGCTTTTGTAAGGTATTAGCTTTGACATGGAACTTTTTACGAAAATTTATAGCTTCTTCTAGTGTAGAGAAAATATGTATGTCATGTGTACTTTTATTTGCTAAATCATTGCCCAAACTGATGGCTCCAGGCAATCCTGTATGTGCCCTGATATGTCCTATAAAGAATGGATCTTTTCTGTCCCAGATTATACTTTGTATAGTGGAAAGCAAGGAGAAAACAGTAGAGGAATGGGAAATCCTACCAGCATCTTCAAAGCATACTATAGCGTTAACTATATGCTGACTATCAAAAATAAATTAAATACAGAATCTTTAAACATCACAAAAGCTTGTAATACTGCATTAAGCTCTACATTTTGAGCTGATTGTTTGGGTACTAGAAATGTAAAAGTTTGATCAGGTGTAACTATTGCTGCTGTACCATTATTTGATCCATCAGTAAATATATTTGGAGCATTCATGATAGGTGTTTTTCTTGTCAATTTTGGAAAAATTACAGGATGCGATGACCAAAAAGACAATAAAGGATTAGATGGTAAGTGATTATGAAATGAAACATTAGATTTGCACATGATTATTGCCCAAGTATTTAACTCATTAACTAACTCATCAATTTGATTCAGAGTATGTGGAGTAATAATTTTATTGGGAGCAATCCCAAGCACTCACTTTGCTGCTTTTATTCCTTTGAGTATTAATTGTCCTATAGCCTCAGGGTACCTAGTAAGAATAGTGTTAGGAGAATAAGATAAATGTATCTATAATAATGGACCTTCTTGCAAAAATACTCCTGTAGGAATATTTTTTGTTGGTAGACAATAAATAATAAAGGCAAACTTATATCAATTCTATCCAAATGCATATTTTCCATATATGTTTCAATGATTTTTAATGCCTTTCTTGCTTCAGGCGTTAACATGTACCATGAATTGGGATATGATGGACCTTTTAGGATATCAAATAAATATCCCAACTCTCCTGTTGGTATACCTAGATAAGGCCTTATCCAATTTATGTCTCCTAATAACTTTTGAAAGTCGTTATGTGATTTGAGTTGATCTACTTGTATTTGAATTTTTGGTGGCGGTACATGGTTGAGGATAATAGAACACCTAAATAATTAATTGGAAAATTTAATTGTACTTTATCTATTGCAATATCTAGATTATTTTTTAATAAGTTTGTAAGTGTGGCATAACATTCTAGCAATGTGTTTTTAGCTTTGTGTGCTAATAATACATCATCCATATAGTGAAATATTTGTAGTTCAGGATTTTGATTTCTAAGTGGCTTGATTACTTTGTTAAAATAAATTTGACACATTGTTGGGCTGTTAGCCATCCCTTGAGGCAGTACTTTCCATTCATATCTCTGATCAGAACCTTCATGATTCAGTGCAGGGATAGTAAATGCAAAACTTGGACTATCCTCAGGATGAATTGGAATTGAAAAAAAAAAAAAACCTTTAATATCTATAAGTAATTTTGTTAAACCCTCCTCCTATGGGCAATTCCTTTTAAAATGTCCTGTTTGTTCACAATTGTAGCATGTTCTTGGCCTGGCATCTAATGCCTGTTTTAGTGCAGCTGCCACAATTTGCCCTTCTTCATTAATGTCTCTGGCATCTAAAGCCTGTTTTACTGCAGTTGCCACGACTTGCTCTTGTTCATTAATGTCTCTACATAATTTAATATATGTGTTTAAATCTTCATGTTTCCATGGTCTAATTATATCTCTGCACCAACTATTCGCTTGCTCATAAGCCAGTTTTTTTAGTAATAGCATTGCTTGTTCTGTTTTCCCAGAACCTCTGGTACCTGTTTGAATAAGCCTATCGACAAATTCAGCAGAAAGTTAATTAGCTCCTTGTATTACTTTAGATAATTGACCTTGTAAACCTCCAAGTCCTTGTAAAGTCTTCCATGACTTAATTGCATCTACAGGAATTTATGCACATACACCAGAATCATATGCAATTTGTTGCTGCTGATCCTCATAAGGTCCCTTTCCTAACAACATATCTAGATTTCTCTGAGGATAACCAGCTGCTGCATTTTGCATAGCCGTCTCCTTGCAAAATTCCTCATTGTCAACCTTCCATAACAGGTATTGTCCTCCATTTAGCACAACTTTACACATATTAGCGCAATCCGCTGGCTTCATGTTCAAGTTGTTAATGGTTTCGACCATGCTTACAGTGAAGAGTGCTTGAGGACCATAGGTTGTTACAGCCTCTTTTATCTGCTTCACTGTTTTGAAATTTAAAGCATGGTAAACTCGCTGCCCTCCTACCTCAAATATAGGGCATGTTAATATTTGAGATCTTGTCTCAGGATCCCAACTATCAACTGTGGGGGTTGGGGGCTTCCCAGCATATGGAGGTGGCCTTGTTAGTTGGACACTTACATCCTCTGGTGATAGAAAAGTATTAGTAGCAGTCTCCTATAGAGGGGGTTCTGTTGGTTGGACACTTACACCCTCTGGTCATAGAAAGGTGTTAGTAGTAGTCTCCTGTTGTAAATTTTCCCCTGATGGCTTTTACTGTTTTACACTTTCTTTCTCTGTCTGACTAGTTTGAGAGGCCTTCTCTTTTACATGATTTTTTTCCTCTGTCTGACTGGTTCGAGAGACCTTCTCTTTTACTTGAATTTTTTCCTCTGTCTGACTAACTTGAGAGACCTTCTCTTTTACTTGAATCAATATGTCTTCTCCTTCCTCTACCATTGTCTGAACTGAAGGCTTTTGACTAAACAAACAAGATACGAAAGTCCACAATGGCAATGTGCCAACTGGCAGAGTCCCTGGGCTTTTCTTTTCTATTCTTTTTAAATCTTCACCATGATGGTTCCATTGTGATATATTTAACAACTCCTCCTTAAAAAGCCATGGGCTACATTTTTGCATTGTATCAACTTATGCCCTGACTGCTCTTAATTTTGCTGGGATGCCTCCTTCCTCTAACAATTTACTTAACACTTTTTCAGTTTGTTTTTTTTCTAATTTCTGATGCCATATTTCTACTATAATACAACCCAACAAGATAACACCAAACAAAACAGAGATAGAATGAAATAAAAATGGAAAAACAAAATATCATTATAGCCTTTCTCTCTATCTGTTCCTCAGACACAAATAGTTTTTCCTCAGATGTGAGCGGTTTTTCTTCCATCTCACTCGTCTCCAGGGACAGGCAATTTAAAGCAAATGTGAAGCAAAACAAAAGAGGAATCTTAAAATGGCTACCCATCCTCTTGTCCTGCCCTCAGGGGCGAGCAGTTTACCTTATCAGTTACCCTCAGTCGCTCCCCATGCGAGCCACCAAATGCTGCAGTCTGGCTGGGCACAATCAGGAGCCACTTTTCAAAAGAAAGCAACTTTATTTTTAGAACCACACACGCCAAGCAAAAGAGCCTCTCAGGAAAAACCCTCAGAGCCCCAACTGTCACCACCGGCTTCCCACAAGCCTTTCCCTCCCACACAAGCCTCTCTCCACTTCCCACAATCCTCCTGCTCTTGAGGCCGATTGGCTGGGTCATGTGTGGAGTCAAAAAAGTCCCCCAATGAGCAGCTCTGTGATCTGAAAAGGCAGGGAAGCAGCCCAATGAGCATCACCGCAGAGGAGCCAATCAGCTAGATGTTGCTGGGGCCGCTGTGAGCCAAATATCAGCTGGCAGTCTGAAAGGGTGGGGAAACAGCTCAATGAGCATCTCCAATGAGCATCACCGCAGAGGAGCCAATCAGCTAGATGTTGCTGGGGCCACTGTGAGCCAATCATCAGCCGGCAGCTGAAAGTTTGCAGGCAGCTGGAAGTTTGCTGGGCCCCTTAGGCTGCAGCTATGAACAGGAGTTGTATGCACCATTCACTGAAGGTAGTTTTCAGTACTAGGAAACAAATATGTATTTCAGGTGGATGAATATTTCTGACAATAATCTGGTGAAAAGTTGATTATAAATCCACATACTTGAACATGAATGAATTTAGGGAGTGCAAATAAGACATATATATTTCATATTTTGAAAAATCTGTAGAGTGTGTGTGTATACACACACACACACACACACACACACACACAGATATTAAAATGTAGCAACATATATGCCAATCGAAATTCACCATGAAATACACATCATTCACAGATCCAAACATATTCAATTTACTTAACAGGGATTTATGTATAATGTTGTTCTACTAGGAGGCTCCCCCATAGTTTGAATTTCAGTTCCAACAGCGTTTATGAGGAGTGATCCCTTCTCAAAATTTGTATCTGCAAAGTCAGCCACCTCACAAGAATGTAGGTGTGATACCAGCTGGGATTCGATATGTGCATATAAAAATACATGTGCTGAATAGGCTACACACAAAGGGAGACAGGAATTCACATATTTGTTAACTTTAAAAACACATGGATATCTATTTCAATTAAAAATAGACTGGATTTATAACACCTAACCTTTATCATGCAAAAGGCAAGTTCAAGAATACACCATGCCTCTTCTGAACTGCTTGTATTTCAATTCTGATTTTGTTACTTTTCTGCATCATATTAGAATTAGTAGTCAGAGTGTAGTAGGGTATAAGTTAGTGTCAGGGATTCAGTATTTCAAATGGAAAATTGGAAAATGAATCCAATGTGTATGCAATATATGTTACACAAATAACTTCCCACTCTAATTCAGAAAATGGCTTGACATAACCTTCGCCCAAAGAAAGACAAAATTAGAGGAGAAGAGTCAGAAAATCTGTAAATACATATATGGAATGGAAAATTCTCAGAAGTTTAAAACTATTGAGGCTTTAGAGGAGCTTCCAAAACTTAGGGACAGGGTAAAACTCCACAAACATGGAACTCTACTGGCCTAAAGACTTCTGGAGATACTGACAATGAGGTTGGGCACTTGAAATATACGTTGTTGTCAGGAGCTTTAGCTTCCTTTTTAGTGAGAACATCAAAGCTGAGTCTGCATCTATGTGACCTGGAGGACATGGTTTCCTATTTTTCAATGAACATGAGGCAGCAGTGTTGAATTTTCTCTTTGTAGCTAAACTGTGACCACTCAGGGCTAAGTGTCTCCCCATGTGGACTTGAAAGCCATTTGGTCATCCTCCAGTGTTCGTGTTATTTCTTGCTCATGCACTGGGTGTTTTGTATTTGCTTCAAGGCATATAAGGAGTTCAACTGAGACACAGTCCTGGAGGGTGTCCTGTAATATGTGGGGGGTCAGGGTCTGCAGGAGAATGCAACAACCAGGCTTCTATCCAACATCGCTTGCCCCCTTGATCATAGCAACCAGATTGTGAACATTGCCCTGAAAACTCTCTATGTAACAATATGCCTTTATATACAAGGGTGTGGTGGCTGCACCATGTCATTCACAAGCCATTTGGAGCCAGTGTAAGATCCACATGACCCCACCACAGATGTTTTATCACACACCTGCACACCACTGCTCTAGGCCTACTACTCAGAAAGCTCCAACTTACTGACATCTCAGTTCTAGGCACTGTCTGGTACCCTCATGATCAGCAACAGGACATCCTAAGGTTCTCCAGTGCCATCTGGTCATGGAAATTTCAAAAATGAAGTTTTTGAAATTTCATAAATGAAGTTGAAGGCACTGTGGGTTTCAATTCATTCAGGAACCATTAAATGATGAGGAAGCTCATTTCAATGAAAGCTCTGGAGAAGTCTCAGATACAAGGCTTCCCAAAGAGTAGGCAAAAGGTCACATTGTGGTCTACAATGTGAGGTCCATGTGTGTTTTTACTCTCAACTACGGCTGCCAATCTTTCAGAATAAAATCATGGCATATCTTGGATGAGATTCCCAGTGCTCTGTGGAAAGCCCCCCTGGGCGTAGATCTCAGTTTCCAAGGACGACTCTCATGGGTGGACTCCTAAAATCCAAACACAATACATGGCAATACTTCTCTGAGGTCAGTTACAGAACACAGTCTCTAAGGGGAATCACACCTGAGTTCAATCCTAGGTGGACCCAGTCATCTCTTCCAAACGCCAAGCAAATGACCACAATTAAAACCAAAACACTCCCACATGGCCCTTATCTTCTTCCAGTAGACAAACATAATAACCATTGGCTGGGGGTTTTCATGAGGGGCGCTGTGCAAGACAGTGTCCAAAATAAACTTCCTTGCCCCTCATTTGCCTAAAGTCAGGGTGTCCTGGACACCCTTCCTGTTAACCATGAGTGATCAAATAGGACTGCTGTTAATACTGTTCCAATTCTCCAATTTGAGGCCTACTGGCTCTGGGGTTTAGATTCTTTATGTGAATTGGAGTTATGAGAAAACCCACGCATCTCTTGGCTAGCCTCTGCAGGGCTTTGAAGAACTCATTTGACCGAAAGATCCCGATTCACAATTGATAAAGGTCAGGATCCTTAGAGGAAGGCGAGAGACTTCATCCACAATGACTGCTCTTTTGGCCATTTTGGTTTTGGATACAGAAGAGATTTTTCTTTAGATCCCTCAGGTGCTGAAAATCTAACCACAGCATCACAGAGGGCAAAGAGGCTTATTCAGACCCATCCCATTTCAAAGCAATTAAGCAAAGAGCCACAGGTGATGCCCATTCATTACAATTTGAAAACTGTTTGCTTCAGCCTTCACCAAGGGGTGGCCTGAGGCAAAGACCTTCCTGACATTCAGGGCAACAGAACAATAGGTAAGCAAAAGGCCCAAAGTAGGGTTTCCCACTGAGACTCTTCTGGTCACGCTGGTATCTGAGTTTTCTGAGATGCTTGCCATTTCCTTCAGCTATCCAGTACATGGCCATGTCACAGAGTTTGGTGGTGGTACATATCTTGAACACAAAACCATTTGCCCATTCTGGACAGTGCCCACAATTCAGGAAGAAAACAGAAACTTAAGGAGATAGGAGGTGTTGCCAATCGAAAAGTCAAACCGCAGTCCATTCACAAATTGGGCAGAATGAATGCTGGGAAGCTTTCTACTAGACAGGACACATCCATTGATACATTCTCTTTTCTAATGTTGATAACCACGGACACAGTGGGATACACAGACCTAGAAACACTCGCCTTGTCAAATGACTTACTAGAAATAGTCCACTCCAAACCAAACAAACTGCTTTTCCTATCAATTCTCAGAACATGTGACAAAGCCACAAACACACACCCACACCCACAAAGGCAACTTCTTTACCCAAGAATGTCTGTGAATATCCGGAGTGTCCTCTGACTGGTTGGCCATTATTTGTTCCCCCAAAATGGCCTGTCTTGTCTCAAATCTGGTCTCCTTGGCCAACACTGTGAAGTTGTCAGGAGCCAGGGGTGAGCCACTACCTGCTTTTTCATGAAAGACCCCTCTCCAGAGCTTTCCTGGCATTTGGCCATCCTCATATCAGTAGGTACCAAAAAAGACTTACTCTGTTCTTGGTAAATCCAAATAAGTTAGCCCACTGGGACTGTGACTGGGACTGTCTCTGGATGCCAGGCTTCTTGGATCCCAAGTTCAGAGAGCTCCATCACCAATAAATTAGTAAGTTCACTTCCTTCAGGAACTGAATTATGACACTGCCTTGGCAACCACTTTGTTTTAACAGTAGCTTCGAAGGGTCTCATGTGATGGAGGCTGCCTCTACTTCCTGTGACAGTTTCACAAGTTAAAATGGTATATCAACCATAGGCACCTGGGAACAGCTCACCATACAAGCCTCGTTTGCTCCGTCTTCTCTACATAAAGAAGAAAGTGGCTGATTCAGACAAATCCCTTCATTCTGAGAAGGTTGTTTGCCATGGAAGATGACTTTTACTCTCTCAGGTCCTAAATAGCTGCATACATCTTCTCCAGGGATCATTTCTGCATGGACCTTGAGGTTCTCTGCTGGTGGAAGATCCCCTCTATTTCTGTATTGTAAGACAAACTCTGTCCCTGCTCTTCTGTATAGTTAGATTGAGGGAAAAGTGTATGGTAAGGCTTAATAACAGGTTTGATTTGGCTTAGGAATCATTCTGATTGATGAATAATGGTATTGGGTACCTGTGATATTTACAAGAATATACAAGTGAAATATAAGTATGAAAACAGAAATCTAGGTAAGATATGAAGCCCAGAAGAGCATTAGGCCCTTGATTGGGATACTTAGCTTTGAATTTTGTTCTGCACAGATGTGTCAGATAAATCGATATACCATGGCATAGGACCTTGTACCTTGGATGATTGAATGTTGAAGAGAACATCCAGTCAAACAGGGATAGTCGGTATTATTAGAAAGATAGTTGGTAGGTTTAGGAAGAAGGGTGAGTATAGGATTGACAGCAAAAGTTCTTTAGCAATTGGGTTTCAGATAGAGAGTGAATGTAAAAGTTAGTATATGTGAAGAGTCAGTCACAATGATGAACTGGGGAAAATATATAGGAAAGCAGATATGAATACAGACATTATGAAATCAGGCAAAGTATAAAGTCAGTGATAGGATTAGGCATTTTAACAGGGTTGTTGTTGAATATATAATCTAAGGAAGAAACAAATATGTACTCAACAATAGGATTGACATTTGAGAGCATTAGGCAACCTGCACATAGATGTTTTTAGTAATCCATGCTCACTTTCCATTTAGGCTTTCGTACAATCAAAGTGTGACCTTTGCTTTTTTGTCGAGAATATTACTGTGATAAAATGTATATGGACATCAGGTGACATGAGTATTTCTTCCACCATTTCTGTGAGCAATATTTTGAAGACGTATAAATAAGTGTTGGGTGTAAAATTAGGTGTACCTGGAGTCTTTGGATATAGAGATAATGGATGAATAGACCATCCTGAGAATAAATAATAAAACTGGTTCCAACTTTAAATAATTTTTTGAATTGATATCTGAAAATATACAGAAAATCTTATATTGCTATACAATCATTCATTCCATCCTGTTACATTCTAATGGTAATATGAGTGTTATGGTTTATCATGAAGAGTGTGTGAGTTTTGCTTCAAAAGTGATTGTGGAAGTCAAAAATAATGTGTTTGGCAAGAAGTCTCATGAAAAGACCAGTCAAGAGACCTGGAGGAATAAATGTGTTCTGAAGAAGGAATTGATTAAACATGAAAAAAAAATCTTATAAATTTGTGAAACTCTGAATGAAATATATATACTATGAGATATATATATATATATATATATATATATATATATATATATATATATATATATATATATATATATATATTTGAATATATGTAGAATACATAGGTAAAATATATGTATGAAAACAGAAATCTAAGTAAGATTTGAAGCCCAGAAGGGCATTGGTCCCTTGATTGGGACTACTTAGCTTTGAATTACTTTCTGCAAAGTTGTCTCAGATAAATCCATATACAATGACATAGGACCTTGTACCTTGCATGATTGAATGTAGAAGCGAACATCCAGTCAAAAAGGAATAGTTGGTAGTGAAAGTTTAATAAAATAGGTACTTGTCACTTCCTGTGTTTCTGTACGCTTAATAAAACACTGTTGAAATCTTGAGAATTGTTTGCTAATCTTGTTCCCAGAATGTGCTGTCCCCATCTGCCAAACTGCAGATTGTACTCCCTCACCCGGTTAAGCGCTAACCGCCCACTGACCCTTACCCATCAATAAACTTCCCTCCCTGCCCTCTCCAAGAAAAGTATATAAGCTCTGCTGAAGCTGTTCTCAGGGCTCTCTGCTCTATTCATGTGAACTCTGAGCCCCAGCATGCTGGACCCCCAGTAAATCCTTTGCTGTTGCATGTTAAAGTCTCTTGGTTGTCCCTTCCTCTGACACTAGCCCGACCTTTACATATGGAGGTTCCACAGAGATCAAGCAGCGGTGGACGAGAGACCCCAATGGACCCCCCTCAGATAAGTAAGGCGCCTCTTTCTGGTTTCAGGTTTCAGGTTAGGGTTTGGCAAAATGGCTGTCAATGAAGAGTGTGAGCTCTCTCTGATGGTGGCTGACAGTCGTGTTACAGAACCACAGGCCACGTCCCTGGAGGACGCCTGAGAGGACTCGGGAAATTGAGGAACAATAGTCTCTTTGACTCAGTGATATTTTGTTTCAGATTCAGTATTGCCAGTCCATCGGATTTTGCCGGCTACTCAGTCATGGTCTCAGTGTTGAACGTCCATTGCCTGTCTTTATTGTCTTGTCTTGCCTTTGTCATGTGTCTTGCTTTCACTGTTTGTGTATCTCTCATTATGGAACAGAGCACTTCAATGCCTCTGTCCCTGACCCTTGATCACTATACCAAAGTCCGTTTAAGGGCTCAGAATCTCTTTATTTCAGTAAAGCCCCGGATGTGGCAAACTCTCTGTACCTCAGAATGGCCCACCTTTGGAGTCGGATGGCCCCTAGAAGGATCTTTCTACTTCCCACTAATTTATAATTCAGAGATATTGTCTTTCAGCCATGGCCAGATAGTCATCTGGATCAACAGCCATATATTTTAATTCAGCAGGACCTCTGCAAATTTCCTCCTCAATGGGTCAAGCCTTTCCTTGCCCCTGCCCCCGCAATGACTCCTTCCCCCAGGAACTCACAAACACTCTGCTCCTCCTCCTCCTCCACACTCTGTTTTCCCTGTGTCACCAGATTTGAGTCTCTTGGACTCTCCTCCCCCTCCTTATCCCCTGCCCTCATCCTCTAACCCCCAACATCCTCTAAGTGATACCCCTGCTGCTGACTCAGCCTCTCCTCCATTGAAGGAAGCTAAGCCAGCCCAGCGCCCTCCAGGTAATTCCCCTGCAGCACACACAGCACCTCCTCCCATGGAGGAAGCTGGCCCTGCTAAAGGAACTCGCTGGCGGTGAATGATTGAAAACCCTGGAACTCTTGGGATGCCTCCCCTTCGACCCTATGGACCAATGATTGACAATGGCCATTGGGGGAAAATTCAAGCCTACCAGAATTGGCCGTTCTTCTCTTCAAACCTATGTAACTTAAAAAATTACAATCCCCCTTTTTCCAAGGACCCCACCCGGCTCTCAGGTGTGGTTGAGTCATTGATGTTTTCACACCAGCCTACTTTGGATGACAGCCAACAACTGCTAGGGACTTTCTTCATGACAGAGGAAAAAAAGGGAATTCTCCAAGAAGCTAAAAAAAAATCCTTGGACCAGGTGTGCATCCGACACAACTTACCAACATAATCAAAGCCGGCTTTCCTTTGAACCGACCCAACTGGGACCCCAACACCTTTGAAGGTAGGGAGCATCTGTCCACTTATCGCCGGGCTCTAATAGTGGGTCTCCGAGCAGCCTCTAGTGACCAACTAATTTGGCCAAGGTAAGAGAGATTATCAGGGGCCTGATGAATCTCCCTCTATGTTTCTAGAGAGAATTATGGAGGCATATAGGAGCTATAATCCTTTTTATCGTCAGGCAGAGAATCAAAAGGCATCTGTCACGATGGCCTTTATTGGGCAAACTGCCCTGGATATTAAAACAAAGTTACAAAGCTTAGATTGATTACAAGATATGACTTTGAGAGATTTAGTCAGAGAAGCTGAGAAGGTATACTATAAGAGAGAAACTGAGGAAGAGAAGGGAGCAAATGGAGGATAAAAGAAACAAAAGGCAGAGTAAGGCGTTGACTAAGGTCCAGGTCACAACAACAAATAGGCCAAAAATTAAGAAACAGGGAGACAAGAAGTTATACGTTGGCCCACGACAGAGGCCACCCTTGGCCTCAGATCAATGTGCCTACTCAAACAAAAAGGACACTGGGCCAAAATTGACATAGAAAGCGACAGCCACGCCAGCCAGCCATTCTGACTCTGGAGGATGACTAAGAAAGTCGGGGCTCAGATCCCCTCCCCGAGCTCAGAGTAACTTTTGAAGTGGAGGGGACCCCAGTAAACTTTGAAGTGGATACAGGGGCAATATACTGAGCCCATAAGGCCACATTGGGCCCTCTATCAAATAAAAAATCTCTATTTCAAGGGGCTAATGGCAGTAAATATCGGGCTTGGACAACTAAGAGGACCATGGACCTGGGAAAAGGAAAAATCCATCACTCCTTCCTAGTAGTCCCAGAATGCCTGACCCCATTGATTGGCGGAGATCTGCTTACCAAGCTCTGGGCCAAAATAAATTTTAACCCTGAAGGCCCTTAAGTGGAATTTCTAAATCTTTCAGTAAAAACTCCAAGAGCCACGGCTCTAACTATGTCAGTAGAAAATGTACATCAACTCACTCACCTTGGTTCAAAGAAACTGCAGGCATTCCTGAAGGATCAAGAACAGAGTTTTCCACTAACAGACTCACAGTGAAGAAAATAACTGAATGGGTAACAAAAGCCTGTCGGGTTCATCAATTGGTAAATGCTTACCCTTCCAAGCTTCCTGTATGAAAGCACATACGAGGAACCAAACCAGGACAATACTGGGAAGTGGACATTACTGAAATAAAGCCAGCAAGGTATGGACTTAAATATCTCCTAGTCTTTGTAGATACATTTTCAGGAAGCATTGAAGCCTTCCCCACAAAAAAAAAAAGAAAAAAAAAAGAAAAGAAATAGCGCAAATTTTGGTCAAGAATATCCTAGAAGATATTTTTCCAAGATACAGCCTGCCTAAGTTAATAGGGTCTGATAATGGACCGGCGTTCATGGCCCAGGTAACTCAGGGGTTAGCCAGGACCCTGGGGATTAATTGGAAGTTACATTGTGCTTATAGACCCCAGAGTTTAGGACAGGTAGAAAGAATGAACCAAACCATTAAACAGACCTTAACAAAATTAAGCTTAGAGACCGGAATAAAAGATTGTACTATGCTCCTGCCTTATGCACTGTTAAATGAAGAAAATACTCACTCTGATTTTAGTGTAACCTCACCCCCTATGAAATTCTCTATGGTTCCCCTCCTCCAGTAAAGGACCTAACACCAACTCTAAGACCTTACAATCCCTTCCACACCAGCTTGCTTGACAGACTTAAAGCTCTTGAAAGAATTCAGTGACACCTATGAAAACAGCTGGCCACTGCCTACCAAACTGGGGACGAGGGGACTCCACATCGATATCAAGTAAGAGACTTTGTCTTCGTAAGACAACATCAGGTGACATCGCTGGAACCCCGCTGGAAAGGACCATTCCAGGTGCTACTTATAACACCTACAGTGGTAAAGGTAGATGGAATCACTTCCTGGATCCATGCCTCTCATCTCAAGCCTGCGCCCTGTCCAGACATTGACTGGAAACTGGAATTGGCTGGAAACTGGAAAAGACTGGTAACCCTTTCAAATTGCACATTCGCCGTGTGGATAAGGCTATAGACTCTCCCCTTGACCACCAGTATTTCTAACCCTCATCACCCCTTTCAGCAGCAATGGCTGATCACAAATCCTACTGGACAAAAAGTTTAATCAATCTTGCATACAGCCCCCTTAGGGACCTGGTGGCCATCTCTCCACCCAGACATTTGTCAGCTGGCTATATGTCTTTCCTATTCAGATATCCCTGAAGAAGAGGATCCCACTAAAATTCCATTAAATCCCTTCCGTATCATATGTAATGGAAACAAACATTATGGATGTAGGGACACGTGAGCCAGATGCAGGTCGGCTAGCCTAGATTACTATGTTTGCCCGGTGAACTATAAAAGCCACAAACAGCCATGGCTGTGTGTGGGAAAAGCCGACTTCTTCTGTAATCAAGGGGATGTGAGCATACAGGGGCTGCACGATGGAACCCAAACTCCTAATCAAATTCAGTACACAGCATTGGCCATATTACCAATAAGATAACCTAAATCGATGGCCCCCAGAGGGGTCTCTAGATCCTCAAATTCTGTGGAACCTTTTTAACTTTGGGAAGGGCTCAAAGGCGTGAAAAGAGATTCCCCTATGTGGAGGCCTTTTCCGTCCTTCGCTCACATCCTGAACTATGCTTCTCCAATAGATCCTCACCCTCAGCCTTCTGCTCTAGTCTCTCTGCTGTCACTCCCACCTCAACAACCTGATTTCTCCCATCCCGTTACTAGATCAACAACCCAAACATCCGCCGGTTCTCAGACCATTGCCCCCTTGCTGAGGTAGCAGGTACTTAGTTACCACTCTACCCACTCACTCCTCTCTTCTCCTGTCAGCACCCATACGGGGTTTCACCAGGTCCTTTTACCAGCTAACCTAAAGCTCAAAACAGCTGAGAAGACCCCTATCCAAGATGTAATAAAAATGGTCTTTAAAGTTGCTTTGTCATCACTGAAAACAGGTTACTAAGAATTTAAAGTCCCTCACAGGCTTTTTGGATACACACTCCCATCTTCCCCTCTTTTCTACGTGTTCTACTGCTCAAGTTTTTGTTGCTAGAAAATCCCAAACCCCTTTCCCATTATTCTTTTACATCTCTCCGTACTCATTCTCAGATCCTCGGAACTGCTCTAAGTTCCTCCTTCCCTCTCTTTCCCCTCTGTTCCACACCCACAGAAAAGTCTTAACTGATCTTCTCCAGATGTCTTCACCATGGCTGACTTTAGGACGTTCAGCAAAAGAGTCCCTATAAAAGAGTTCAGTGTAGACAAACTTCCTGTTTTCATGTGGCCCTGTTCTACTTGGCCACTGGCTAAAACAATCAGTACTTGTAAGCTAGACACCCCCTTACTAGTTTTTCACAAAATATGTGAACAAGGCCTCTGACTTTGAGCTGTGGCTTCAAAGAGATGGCTACATTTCTATGATAAAGAAGTTACCAACTGGCTCCATGGTAATAGCTGGCAAGCGGAAAAAAGAAAGGGATGAAATATCTCTCCCCCTCCCAGGTGTCCTTGAAAAGTTAATTTGCTCAGAACAGAGGAAAAAAAAACATAAAAAAACTGCTTTTTGTGAATTTCTGCTGACTGTGAACTTCTGAGCACATTCCCTTACATGTTGGGTACAAAATTCTGAAACTTCCTAAACTTGGGGTTCATGGGATTAATTGATTACAACAGAAGCAATGCCCTCTGAATCCGTTTGCAACCAAATAGGACTGTTTCCCTAGCTTTGGTGCTATCTTAGGTGCCTTGTCTTGACTGTTCCTACAACAGTATAATTCTATATACTTAAACATTTTTATGTTTTCATTAAATGGTCAACAGTGGTGATTAAATGTGTAATGGTGCAGAGGTTACCCAGAGTGCTCTATCATGATGCAGGTTCATTTGAAGATCAAACAGGGGGGCATACAAGCCGGTTCCACAGGGAACATATATCCCTCACTTCAGCCATCCTATTAGGAATACGAGTTGCTGCAGGGGAGGTCACAGGAACCACTACCTTGGTCCATGGTACACAGCAAAATACCCAATTAGAAGCAGCAATAGACCAAAACTTAAATATATTAGAAACCTCCATCACAGCTTTGTGGGAATCTTTAACCTCTCTCTCTGATGTTGTTTCATACAACAATCGAGGGTTGGACCTCCTCTTCATGAGAGAATGGTGCCTTTGTGCTGCATTGAGGGAAGAATGTTATTTTTATGGCAACAATACTGGAGTTGTAAAAAATTTATGAGTAAAATAAAAGGATGCCTTGAAGAGTGTCAACGAAAGAGAGAGGCCCCAAAAGGGTGGTTTGAGTCTTGGTTCACACAGTCCCCCTGGTTAACTATACGTTTATCAACCTTGGCCAGTCCAATAATAATACTCACATTCTTGCTAACTATAAAACCCTGTTTGCTCAACCATGTATTTTTATTTCTCCAAGCTCAAATTAGACAAGTTAAACTTATGGTAATACCCCACTAGCAGACATAGAATGTGACACCACTCCAATGATCACTTTTATGATTAAAAGTAGCCAGAAGAAGACGTGGGGAATGAAAGGTTAATAAAATGGTACTTGTCACTTCCTCTTTTTCTGTATGCTTAACAAAACACTGTTGAAATCTTGAGAACTGTTTGCTAATCTTTTTCCCAGAATGTGCTGTCTCCAACTTACAAAATATATAATGTACTCCCTCTCCCGGTTGCATGCAAACTGCCCACTCGCCCTGACCCATCAATAAACTTCCCTCCCTGCCCTCTACAAGGAAAACACATAAGCTCTGCTTAAGATGTCCTCAGGGCTCTCTGCTCGATTCAAGGGAGCTCTGAGCCCCAGCATGCTGGACCCCCAATAAACCCTTTGCTGTTCCATGAGACAGTCTCTTGGTGGTCTCTTCCTCCAACGCTCACCTGAACATTACTTGGATGATTGAATGTAGAAGAGAACATCCAGTCAAAAAGGGATAGTCGGTAGGATTAGGAAGATAGTCGGTATGTTTAGGAAGGAGAGTGAGTATAGGATTTGGAACAAAAGTTTTTTAGCAATAGGGTTTTGGTTAGAGAGTGAATGTAAATGTGAGCACATAGGAACCATCACAATGATGAACTGGGGAAAATATGTAGGAATGCAGATATCAATAGAGACATTACGAAATCAGGCAAAGTATAAAGTGTGTGATAGAATTAGGCATTTTCAACAGGGTTGATTTTGGATATATTATCTTAGGAAGAAACGAATATATTGTCACAAATAGGATTGACTTTTGAGAGCATTAGGCAACCTGGACATGGATGTTTTTAGTAATCCATGTTCACTTTACATTTAGGCTTTGGTAGAAACATAAGTGTGACCTTTTCTTTTTGTGTCCAGAATATTACTGGGTTAAATTGTATATGTAGATCAGGTGACATGAATATTTCTTCCACCATTTCTGGGAGCCATAATTTGAATACGTATAAATTAGTATTGAGTTTACAATGAGGTGTACCCTGTGTCTATGAATATAGAGACAATGCATGAATAGACTATACTGTGAATAAATAATATAACTGGTTCCACTTTAAATAATGGATTGATTTGATATCTGAAAATATATAAGAAATCTTATATTGATATACAATCATTCATTCCATCCAGTTATACATCTAATGGTAATATTAGGGTTATTGTTTATCATGAACGGTGTGTGAGTTTTGCTTCAAAAGGGATTATGGAAATCGAAAATAATGGGTTTGGTAAGAAGTCTCATGAAAAGACCAGTCAAGAAACATGGAGGAATACATGTGTTCTGAAACAGAAAATTATTGAAAGTGAAACACATACCCATAATTTTGCAACTTGTGGATGAAATATATACTCTATTATGTGCATTACCTGAAGAAATAGTAATGTACCAGTGGCGAATAAGAATGAACATGAAAATACACATCATGTCCCATATGAATCTACTTGCATTAATGAGAAACTGGGTCAATTATTGTAGAAATATTAGGATATGTATGCACCATTCACTGAAGTTAGTTTTCATTACTAGGAAGCAAATATGTATTTCAGGTGGATGAATATTTCAGAGAATAACCTTTTGAAATGTTGACTATAAATCCACATACATGAATATGAAAAAATTTAGGGAGTGTATAATAAGGCATATATATTTTATATTTTAAAAAAATCTGGAGTGTGTATATATACACACACAGAGAGAGAGAGACATTAAAAAGTAGCAATATATATGCCAATCGAAATTCACCGTGATATATATATCTTACACAGATAGAAAAATATTCAATTTACTGAACATGGATTTATGTATAATATTGTTCAACTAGGAGGCTCACACATAGGATGAATTTTCAAATCCCATAGCGTTTAGGTGGAGTGATCACTTCTCATCATTTGTATCTGTCAAGTCAGACACCTCACAAGAACTTACGTGTGATACCAGGTAGTATTCTATATGTGCATATAAAAATAGATGTGCTCAATAGGTTACATAAAATGGGAGAGAGGAATTCACATATTTGTTAAATTTAAAAATACATGGAGAACTATTTCAATTTAAATCGACTAGATTTATAGCACCTACATTTTGTCATGCAAAAGCCATGTCCAACTATACACCATGCCTCCTCTGAACTGCTTGTATTTATATTCTGTTTGGGTTATTTTTCTCCATCTTATTAGGATTAGTAGTCAGAGACAAGTAGGGTATGGGTTAGTGTCACGGATTCAGTATTTCAAATGGAAAATAGGAAAATAAATCCAATGTGTATGCAAATATGTGCCACAAAAAATATTCCCACTCTCATCCAGAAAAATGCCTTGAAATTATCTTCGCCCCAGGTAAAACACAATTAGAAAAGAAGAGTTAGAAAATCTGTGAATACATATGTGGAATGGAAAATGCTCAGGAGTTCACAACCTTGGAGGTGGTAGAGGAGTTTCCAAAAGTAAGGGACAGTGTAAACACTCCACAATCATGGAGCTATGCTGGCCTAAAGATTTCTTGAGAAACTGCCTCTGAGTTTGGGCATTTGAAATATATGTTGTTGTCAGGAGCTTTAGCTTCCTTTGAAGTGAGACCATCAAACCTGGGTCAGTATCTATGTGACCTGGAGGACATGGTTTCTTATTTTCCGATGAACATGAGGCAGCAGTGCTGAAGTCTCTTTGTAGGTAAACTGTGGCCTCTTCGGGCAAAGTGACTCCCCGTGTGGACTTTGAAGCCATTTGGTCATCCTCCACTTTTCGTGGTGTTTTTTGCTGCTACACTGGGAGTTTGGTATTTGATTCATGACATACAAGGAGTTCAACTGGACACAGTGGATGAGGGAGTCTTGTAACGTGTGGTGGGTCAGGCTCTGCAGGAGAATGCACCAACTGGGCTTCTATCCCACATTGCTTGCCGCCTTGACCATAGCAACCTAATTCTAAACATTGCCCTGAAAACTCTGCATATAACAAGATGCCTTTTCATATAATGGTCTCCTGGCTGCATCAAGTCAGTCACAAGCCATTTGGACGCCAATGGCAGATCCACATGGCCACATCACAGATGTATTATCACACACCTGCCTACCACTGCTCTAGGCCCACTACTCAGCAGGCTCCAACTTACTGGCATCTCTGTTCTACACCATTTTCATGAAACCCAGTCAATCAAGGCACTGTCTGTTACACTCATGATCAGCAACAGGACATCCAATGGTTCTCCAGTGCCATCTGGTCATTGGGAATTTCAAAAATTTCATGGTGTTTATCTTTCCATTTTTCAAGAATGAAGTTGGAGGCACTTTGGGGTTTCCATTCATCCAGGAACCATTACATGGGGAGGAAGCTCATTTCAATGAAAGCTCTGAGGAACTCTAACAGGCAAGGCTTCCCAAACACTGGCCAAAAGGTCACATGAAGCCAGGCCCATTGAGGTCTACAACGTGAGGTCCATGTGTCTTTTGACTCTAACTATGGCTGCCAAGTTTTTCAGAATAAAATCACGTGATATCCTTGCTGAGATTTTCAGCTCTCTGTGGAAAGCCATCCTGGGCCTAGATCTCAGGTTTCAAGGGCAACTCTCATGTGTGGCCTCCTACAATGCCAACACAATTAATGGCAATACTTCTCTGAGGTCAGTTCCAGAACTCAGTCTCCAAGGAGAATCACACCAGAGTTCAAGCCCATGTGGACCCTGTCATCTCTTCCAACCGCCACACAAATGACCACAATTAAAACCAAAACATTCCCACATGGCCCTCATCTTCATCCATATAGGCACTCATCATAAACTCTGGCTGAAGGTTTCCATGAGGGATGCAGCCCAAGACAGTGTCCAAAATATCCACCATTGCCCCTCATTTGTCTAAATTTAGGGTGGTCTGGAAACCCTTTCTGTGAACCAAGAGTGATCAAATAGGCGTGCCGTTAATACTGCTCTGCTTCTCCAATTTGAGGCCTACTGACTGTCAGGTATAGATTGCTTATGTGATTTGGCATCATGAGAGAAACCAAGCACTTATGCAGGACTTTGAATAACTCATTTGACCTATAGGAATCCTATTCTCACTTGATGGACGTCAGGAACCTAACAGAGGAAGGCAAGAGACTTCATCCACAATGACTGATCCTTTTGCCATTTTGGTTTTGGATGAACACATGGGATCTTCTTTAGATTTATCAGGAGCTGAGAATTTTAGCCACAGCCTCAACCAGGGCCTAGTGTCTGATTAAGACACATCCCTTTCCAAAGAAATTAAGCAAAGAGCCACAGGTGATGCCCATTCATTTCCATTTGAAAACTGTTTCTTCAGGCTTCAAAAAGGGGTGGCCTGAAACAAAGACCTTCCTGACATTCAAGGCAACAGAACCATAGGTAAGCAAATGGCCCAAAGCAGGGTTTCTCCAATGAGACTTTACTGGTCAAACTAATATCTGAGATGTTCCCATTCCCTTCAGCTATCAAGAACATGGCCATGTCACAGAGCATGGAGGTTGTACATATCTTGGACAATAAATCACGAGCTCATTCTGGAGAGTGGCCAGAATTCAGGAAGAAAACCGGAACTTAGGAAGTTAGTAGTTGTTTCCTATCCATAAGACAAGCCACAGTCTATTCATCACTTATGAACGATGAATGCTGGGAAGCTTTCTACTAGACAGGACACCTCCATTGATGCATTCTCTTTTCTAATGTCTAAAACCACGGACACAGTGGATACACAGACATAGAAACACTCGCCTTGTCAAAAGAGTTACTATCAACAGTAGACTCCAAAGCAAATGAACCACCTTTTTTACCTATTCGCAGAATATGAGACAAAACCACAAACTCACACCCACACACATAAAGTCACCTCATTCCCAAAAGTGGATCTGTGACTATCTGGAGTGTCCTCTGACTGGTGGGCCATACTATGTTCCTCTCGAAATGGCCTTTCCTCTCTCAGATTTTGTCTCCTTGGCCAACTCTGTGATGCTTTGAGGAGCCTGCAGTTAGCCACTACCTGCTATCTCAGGAAAGGCCTCTCTTCAGAGCTCAATTGGCATTTGGCCATCCTCAAATCAGTAGGTACCAAGAAGGTCTGAATCTGTACTTGGTAAATACAAACAAGTGAGCCCACTGGGACTGGGACTGGGACTGGCTCTCGGTGCCTGGCTTCTTGCATCACAATTTCAGAGAGTTCCATCACCAAGGAAGTTAGCTAGGACACTTCCTTCAGGAACTGAATGAGGTCACTGCCTTGGCAACAACTTTGTCCTAACCGTTGCTTCCAAGGGTTCCATGAAATGGAGGCTCCTCCTACTTTGTGTGACAATTTGACTTGTTACAATGGTATATCAAAATAGGCACCTGGGAACAGCTGCCCACGCAGGCCTGCTTAGGTCCATCTTCTCTACATTAAGAAGAGAAAGGCTGATGCATACGCATCCCTTCGTCCTGTTCAGGTTGTTTGCCATGAAGATGGATTTTGCTCTCTCAGATCCTTCGTAGCTGCCTACATCTTCTCCAGGGATCAATTCTGCATCGAACTTTGAGGTTCTCAGCAGTTGGAAGATACCCTACATTCCTGTATTGTAAGGCAAACTCTGTCCCTGCTCTTTTGTAATTTTAGATTGAAGCAACAGTGTATGGTTAGGGTTAATAACAGGTTCGATTTGGGCAAGGAATCATTATGCGGGATGAATAATGGTATTGGGAACCTGCAATATTTATAGGAATATAGAGATGAAATATAAGTATGAAAACAGAAATCTAGGTAAGATTTGAAGCTCAGAAATGCATTGGGCAACTGATTGCGATACGTAGCTTTGAATTACATTCTAGATACATGTTTCAGAAAAATCGAGATACAATGGCATAGGATCTTGTACCTTGGATGATTGAATGTAGTAGAGAACATCTACTCAAAAAGGGATAGTCGATAGGATCAGGAACATAGTCAGTATGTTTCGGAAGAAGAGTGAGTATAGGATTTGGACCAAAGTTCATAAGCAATAGGGTTTCGGTTAGAGAGTGAATGTCAATGTCAGCACATGTGAAGGGTCAGTCACAATGTTGAACTGGAGAAAATATGTATGAAAGTAGATATCAATAGAGACATTAGGAAATCAGGCAAAGTACAAAGTGAGTGAAAAAATTAGACATTTTCAATGGTATTGAGGTTGAATATATAATCTTAGGAAGAAACAAATATGTAGTCACCAACAGGATGATCATTTGAGAGCATTAGGCAACCTGGACATGGATGTTTTTAGTAATCCATGTTCAGTTTCCGTTTAGGCTTTGTTACAGTCATACGTGTGACTTTTGCATTTTGTGTCCAGAATACTACTGTGATAACATGCATATGCAGATCAGGTGACATGAGTATTTCTTCCACAATTTCTGGGAGCAATATTTTGAAGATGTATAAATTAGTATTGGGGGTACAAAGAGGTGTAACCTGTGTCTATGAATATAGAGATAATGCATGAATAGACCATACTGTGAATAGATAATATAACTGGTTCCACTTTACAAAATGTATTGAATTGATATCTGAAAATATATAAGAAATCTTATATTAATATAAAATCATTCATTCCAACCAGTTATACATCTAATAGTGATATTATAGTTATGATTTATCATGCAGTGTGTGTCCGTTTTGCTTCAAAAGTGATAAAGGAATTCGAAAATAATGTGTTTGGAAAGAAATCTCATGAAATGATCAGTCAAGAAACATGGAGGAATCCATGTGTTCTAAAGCAGGAAGTGATTGAAAGTGAAACAAATGCCTATAAATTTGCTAACCTGTGGAGGAAATATATATCCTATGATGTGCATAAACTGAAGAAATTGTAATGTCCCAGTGTTGAATAAAAATGAACTTCGATAAACACATCATGTCCCATAGGCATCTACTTGCATTGATGATAAACTGTGTCAGTTACTATAGAAATATTAGGATTTGTATGCACCATTCACTGAAGTTAGTTTTCAGTACTAGGAAACAAATATGTATTTCAGGTGGATGAAATTTTTTGAGAATAATCTTGTGAAAAGTTGATTATAAATCCACATTCATGAACATGAATAAAATTAGGGAGTGTATATAAGACACATATATTTCATATTTTGAAAAATAGAAGGAGAGAGTGTATATATATATATATATATATATATATATATATATATATATACACACACACAGACACACACACATACACACCCAGAAACATTAAAAATAGCAATATATGCCAATCAAAATTCACCATGAAATATATATCATCCACAGATCCAAAAATATTCATTGTACTGAACATGGATTTGTGTATAATTTTGTTCAACTAGGAAGCTCACCCATAGGTTGAATTTTCAGTTCCAATGACATTTGCAAGGAGTGATCTTTTCTCTCAATTTGTATCTGCCAGGTTAGCCACCTCACAAGAATGTACGTGTAGTACCAGGTAGGATTCTCTATGTGTATATAAAAATATATTTTCTGAGTAGGCTACAGAGAAAGAGAGACAAGAATTCACATATTTGTTATCTTTAAAACCACATGGACAACTATTGCAACAAAAAATTGTCTAGATTTATAACCCCTAACCTTTAAAATGCAAAAGGCAAGTCCAACTATACACCATGCCTCCTCTGAACTGCTTGTATTTCTATTATGTTTGGGTTATTTTTCTGCCTCAAATTAGGATTAGTAGTCAGAGACTAGTAGGGTGTGGTTTAGTGTCAGAGATAAAGTATTTGAAATGGAAAATTGGAAAATGAATCCAATATGTATGCAAATATGTCCTACACAAAAGTCTTCCCACTCTCATCCAGATAAATCCTTTGACATTACCTTCACCCCATGTAAGATGCAATTCGAAGAGAAGAGTTAGAAAATCTGTGAATACATATCTCGAATGGAAAATGCACAGGAGTTCACAACCTTGGAGGTGGTAGAGGAGTTTCCAAAAGTAAGTGACTGTGTAAACACTCCACAAACATGGAACTCTGCTGGCCAATAGCCTTCTTGTAAAACTGCCTCTGAGTTTGGACACTTGAAATATATCTTGTTGTCTGGAGCTTTAGCTTCATTTCTGGTGAGACCATCAAACCTGGATCTGCATCTATGTGACCTGGAGGACATCGTTTCTTATTTTCCATTGAACATGTGGTACCAGTGTTGATTTCTCTCTTTGTTGGTAAACTGTGGCCACTGGAAGCTTATTGTCTCCCTGAGTGGACTGTGAAGCCATTTGGTCATCCTGCCCTTTTTGTGGTGTTTCTTTCTTTTTTTTTTAATTTTATTTTTTTATTGGTTGTTCAAAACCCTACAAAGCTCTTGACATATCAAATTTCATACATTAGCATACATTAGCTTCAAGTGAGTTATGAACTCCCTTTTTTGCCCCAAGTACAGATTGCAGAATCACATGGGTTACACATCCACATTTTTACATAATACCATAATAGTAACTGTTGTATTCTGCTACCTTTCCTATCCTCTACTATCCCCCCTCCCCTCCCCTCCCATCTTCTCTCTCTACCACTTCTACTGTAATTCATTTCTCACCTTGTTTATTTTCCCATTCCACTTACAACCTCTTATATGTAATTTAGTATAACAATGAGGGTCTCCCTCCGTTTCCATGCAATTCCCCTTTTCTCTCCCTTTCCCTCCCACCTCATGTCTCTGTTTTATGTTAATCTTTTCTTCCTGCTCTTCCTCCCTGCTTTATTCTTAGTTGCTCTCATTATATCAAAGATGACATTTGGTATTTGTTTTTTAGGGATTGGCTAGCTTCACTAAGCATAATCTGCTCTAGTGCCATCAATTTCCCTGCAAATTCCAAGAGTTTGTCATTTTTTAGTGCTGCGTAATACTCCATGGTGTATAGATGCCACATTTTTTAATCCATTCATGCATTGAAGGGCATCTGGGTTGGTTCCACAATCTAGCTATGGTAAATTGTGCTGCTATGAACATCGATGTGGCAGTATCCCTGTAATACGCTCTTTTAAGGTCTTCAGGGAATAGTCCAAGAAGGGCAATAGCTGGGTCAAATGGTGGTTCCATTCCCAGCTTTCCCAGGAATCTCCATACTGCTTTCCAAATTGGCCGCACCAATTTGCAGCCCCACCAGCAATGTACAAGAGGACCCTTTTCTCACTCCAGTAAGATTGGCAGCCATTATGAAATCAAACAACAACAAGTGCTGGCTAGGTTGTGGTGTTTCTTGATGCTGCAATGGGAGGTTGGTATTTGCTTCATGAAATACAAGGAGTTCTACTAGGATATAGGGCTGGAGGGAGTTCTGTCACGTGTGTTGGGTCAGGGTGTGCAGGAGAATTCACCAACCAGGGTTCTATCCCACATAACTTGCCCCCTTGACCATAGCAACTTGATTGTGAACATTGCCCTGAAACCTCTCCATATAACAAGATGCCTTTTCATATAATGGTCTGCTGGCTGTACCAAGTCAGTCACAAGCTATTTGGAAGCCAATGGCAGATCCACATGGCGACACCACAGTTGTATTATCACACACCTGCCCACCACTTCTCTAGGCCCACTACTCAGCAGGCTCCAACTTACTGGCATCTCTGTTCTGCACCATTTTCATGAAACCCAGTCAATCAAGGCACTGTCTGTAACACAACAATCAAGCCACTGTCTGCAACAGAACATCCAATGGTTCTCCAGTGCCACTTGGTCATTGGGAATTTCAAAAATATCATGGTATTTATCTATCCATTTTTCAAGAATGAAGTTGGAGGCACATTGGGGTTTCCATTCTTCAAGGAACCATTACATGGGGAGGAAGCTCATTTCAATGAAAGCTCTGAGGAACTCTAACAGGCAAGGCTTCCCAAACACTGGCCAAAAGGTCACATGAAGCAAGGCCTATGGAGGTCTACAACGGGAGGTCCATGTGTCTTTTGACTCTTAACTATGGCTGCCAAGTTTTTCAGAATAAAATTATGCGATATCCTTGCTGAGATTTTCAGTTCTCTGAGGAAAGCCATCCTGGGCCTAGATCTCAGGTTTCAAAGGCAACTCTCATGTGTGGCCTCCTACAATGCCAACACAATTAATGGCAATACTTCTCTGAGGTCAGTTCCAGAACTCAGTCTCTAAGAGGAATCACACCTGAGTTCAAGACCATGTGGACCCTGTCATCTCTTCCAACCGCCACACAAATGACCACAATTAAAACCAAAACATTCCCACATGGCCCTCATCTTCAGCCATATAGACACTCATCATAAACTCTAGCTGGAGGTTTCCATGAGGGGCGCAGCCAAAGACAATGTCCAAAATATGCACCCTTGCCCCTCATTTGTCTAAATTCAGTGTGGCCTGGACACCCTTCCTTTGAACCAGGAGTGATCAAATAGGCCTGCTGTTAATGCTGCTCTGCTTCTCCAATTTGAGGCCTACTGACAGTCAGGTATAGATTCATTATGTGATTTGGCATCATGAGAGAACCCAAGTACTTCTGCAGGATTTGAATAACTCATTTGACCCATAGGAATCCTATTCTCACTTGATGGAGTTCCGGAACCTATCAGAGGAAGGCAAGAGACTTCATCTACAATGACTGATCTTTTTGCCATTTTGGTTTTGGATGCACACATGGGATCTTCTTTACATCTATCAGGAGCTGAGAATCTTAGCCACAGCCTCAAACAGGGCCTAGTGTCTGATTAAGACACCATCATTTTCAAAGCAATTAAGCAAAGAGCCACAGGAGATGCCCATTCATTTTCATTTGAAAACTGTTTCTTCAGGTTTCACAAAAGGGTTGCCTGAGGCAAAGACCTTCCTGACATTCAAGGCAATAGAACCATAGTTAAGCAAATGGACCAAAGCAGGGTTTCTCCACTGAGACTTTACTGCTCACACTGATGTCTGAGTTTTCCGAGATGTTCCCATTTCCTTCAGCTTTCAAGAATATGGACATGTCACAGAGCTTGGAGGTGGTACATATCTTGCACAATAAATCATGAGCCTATTCTGGAGAGTGGCCAGAATTCAGGAAGAAAACAGGAACTTAGGATGTTAGTAGGTGTTTAAGATCCATAAGGCAAACCACAGTCCATTCATCAATTGAGCAGGATGAATGCTGGGAAGCTTTCTACTAGACAGGACACCTCCATTGATGCATTCTCTTTTCTAATGTCTAAAACCACGGACACAGTGGATACACAGACATAGAAAGTCGCCTTGTCAAAAGACTTACTAGAAACAGTCGACTCCAAACCAAACCAACCACCTTTCCTACCTATTCTCAGAACATGAGACAAAACCGCAAACTCACACCCACACACAAAGGCACCTCCTTCCCAAAAGTAGGTCTGTAACTATCCGGAATGTCTTCTGACTGGTGGGCCATACTATGTTCCCCACAAAATGGCCTCTACTGTCTCAGATCTTGTCTCCTTGGCCAACTCTGTGATGCTTTGAGGAGCCAACCGTTAGCCACTACCTGCTATCTCAGGAAAAGCTTCTCTTCAGAGCTCTACTGACATTTGGCCATCCTCACATCAGTAGGTACCAAGAAGGTCTGATCTGTACTTGGTAAATCCAAACAAGTGAGCCCACTGGGACAGGGACTGGGACTGGCTCTCGGTGCCTGGCTTCTTGCATCAAAATTTCCGAATGTTCCATCACCAAGGAAGTTAGTTAGGTCACTTCCTTCAGGAACTGAAAGAGGTCACTGCCTTGGCAACAACTTTGCCCTAACCGTTGCTTCCAAGGGTTCCATTAGATAAAGGCTGCCCCTACTTCCTTTGAAAATTTGACTAGTTTCAATTGTATATCAAAATAGGCACCTGGGAACAGCTCTCCATGCAGGTCTGGTTAGGTCAATCTTCTCTACATTAAAAAGAGAGAGGCTGATGCATACACATCCCTTTTTCCTGTCTAGATTGTTTGCCATTGAAGATGGCTTTTGCTCTCACAGGTCCTTCATAGCTGCTGACATCTTCTCCAGGGATTATTTCTGCATCGAACTTTGAGGTTCTCAGCAGTTGGAAGATACCCTACATTCCTGTATTGTAAGGCGAACTCTGTCCCTGCTCTTTTGTAATTTTAGATTGAAGCAACAGTGTATGGTTAGGGTTAATAACAGGTTCGATTTGGGTAAGGAATCATTATGCGGGATGAATAATGGTATTGGGAACCTGCAATATTTATAGGAATATAGAGATAAAATATAAGTATGAAAACAGAAATCTAGGTAAGATTTGAAGCTCAGAAATGCATTGGGCAACTGATTGCGATACGTAGCTTTGAATTACGTTCTAGATACATGTTTCAGAAAAATCGATATACAATGGCATAGGATCTTGTACCTTGGATGATTGAATGTAGTAGAGAACATCTACTCAAAAAGGGATAGTCGATAGGATCAGGAAGATAGTCAGTATGTTTCGGAAGAAGAGCGAGTATAGGATTTGGACCAAAGATCTTTAGCAATAGTGTTTCCGTTACAGAGTGAATGTCAATGTCAGCACATGTGAAGGGTCAGTCACAATGTTGAACTGCGGAAAATATGTAGGAAAGTAGATATCAATAGAGACATTAGGAAATCAGGCAAAAGTATCAAGTGAGTGAAAAAATTAAACATTTTCAACAGTTTTGAGGTTGAATATATAATCTTAGGAAGAAACAAATATGTAGCCAGCAATAGTATTGACATTTGAGAGCATTAGGCAACCTGGTCAGGGATGTTTTTAGTAATCCATGTTCAGTTTACCTTTAGGCTTTGGTACAATCATACGTGTGGCTTTTGCATTTTGTGTCCAGAATATTACAGTGATAACATGCATATGTAGATCAGGAGACATGAGTATTTCTTCCACCATTTCTGGGAGCAATATATCAAATATGTATAGATTAGTATTGGGGGTACAACCAGGTGTACCCTGTGTCTATGAATATAGAGATAATGCATGAATAGACCATACTGTGAATAAATAATATAACTTGTTACACTTTAAACAATGTATTGAATTGATATCAGAAAATATATAAAAAATCTTTTATTGATATATAATCATTCATTCCAACCAGTAATACATCTAATGGTGATATTACAGTGATGGTTTATCATGAAGTGTGTGTCCGTTTTGCTTCTAAAGTGATAAAGGAAATCGAAAATAATGTGTTTGGATAGAAGTCTCATGAACAGACCAGTCAAGGACCATGGAGGAATACATGTGTTCTGAAGCAGGAAGTGATTGAAAGTGAAACAAATGCCTATATATTTGCTAACCTGTGGAGGAAATATATATCCTATGATGTGCATAAAATGAAGAAATTTTAATGTCCCAGTGTTGAATAAAAATGAACATCAATATACACATCATGTCCTATAGGAATCTACTTGCTTTGATGATAAACTGTGTCAGTTACTGTAAAAATATTAGGGTTTGTAAGCACGATTCACTGAAGTTAGTTCTCAGGACGAGGAAACAAATATGTATTTCAGGTGGTTGAATGTTTCTGAGAATAATCTTATGAAAAGTTGATTTTATATCCACATACATGAATATGAATGAATTTAGATAGTGTTTAATAAGACACATGGTTTTCATATTTTGAAAAATCTAGAGAGTATATATATATATATATATATATATATATATATATATATATATACACACATATAAAACTCATGGAGAAATATTACAATGAAAATTTGACAAGATTTATAACACATACCCTTTATAAAGCAGAAGGCAATTCCAAGTATATACCATGCCTCCTATTAAAGGCCTGTATTTCTATTCTGTTAGTTTTCTTTTTATCCATCATATTAGCATTAGTAGTCAGAGTCTATTAGGGTATGTGTTAGTGTCGGGGATCAGTATTTCAAATGAAAATAGGAAAATAAATCTAATGTGTATGCAAATATGTGCTACACAAAAATCTTGCCACTCTCATCCAGAACAATTCCTTTACATTAACTTCACTCCAAGTAAGACACAATTAGTGGAGAGGAGTTCGAAAACCTGTGATTACATATGTGGAACTGAAAATGTTCAGGAGTTCACAACATTGGATGTGGTAGAGCAGTTTCCAAAAGTAAGGGAGAGGTTAAACACTCCACAAACTTGGAGCTCTGCTGGCCTTAAGACTTCTTGAGAAAATGCCTCTCAGGTTGGGAACATGAAATATATGAAGTTGTCAGGAGATTTAGCTTCCTCATTGTGACACCATCAAATGTGGGTCTGCATCTATGTGACCTGGAGGAAATGGTTCCTTATTTTCTAATGAACATGAGGCAGCAGTTCTGAATTCTTTCTTGGTAAACTGTGGCCACTGGGAGTTAAGTGTCTCCCCGTGTGGTCTGTGAAGCCATTTGGTCATCCTCCATTTTTGTGGTGTTTCTTACTGCTGCACTGGGAGTTTGGAATTGGCTTAATGAAATACAAGGAGTTCAACTGGGACACAATTCTGGAGGGAGCTCTGACACGTGTGATTGGTCAGGGTCTTCAGGAGAATGTTCGAAACATGGGTCTATCCCACATAGCTTTCCCCTTGACTATAGCAACCAGATTCTGAACATTGCCCTGAAACCTCTCAATAAAACAAGATGCCTTTACATATAAGGGTCTGCTGCCTGCACCATATCAGTCACAAGTATTTTGGAAGCCAAAGGCAGATCCACATGGTCCCACCACAGATATTTATTCACAAACGTATAGTCCACTGCTCTAGCCCCAATACTCAGCAGGCTCCAACTTACTGACATCTCGGTTCTATACCATTTTCATGACAACCAGTCAATCAAGGAACTGTCTGGTACACACATGATCAGCAACAGGACATCCAAAGTTTCTCCAGTGCCACCTGGTCATGGAAATTTCAAAAATTTCATGGTATTTGTATAGCCATTTTTCAAGGATGATGTTGGAGGCACTGTGGGTTTCAATTCATTCAGGAACCATTAAATGGTGAGTAAGCTCATTTCAATGAAAGCTCTGAAGAACTCTCACAGGCAAGGCTTCCCAATGAGTGCCCAAAAGTTCACATGAAGCCAGGCTCATTGAGGTCTACAATATGAGGTACATGTGTGTTTTGAGTCTCAACTATGACTTCCAAGTCTTTCAGTAAAAAAATCATGTGTTACCCTGGCTGAGATTCCCAGTGCTCGGTGGAAAGCCACCCTGGGCCTAGATCTCAGTTTCCAAGGGCTAATCTCATGTGTGGCCTCCTATAATCCCAAAACAATTCATGGCAATACTTCTCTCAAGTCAGTTCCAGAACTCAGTCTCTAAGGAGTATCAGAGCAGAGTTCAAGCCCTGGTGGACCAAGTCATCTCTTCCAACCGCCACACAAATGACCACAATTAAAACCAAAACACTCCTACATGACCCTCATCTTCTTCCATAAAGACACTCATCATAACATATGGCTGGAGGTTTCCATGAGGGGCACAGCCCAAGACAGTGTCCAAAATAAGCTCCCTTGCCCCTCATTTGCCTAAAGTCGGGGTGGCTTGGACACCATTCTTGTGAACCAGGAGTGATCTTTAAGGGTAAAAGAAATTGAAATTAAAGTGTAAAAGTTAAGGTGTAAAAGACTGGGTTTGTAATGTTTCTAAGATTCAAGGCCTGATTTAAAATGTAAAGGACCAGGTATTGTTAAGTTCCTATGCTACATGAAAAATCTGAAATTCTTGTTACTTGTAGGACAATTTCTGGACTGCCCAGTAAATATTCCCCCTGATCGCCTGGTTGTTTAATAACCTAGGACCCTGTGTGGCTTGGCACATATTCATCGCAGGGCCTAATCTAATCAATTTGAATCTGTACCCCGCTGTAGAACTGACCTATCCCTCCTGCCTGACATGTTCCCACCAATGAATGAACTAATCATGTTTAGGATTTGTTGTTTGATTTTCCCGCAGTGTATGATTATTTGTTAAAAGATACTGTGATATATGTAAAGTCTCGCCCTCCCCAAAAAGTGTACTTAAGCACTGCTCAACCTCAGCTCGGAGATCTGGGCTGCTCTCCCTTCTTGAGTGACCACGGAACCCTAGCATACTGGATTGGATCCTCAATAAATGTCTTTTGCTGTTGCATGAGCCGTGGTCTCATACATGAACATGAATGAATTTAAGGAGTGTATAATAAGACACATATATTTCATATTTTGAATAATCTATAGAGTGCAGATTTTTCACAAAACACATACAGAGATATTAAAAAGTAGCAATATATATGCCAATCAAAATTCATCATGAAATACATATCATACACAGATCCAAAAATATTTATTTTACTTAACATGGATTTATGTGTAATGTTGTTCAACTAGGAAGCTCACGCATAGGTTGAATTTTCAGTTCCTACGGCGTTTAGGAGGAGTGATCTCTTCTCACAATTTGTATCTGCCAAGTAGGCCACCTCACAATAATGTACGTGTGGTACCAGGTAGGATTATATTTGTGCATATAAAAATACATGTGCTGAATAGGCAACAGAGAAAGGGAGAGAGGAATTCACATATTTGATACCTTTCAAAACACATGGAGAACTATATCAATTAAAAATTAACCAGATTTTTAACAACTACCCTTTATCATGCAAAAGGCAAGTCCAACTATACACCATGCCTCTTCTGAACTGCTTGTATTTCTATTCTGTTTGGGTTATTTTTCTCCATCATATTAGCATTAGTAGTCAGAATCTAGTAGGGTATGCGTTAGTGTCATGGATTCAGTAATTCAAATGGAAATAAAGGAAAATGAATCCATTGTGTATGCAAATATGCGCTACAAAAAAAACTTTTCACTCTCATTCAGAGCAATGCCTTGACATTACCTTCACCCAAGTAAGACACAATTAGAGGACAAGAGTTAGAAAATCTGTGAATACATATCTGGAATGGAAAATGCTCAGGAGTTCACAAGCTTGGGCATTTTAGAGGAGTTTTCAAACTTTAGGGACAGGATAAACAGTCCAAATTCATGGAACTCTGCTGGCCTAAAGACTTCTTGAGAAACTGCCTCTGAGGTTGGGCACTTGAAATATATGTTGTTGTCAGGAGCTTTAGCTTCCTTTGTAGTGAGACCATCAAAGATGGGTCTTCATTTATCTCACCTGGAGGACATGGTTTCTTATTTTCCAAAAGAACATGAGGCAGCAGTGCTCAATTCTTCCTTTGAAAGTAAACTATGGCCACGGAGGGGTAAGTGTCTCCCCGTCTTGACTGTGAAGCCAATTGGCCATCCTACAATTTTCGTGGTGTTTCTTGCTGCTGCACTGGGCTTTTGGTTTTTCCTTCATGAAATACAAGGAGTTCAACTGGGACACAGTGCTGGAGCGAGTTCTGTCACGTGTGGAGGGTCAGGGTCTACAGGAGAATTCACCAACCAGACTTCTATCCCACATAACTTGCAACATTATCCATAGCAAACTGATTCTGAACATTGTCCTGAAACCTTTACATATAACAAGATGCCTTTACAGATAAGGGTCGGCTAGCTGCACCATGTAAGCCACAAGCCATTTGGAAGTCAATGGCAGACCCAAATGGCCCCACCACAGATGTTTTATCATACACCTGCACACCACAGCTCTGGGCCCACTTCTCAGCACTCTCCAACTTACTGGCATCTCTGTTCTACACAATTTTCATGAAATCGAGTCAGTCAAGGAACTGTCTGGTACACTCATGATCAGCAACAAGACATCCAAAGGTTCTCCAGTGCCACCTGGTCAGGGGAATTTCATGGTATTTATAGAGCCATTTTTCAAGGATGAAGTTGGAGGCACTGTGGGTTTCAATTCATTCAGGAACCATTAAATGTTGAGGAAAATCATTTCAATGAAAGCTCTAGAGAACTCTCACATGTAAGGCTTCCCAAAGAGTGGCCAAAATACACATATATTTCATATTTTGAAAAATCTTGACAGTATATATATATATATATATATATATATATATATATATATATATACACAAACACACACAGACATTAAAAACTAGCAATATATATGCCAATCGAAATTCATCATGAAATATATATCATCCACGTATCCAAAAATATTCATTTTACTGAACATGGATTTATGTATAATGTTGTTCAACTAAGAAGCTCACCCATAGGTTGAATTTTCAGTTCCAACAGCGTTTAGGAGGAGTGAACTTTTCTCACAATTTGTATCTGCCAAGTCAGCCACCTCACAAGAATATATGTGTGATACAAGGTACAATTCTATATGTGCATATAAAAATACATGTGCTGAATAGGATACAAAGAAATGGGGGAGACAGGAATTCACATATTTGATAAGTTTAAAAATACATGGACAACTCTTTCAACAAAAAATTGACTAGATTTAAAACTCCTTCCCTATATAATGGAAAAGTTAATTCAATGGTACACCATGACTCCTCTGATATGTTTGTATTTCTGTTCTGTTTGGGTTATTTTTCTCCATTACGTTAGGATTAGTTGTCAGAGTATTGTAGGGTATGGGTTAGTTTCAGGGATTCAGTATTTCGAAAGGAAAATTGGAAAATGAATCCAATGTGTATGCAAATATGTGCTACACAAAAATCTTCCGACTCTCATCCACAACAATGCCTTGACCTTAACTTCGTCCCAAGTAACACATGTAGAGGAGATGAGTAAGAAAATCTGTGAATACATATCTGGAATTTAATATGCTCAGGAGTTCACAAACTTGCAGGTAGAAGGCGAGATTCCAAAAGTAAGGGACAATGTAAACACTCCAAAAACATGGAGCTCTGCTAGCCTAAAGGCTTCTGGAAAAACTGGCTCTGATGTTGGGCTCTTGAAATATATGTTGTTGTCAGGAGCTTTAGCTTTTTTTGTAGTGAGACCATAAAAGCTGGGTCTGCATCTATGTGACCTGGAGGAGATGCTTTCTTATTTACCAATGATCATGAGGCAGCATTGCTGAATTCTCTCTTTCGGGGTCAACTGTGGCCACTTGGGGCTAAGTGTCTCCTCATGTGGACTGTGAAGCCATTTGATCATCCTCCATTTTTTGTGATATTTTTTGCTGCTACACTGGGAGTTCAGTATTTGCTTCACGAAATACAAGGAGTTCACCTGGGACACAGTGCTGGAGGGAGTTCTGTCACGTGTGGTGGGACAGGGTCTGCAGGAGAATGCACAAACCAGGCTTCTGTCCAACATAGCTTGACCCCTTGACCATAGGAACCTGATTCTGAACATTGCCCTGAAACTTATCCATATAACAAGAATCATTTACATATAAGGGTCTGCTGGCTGCACCATGTCAGTCACAAGCCATTTGGAAGCCATTGGGAAATCCACATGGAAGCACCACAGATGTTTTATCTCACACATGCCCACCTTTGCTCTAGGCCCACTATTCAGCAGGCTCCAACTTACTGGAATCTCTGTTCTACACCATTTTCGTGAAACCCAGCCAATCAAGGCACTGTCTGGTACACTCATGATCACCAACACAATATCCAATGGTTCTCCAGTGCCTCCTGGATATGGGAATTTCAAAAATTTCATGGTATTTATCGAGCCCATCTTTCAAGGTTGAAGTTGGAGGCACTGAGTGTTTCATTTAATTCGGTAACCATTAAATGGTGAAGAAGCTCATTTCAAAGAAAGATCTGGAGAACTCTCACTGCCAAGACGTCCCAAAGAGTGGCCAAAAGGCCACATGAAGCCAGGCCCATTGAGGTCTACAATGTGAAGTGCATTTGTGTTTTGACTCTCAACTATTGCTGCCAAGTGTTTCAGAATAAAATTATGTGATACCTTGGCTGAGATTCCCAGTGCTCTGTGGAAAGCCACACTGGGAATAGATCTCAGTTTCCAATGGTGACTCTCATGCGTGGCCTCCTAATATCCCAACACAATTCATGGCAATACTTCTCTGAGGTCAGTTCCAGGACTCAGTCTCTATAGGGTATCACACCAGAGTTCAAGCCCAGGTGGACCCAGTCATCGCTTCCAACTTCCACACAAATAACCACAATTAAAACCAAAACACTCCCACATGGCCCTCATCTTCTTCCATATAGACACTCCTCATAACCTCTGGCTGGATGTTTCCATGAGGGGCGCAGCCCAACACAGAGTCCAAATAACCTCGCTTGCCCGTCATTTTCCTAAAGGCAGGGTGGCCTGTACACCCTTCCTGTGAACCACAAGGGATCAAAAATGCCTTCCTTTAATACTGCTCTGCTTCTCCAATTTGAGGCCTACTGACTGTCAGGTATAGATTCTTTATGTGATTTGGAGTCATGAGAAAACACAAGCATGTATGGGATAGCCTTTGCAGGGCTTAGAAGAACTCATTTGATTCAAAGGATCTCTATTCTCACTTGATGGTGGTCAGGAACCTAAGAGAGGAAGGCGAGAGACTTCATCAACAATTACTGATCTTTTTCCCAATTTGGTTTTGGATGCACACATGGGATCATTCTTTAGATGCATCAGGTGCTGAGAACCTAAGCCACAGCCTCACACAGGGCCAAGAGACTGATTCCGACACATCCATTTCCAAAGAAATTAACAATGAGCCACAGGTGATGCCCATTTATTTCCATTTTAAAACTGTTTTCTTCAGGCTTCACAAAGCGGTGTCTTGAGGCCAAGACCTTCCTCACATTCAGGGGAAGAGAAGAATTGGTTAGCAAAAAGCCCAAAGCAGAGTTTCTCCACTGAGGCTTTCCTGGTCACACTGATATCTGAGTTTTTTGAGATGCTAGCCATTCCCTTTGGCTATCCATTACATGGCCTTGTCACAGAGCTTGGAGGTGGTACATATCTTGGACACAAAACCATGAGCCTATTCTGGAGAGTGGCCAGAATCAGGAAGAAAACAGGAACTTAGGAAATTAGTAGGTGTTGCCCATCCATAAGGGAAGCCACAGTCCATTCATCAATTGGGCAGAATGAATGCTGGGTAGGTTTCTACTAAACAGGACACATCCATTGATGAATTCTCTTTTCAAATGTCTACAACCACAGACACAGTGGGATACACAGACATAGAAACACTCACTTTGTGAAACGACTTACTAGGAACAGTCCACTCCAAACCAAACAAACCGCCTTTTTTACCTATTCTCAGAAAATTAGACAAAACCACAAACTCACACCCACACCCACAAAGGCACCTCCTTCCCCCAAAGAGGTCTGTGACTATCCGGAGTGTCCTCTGACTTGTGGGCCTTATTATGTTTCCTGAAATGTTCTGTCCTGTCTCAGATCTGGTCTTTTTGGCCAAATCTGTGAAGTGGTCAGGAGCCAGCTGTGAGCAACTTCCTGCTTTCTCAGGAAAGGCCCCTCTTCTGAGCTCTCCTGAAATTTGGCCATTCTCACATCAGTAGGTACCAAGAAAGACTGACTCTGTTCTTGGTAAATCCAAATAAGTGAGCCCACTGGGAATGGTACTGGGACTGCCTCTGGTAGCCTGGCTTCCTGGATCCCAAGTTCAGAGAGTTCTATCACCAAAGAAGTGAGGAAGGTCACCTCCTTTGTGAACTGAATGAGGTCACTGCTTTGGAAACCACTTTGTCCTAAAATTTGCTTCCAAGGTTCCCATGAGATGGAGGCTGCCCCTATTTCCTGTGATACGTTCACAACTGAGGATTGTATATCAACCATAGGCAGCCGGGAACAACTGTCTACACTGGACTGGTTTGGTCCATCTTCTCTACATTAAGAAGACTGAGGCTTATTCTGACACTTCCCTTCATCCTGACCGGGTTGTTTGCCATGGAAGATGACTTTTGCTCTCTCAGGTCCTTCATAGCTGCCTACATCTTCTCCAGGGATCATTTCTGCATGGAACTTTGAGGTTCTCAGCAGGTGGAAGATCCCCTACACTCCTGTATTGGAAGACTAATTCTGTCCCTCCTCTTCTGTAAAGTTAGATTGAGGAAACATTGTATGGTTAAGGTTAATAACAGCTTCCATTTGGGTTAGGAATCATTCTCTTGGATGAATAATGGTATTGGAATTTTGCGATATTTTCAAGAATATATAGGTGAAATATAAGTATGAAAAAAGAAATCTAGGTAATTTTTGAAGCACAGAAGGGAATTGGCCCCACTATTGGGATTCTTAGCTTTGAATTATGTTCTGCATAGGTGTCTCAGATTAATTGATATACAATGGCATAGGACCTTGTCTTTTGGATGATTGAATGTCGAAGAGAAAATCCAGTCCAAAAGGGATAGTTGGTGGATTAGGAAGATATTCGGTAGATTTAGAATGAAGAGTGTGTATAGCATTTTGACCAAAAGATCTTTAGCAATAGGGTTTTGGGTAGAGAGTGAAAGTAAATGTCAGCACATGTGAAGAGTCAGTCATAATGATGAACTGGGGAAAAATACAGGAAATCAGATTTCAATAGAGACATTAGGAAATCAGGCAAAGTATAAAGTGAGTGATAGGATTAGACATTTTCAACAGGGTTGAGGTTGAATATGTAATTTCAGGAAGAAACAAATATGTAGTCACCAATAGGATTCACTTTTGAGAGCATTAGGCAACCTGGACATGGATTTTTTTTTAATCCATGCTCACTTTCCATTTAGGATTTGGTACATTCATAAGTGTGACCTTGCTTTTTGTTTCCACAATATTACTGTGATTAATGTATATATAGATCAGGTGACATGAGTATTTCTTCCACCATTTCTGGGAGCAATATTTGGAAGACATATAATTTAGTATTGTGGGTACAAATAGGTATACTCTGTGTTATATGAATATAAAGATAATGCATGAATAGACCATACTGTGAATAAATAATATAACTGGCTCCAAATTTAAATAATGGATTGAATTGATATCTGAATATATACTGGAAATCTTATATTGATATTCATACAATCATTCCAACCAGTTATACATCTAATGGTAATATCACTGTTATGGTTTATCATGAAGTGTGTGTGAGCTTTGCTTCTAAAATGATTATGGAAATTGAAAATAATGTGCTTGGAAAGAAGTCTCATTAAAAGAGCAGTCAAGAAACCTGGGGGAATACATATGTTCTGAAGCAGGAAGTAATTGAAAGTGAAAAAAATGCCTATAAATTTGTGAATTTGTGAATGAAATATGTATTCTATTATGTGCAAAAACTGAAGAAATATTAATGTACCAGTTTTGAATAAAAATGAACGTCAAAATACATATCATGTCCCATAGGAATCTACTTGCATTGACGTTAAACTGAGTCATTTACTATAGCAATATTAGGATTTGTATGCACCATTCACTGAAGTTAGTTTTCAGTATTAGGACACAAATATGTATTTCAGGTGGATTAATATTTCTGAGAACATTCTTATGAAAAGTTGAATATAAATCCACATTCATGAACATCAATGAATTTAGGGAGTATATAATAAGACACATACATTTCATATTTTGAAAAATCTGGAGAGTTTATACATATATATATGCACACACACACACACACACACACACGTATACATTAAAAAGTAGCAATATATATGCCAATCGAAATACATCATGAATTATATATCATCCACAAATCCAAAAATCTTCATTTTTCTGAGTATCGATTTATGTATAATGTTGTTCAACTAGGGAGCTCACCCATAGTTTGAATTGTAAGATCCAACAGCATTTAGGAGGAGTGATCCCTTCTCACAATTTGCATTTGCAAAGTCAGCAACCTCACAAGTATGTACATGTGATACCAGGTAGGATTCTATATGTGAATATAAAATTGCATGTGCTGAATAGGGTACAGAGAAATGGAGACAGGAATTCTCATATTTGTTAACTTTAAAAACACATGGAGAAGGGAGGGGCAGAGCCGCCAACTGCGCCTGTAAGGTAGGCGGACCTGCGAGCCACCCGTAGAACAGGAGTAGCGGCCCGCCATCGTGAAAGACACATCACCCTGGTTGGGGGTTGGGCAGAGCCACTGCATGCCTGCAAGGAACGCGGACATGCGACCCACAGGCAGAACAGGCCCAGACACCCGCGGAGGGGCAGAGACACCCCTTGCGACTTCAAGATAGGTGAACCTGCGACCCACCGGCTGAAGCGGCCCAGCTGCCTTCAGAGGGGCAGAGCCGGCCCCCGCGCCTGCGATGTAGGTGGACCTGCGAACACCGACAGACCAGGTGCTAGGCCCCGCCAGGGTGCTAGACACATAACCAGGTTTGGGGAGGGGCCGAGCCGCTGCCCGTGCCTGCAAAGCAGGTGGACCTCTCACCCAGAGGCAGAACAGACCCAGCGACCTACCAGCGTGGTAGACACATCGCCCCGGTTTGGGGGGGGCAGAGATGCCACTCACGCCTGCAATGTAGACAGCCCTGCAACCCACAGACAGAAGAGGCCCAGCGGAGCACGGAGGGACAGAGCCAACGCCTGTGCCTGCAAGGTAGCTGGACCTGTTACCCACTGGCTGAACAGGACCAGCACCCGCAGAGGGGTAGATCAACTGCCCGCTCCTGCAAGGTAGGCGGACCAGCTACCAAGAGGCAGAACAGGCCCAGTGGCGTGCTGGTGTGGTAGGCACATTGCCCCAATTGGAGGAGGGGCAGAGCCGCTGCTTACGCCTGTGAGGGAGACTTTTCAAGAATACAATAGTAATATAAACATTTAGGGGTAAAATTCAATAACACAAAAGTTTCACCAAGCCGAAAAAAACGTGAACAGTAGGGAAAGACAATGAAAGAAAGGACCACAAGCAACGCAGGTCAACTCAACATTAGAAGTGGTAATATCTGCAGCATATGGAATGTCAGATAAAGAATCAGGATATACTTGCTTCAGATGATCTGGAGTCTCCAGGGAGACATTAGACAGCAAAATCAGACAATGAGAGATCACTTTGACAATGAATTACATAAACAAATCCAAGAAGCAAAAGATCAACTATACAGGGAGATAGAGGTTATAAAAAACACACAAACAGAAATCATAGAAATGCAGGAAGCAATAAACCAACTTAAAAACTCAATTGAGAATACTACCAGCAGAGTAGATCACTTAGAAGATAGAACATCAGACAATGAAGACAAAGTATTTCAACTTGAAAAGAACATAGAAAGCTCAGCAAGACTGTTAAGAAACCATGAGCAGAACATCCAAGAAATATGGGATAACATGAAGAGACCAAACTAAAGAGTAATTGGGATACAGGAAGGTATACAGGTCGAAACCACAGGATTGAGCAATCTATTCAATGAAATAATATGAGAAAACTTTCCAGACATGAAGAATGAGACAGAATCCCAAATCCTAGAAGCCTACAGGACGCCAAATGTGCAAAATCATAAGAGATAAACACCTAGACATATTATAATGAAGATGCCAAACATACAGAATAAAGAGAGAATTTTAAAAGCTACAAGAGAAAGGAAGCAGATTACATTCAGGGGTAAACCAATCAGGATAACAGCTGATCTTTCAACACAGACTCTGAAAGCTAGAAGATCCTGGAATAACATTTTTCAATCACTGAAAGAAATTGGGTTCCAACCAAGAATTGTGTATCCAGCGATTTTAAGCTTCAGGATGGAAGATGAAATTAAAACCTTCCATGATAAACAAAAGTTAAAAGAATTTGCAGCTAGAAAACCATCTCTTCAAAAGATCCTTGGCAAAATATTATAGGAAGACAAAATGGAAAATAACAATGAAAACCAACAGTGGGAGGTAGTACAGTAAAGGGGCGAAAAATAATAAAAGAGAAAAACAAACCATGTTTAGTAACATAAATAAACAAATATGGCTGGAAGAACTACCCATATTTCAAAAATAACCCTAAATGTTAATGCCTTAAACTCACCATTTAAGAGACACAGGCTAGTAGAATGGATCACGAAAGAAGACCCAAAAATTTTCTGCCTACAAGAGACATATTTGATAGGAAAAGACATATATAGACTAAAGGTGAAAGGTTGGGAGAAATCATATCACTCATATTGACTTCGGAAACAAGCAGAAGTGTCCATACTCATATCAAATAAAATAGATTTCAAGACAAAGTTAATCAAAAGGGATAAAAAGGGACACTACATATTGCTCAAGGGAACCATACACCAACAAGACATAACAATCATAAATATATGTGCCCCAAACAATGGTTCAGCTATGTTAATCAAACAAACTCTTCTCAAGTTCAAGAGTCTGGTAGACCACCATACAATAATCATGGGAGATTTCAACACACCTCTCTCACTACTGGACAGATATTCCAAACAAAAGTTGAATTAGGAAACTATAGAACTCAATAACACAATTAATAACCTAGACTTAATTAACATATATAGAATATACCACCCAACATCAAGCAGTTACACTGTTTTCTCAGCAGCACATGGATACCTCTCAAAAATAGATCATATATTATGTCACAGAACAACTCTTAGACAATATAAAGGAGTATAGATAATACCAGGCATCTTATCTGATCGTAATGGAATGAAACTGAAAACAACAATAAAAGAAGGAAGGAAAATTCATGCATCACTTGGAGAATGAACAATACGTACTGAATGATCAATGGGTTATTGAAGACATCAAGGAGAAAAATAAAAAAAATTCTTAGACATAAATGAAAAAGACAGAACATATCAGAATCTATGGGACACATTGAAAGCAGTTCTAAGTGGAAAATTCATTGCTTGGAGTTCTTTCCTTAAAAAAAGAAAAAAAAAACAACAACAAATAAATGATCTCATAGTTCATTTCAAAATCCTAGAAAAAGAAGAGCAAAACAACAGAAAAAGAAGTAGAAGGCAAGAAATAATTAAAATCAGAGCTGAAATTAATGAAATCGAAACAAAAGAAACAATTGAAAAAATTGAAAATACTAAAAGTTGAAAAATTAATAAAATCGACAGACTCTTAGCCATGTTAATGAAGAGAAGAAGAGAGGGAACTCAAATTACTATCATAAGGGATGAAAAAGGCAATATCACAACAGACACTTCTGAAATACAGAAGATAATCAGAAATTATATTAGAAGATAGTGAAGGCATCAATAAATTTCTTAAGTCATATGATCTGCCCAGATTGAGTCAAGAGGATATAGACAACCTAAGCAGACCAATATCAATTGAGAAAATAGAAGAAACCATCCAAAGACTACCAACTAAGAAAAGCCCAGGACCAAATGGGTATACAGTAGAGGAGGCCAATATCACCCTGATTCCTAAACCAGACAAAGACCCTTCAAAGAAACAAATGTACAGACCAATCTCTCTAATGAACCTAGATGCAAAAATCCTCAATAAAATTCTGGCGAATCAGATACAAAAACATATTTAAAAAATTGTGCAACATGATCAAGTAGGATTCATTCCTGGGATACAAGGCTGCTTCAATATACGGAAATCAATAAATGTTATTCACCACATCAATAGACTTAAAAATAAGAACCATATGATCACCCCAATAGATGCAGAAAAAGCATTCAATAAAGTACAGCATCCCTTTATGTTTAAAACTCTAGAAAAACTGGGATAACAGGAACATACCTCAATATTGTAAAAGCAATCTATGCTAAGCCTCAGGCTAGTATCATTCTGAATTGAGAAAAAATTGAAGGCATTCCCTCTAAAATCTGGAACAAGACAGGGATGCCCTCTCTCACGATTTCTGTTCAACATAGTTCTCGAACACTGGCCAGAGCAATTAGACAAATGAAAGAAATTAAAGGCATAAAAATAGGAAAAGAAGAACTTAAATTATCACTATTTGCAGATGACATGATTCTATACCTAGTAGACCCAAAAGGGTCTACAAGAAACTATTAGAGATAATAAATGAATTCAGCAAAGTGGCATGATATAAAATCAACAATCATAAATCAAAAGCATTCCTGAATATCAGCAACAAATCCTCTGAAACGGAAATGAGGACAACCACTCCATTGAGAGTATCCTCAAAAAAAATAAAATAAAATATTTGGTTATCAACGTAACAAAAGATGTGAAAGACTTACACAATGAAAACTAAAGAACCCTAAAGAGAGAAATAGAAGAAGATCTTACAAGATGGAAAAATATACCCTGTTCATGGATAGGCAGAATTAACATCATCAAAATGGCGATATTACCAAAAGTTCTCTATAGGTTTAATGCAATGCCAATCAAAATCCCAACGGCATTTCCTGTAGAAATAGATAAAACAATTATGAAATTCATATGGAATAATACAAGACCCAGTATAGCAAAGACAACTCTAAGCAGGAAGTGTGAATCAGGCGGTATAGCGATACATGTCCTCAAACTATACTACGGAGCAATAGTAACAAAAAGAGCATGGTACTGGTACCAAAACTGGCGGGTGGACCAATGGTACAGAATAGAGGACACAGAAATCAATCCACAAAATTACAGCAATGTTATATTTGATAAAGTAGCTAAAAGCATAAACTGAAGGAAGGATAGCATCTTCAACAAATGGTGCTGGAAAAACTGGAATTACATATGTAAGAAAATGAAACTGAATCCCTTTCTCTCGCCATGCACAAAAGTTAACTCAAAATGGATCAAGGAGCTTGATATCAAATCAGCGACACGGCGTCTGATAGAAGAAAACTTTGGCTATGATCTACATACTGTGGGGTCGGGCTCCAAATTCCTCAATAGGACACCCATAGCGTAAGAGTTAATAATTAGAATCTACAAACAGGACTTACTCAAACTAAATAGATTTTTCTCAGAAAAAGAAACAATAAGAGAGGTAAAAAGGGAGCCTACATCCTGGGAACAAATCTTTACTCCTCACACTTCAGATAGAGCCCTAATATCCAGAGTTATACAAAGAACTCAAAAAATTAAACAATAAGCAAATGAATTACCCAATCAACAAATGGGCCAAGGACCTGAACAGACACTTCTCAGAGGAGGACATACAATCAATCAATAAGTACATCAAAAATTCTCACCATCTCGAGCATTCAGAGAAATGCAAAACAAACCCACCCTAAGATACCATCTCACTGCAGTAAGCTTGGCAGCCATTATGAAGTCAAACGACAACAAGTGCTGGCGAGGATGTGGGAAAAAGGGTACACCTGTACATTGCTGGTGGGACTGCAAATTGGTGCAGCAAATTTGGAAAGCAGTATGGAGATTTCTTGGAAACTTGGGAATGGAACCGCCATTTGACCCAGCAATTCCCCTTCTCGGTCTAATCCCTATAGACCCAAAAAGTGCATGCTACAGGGACACTGATAAATCTATGTTCATAGCAGCACAATTCACAATAGGAAGACTGTGGAACCAACCTAGATGCCCTTCAATAGATGAATGGATTAAAAAAAATGTGGCATTTATACACAATGGAGTATTACTCTGCATTAAAAAATGACAAAATCATACAATTTGCAGAGAAATGGATGGCATTAGAACGTATTATGCTACGTGAAGATAGCCAATCACTAAAAAACATATGCCAAATGTTTTCTTTGATATAAGGAGAGTAACTAAGAACAGAGTTGGGAGGAAGAGCATGAGAAGATGATTAATATTAGACAGGGGTGAGAGGTGGGAGGGAAAAGGAAAGAGAAGGAAAATTACATAGAAATGGAAGGAAACCCTCATGGTTATACAAAATTAAATACAAGAAGAAGTGAGGGGAAAGGGGACAAAAACAAGTGGAAGAAATGAATTACAATAGATGGGTTAGAGAGAGAGGATTGGAGGGGACGGGATGGGAGATAGTAGAGGACAGGAAAGGCAGCAGAATACAACAGACACTAGTATAGCAATATGTAAAATAGTGGATGTGTAACTGATGAGATACTGCAATCTGTATACGAAGAAAAATGGAAGTTCATAACCTACTTGAATCAAAGTGTGAAATATGACATTTCAAGAACTATGTAATGTTTTGTAGAACCAACAATAAATATTAAAGGAAAAAAAACACATGGAGAACTATTTCAATGAAAAATTGACTAGGTTTATAACACCTACACTTTATCATGCAAAAGGCAAGTCCAACTATACACCATGCCTCTTCAGAAGTGCTTGTATTTCTATTCTGTTTGGGTTATTTTTCTTCATCATATTAGGATTAGTAGTCAGAGTTTGGTAGGGTATGCGTTAGTGTCAGGGATTCAGTCTTTGGAATGGAAAATTGGAAAATGAATCCAATGTGTATGCAAATATGTGCAACACAAAAATCTTCCCACTCTCATCCAGAACAATGCCTTGACGTTACCTTCACGCCAAATAAGAAACAATTAGAGGAGAAGAGTTAGAAAATCTGTAAATACATATCTGGAATGGAAAATATTCAGGAGTTCACAAACTTGGAGGTGGTAGAGGAGTATCCCAAAGTAAGAGACAGGGTAAACACTCCACAAACATGGAGGTCTGCTGGCCTAAAGACTTCTAGAGAAACTGCCTCTGAGGATGGGCACTTGAAATATATGTTGTCAGTAGCTTTAGCTTCCTTTGTAGTGAGATCATCAAAGCTGGGTCTGCATCTATGTGACCTGGAGGACATTCTTTCTTGCTTTCCAATACACATGAGGCAGCAGTGCTGAATTCTCTCTTCGTATGTAAACTGTGGCCACTGGGGTCTAAGTGTCTCTCTGTGTGGACTGTGAAGCCTTTTGTTCATCCTCCATTTTCGTAGAGTTTCCTGCTGCAGCACTGAGAGTTTGGTATTTGCCTCACAAAATACAAGGAGTTCAACTGGAACACAGTCCTGGAGGGAGTTCTGTCATTTGTGGTTTTTCAGGGTCTACAAGAGAATGCACCAACCAGGCTTCATTCCCACATAACTTGCCCCCTTCTCCATAGCAACCTGATTCTGCACATTGCCCTGAAAACTATCCATTTAACAAGACACCTTTACATATAAGTGTCTGGTCACTGCACCGTGTCAGTGACAAACCATTTGGAAATCAATGGCAAAACCACATGGCGCAACCACAGATGATTTATCACACACCTGCACACCACAGCTCAGGGCCCACTACTCAGGAGGGTCCAACTTAATGGCATCTCTGTTCTACACCATTTTCATAAATCCCAGTCAATCAAGGCACTGTCTGGTACACTCATGATCAGCAAGAGGTGCTGACAATTTAAGCCACAGCCTCACACAGGGCCCAGAGTCTGATTCAGACATAACCATTTCCAAAACAATTCATCAAAGAGGCACAGGTGATGCCCATTCATTTCCATTTGAAAATTGTTTTCTTCTGGCTTTATAAAGGGGTGGCCTGAGGCAAAGAGGTTCTGACATTCAGGGCAACAGAACAATAGTTAAGCAAAAGGCCCTAAGCCAGGTTTCACCATAGAGACTTTCCTGGTCACACCAATATCTGAGTTTTCTGGTGTGCTCCCCATTCCTTTTAGCTAACTAGTACATGGCCATGTCACAGAGCTTGGAGGTGGTACATATCTTGGACAAAAAACCATGAGCCTTTCTGGAGAGTTGCCAGAATTCAGGAAGAATTCAAGAACTTAGGATGATACTAAGTGTTGCCCATGGATAAGTCAAGCCTCAGTCCATTCATTAATTTGGCAGGATGAATGCTGTGAAGCTTTCTACTAGACAGGACACACCCATTGAGCCATTTTCTTTTCTAATATCTACAACTAAGGACACAGTGGGATACACAGACATAGAAACAGTCTCCTTGTCAGATGACTTACTAGAAACAGTCCACTCCAAACCAAACAAACCTCCTTTTTTACCTATTCTCAGAATATGAGACAAATCCACAAACTGACATCCACACACACAAAGTCACCTCCTTCCCCAAGTATGTCTGTGACTATCCGGAGTGTCCTCTGACTAGTAGGCCATAGAATGTTCCCCAGAAATGGCCGGTCCTGTCTCAGATCTGGTCTCCTTGGCCAATTCTGTGAAGTTTTCAGGAGGCAGTGGTGAGCCATTTCCTGCCCTCTCAGGAAAGGACCCTCTTCAAAGCTTTCTTGGCATTTGGCCACCCTCACATCAGTAGGTACCAAGAAAGACTGACTCTTTACTTGGTAAATCCAAACAAGTGAGCCCACTTGGACTGGGACTGGTACTGGCTCTTGGTGCCTGGCTTCCTGGATCACAAAATTCAGAGAGTTCCATCATGAAAAAAGTGAGGTGAGGTCACTTTCTTCAGAAAATGAATGAGGCCACTGTCTTGGCCACCACTTTGTCCTAACAGTTGCTTCCTAGTGTCTCAGGAAAAGGAGGCTGCCTCTATTTCCTGTGACACTTTCACAAGTTAGAATGGTATAGAAACATAGGCACCTGGGAACAGCTCTCCACACATGCCTGGTTTCATACATCTTCCCTACATTAAGAAGAGATAGGATGATTAAGACACATCCTTTCATCCTGATCGGGTTGTTTGCAAAGGAAGATGACTTTTGCTGTCTCAGGTCCTTCATAGCTGCCTACGTCTTCTCCAGGGATCATTTCTGCATGGATTTTGAGGTACTCAGCAGGTGGAAGATCTCCTAACTTCCTGTATTGTAATACTAACTTTGTCCCTGCTCTTCTGTAAAGTGAGATTGAGTGAACAATCTCAGTTTACAGAATGGTTAGGGTTAATAGCATGTTCGATTTGGGTTATGAATCATTTTGCTGGATGAATAATGATATTGGGAACCTGTGATATTTACAAGAACATGGAGGTGAAATATAAGTATGAAAACAGAAATCTAGGTAATATTTGAAGCCCAGAAAGACTTTGGGCCCTTGATTGGGATACTTAGCTTAAATTATGTTCCATGTGACCTTTGCATTTTGTGTCCAGAATATTAGTGTGATAATATGTATATGTAGCTAAGGTGACATGAGTATTTCTTTCACCATTTCTGTGAGCAGTATTTTGAAAACTTATAAATTAGTACTGGGGATACTATTAGGTTTACCCTGTTTTGATGAATATAGAGATGATGCATTAATAGACCATACTGTGAATAAATTATATAACTGCTTCCAAATTTAAATAATGGATTGTATTGATATCTGAAAATATATAGAAAATCTTATATTGATATACATACATTCATTCCAACCAGTTATATATCTAATTGTAATGTTAGGGTTATCATTTATCATGAATAGTGTGTGAGTTTTGCCTCAAAAATGATTATGGAATCGAAAATAATATGTTTAGAAAGAAGTCTAGTAAAAAGACCAGTCAAGAAACATGGAGGAACATATGTCTTCCGAAGGAGGAAGTGATTGAAAGGGAACCAAATGTTTATAAATTTGTGAACTTGTGAATGAAAGGAAATATCTTATGATGTCCATGAACTGAAGAAATAATAACGTACCAGGTTTGAATAAAAATGAACTTTAACAAACACAATAGAGACATTAGGAATTCTGGCAAAGTATAGTTCGCAGTGAAAGGTTAATAGAATAAGGACTTGTCACTTCCTGTTTTTCTGTATGCTTAACAAAACACTTTTGAAATATTGAGAACTGTTTGCTAATCTTATTCCCAGAATGTGCTGTCCCCAATTGCCAAACTGCAGAATGTACTCCCTCAACCGGTTGCACGCAAACCGCTCACTCGCCCGGACCCATCAATAAACTTACCCCCCTGCCCTCTCCAAGGAAAATATATAAGCTCTGCTTAAGCTGTTCTCTGGGCTCTCTGCTCTATTCAAGTGAGCTCTGAGCCCCAGCATGCTGGACCCCCAATAAACCCTTTGCTTTTGCATGAGACAGTCTCTTGGTGGTCTCTTCCCCCGATTGTCACCGGACCTTTACATATGGAGGTTCCACTGAGATCTGGCAGCGGTGGACAAGAGACCCCAACGAACTCCTCTCAGGGTAAGTAAGGTGCCTCTTTCTGGTCAGGTTTCAGGTCAGGGCTTGGCAAAATGGATGTCAATGAAGAGCGTGAGCTCTCTCCAACGATGGCTGACAGTCATGTCAAAGAGCCACAGGCCAAGTCCCTGGGTGACGTCATAGAGGACTCAGAAAATTGAGGAACAATAGTCTCCATGACTCAGTGATATTTTGTTTCAGATTCGTTATTGCCAACCGATCGGGTTCTGCCAACTACTAAGTCCTGGTCTCAGTGTTGGACTTCCATATCCTGTCTTTATTGTCTTGTCTTGTCTGTGTCGTGTGTTGTTGCTTTTACTGTTTGTGTATCTTTCATTATGGGACAGAGCACTTCAATGCGTCTGTCTCTGACCCTTGATCACTGCACCAAAGTTTGCTTAAGGGATCAGAATCTTTCTTTTTTAGTAAAACGCTGGACCTGGCAGACTCTCTGTGCCTCAGAATGGCTCACCATTGGATTTGGATGGACCCTAGAAGGATCTTTCTACTTCCCACTAGTTTAAAAAGTCAGAGATATTGTCTTTCAGCCAGGACCACACAGATACCTGTGAAGACAGATGGCCACTGCCTACCAACCCGGGGATGAGGGGAATCAACATCAATATCAAGAAAGAGACTTGTCTACATTAGACGACATCAGGTGTCATCCATGGAACCCCGCTGAAAGGGACCATAGAAGGTGCTACTTATAACACCTACAGAAGTAAAGGTAGACAGAATCACTTCCTGGATCCATACCTCTCATCTCAAGCCTGTGCCCTGTCCAGACTCTGGCTGGAAACTGTAAAAGACAGGTAACCCTTTCAAATTGTGTATTTGCCTTGTCAATAAGGCTATAGACTCTCCCCTTGACCACCAGTAGTCCTAACCCTCATCAGCCCATTCAGCAGCAATGGCTGATCACAAATCTTACTGGACAAGAAGTATGGTCTACCTCGCATACCGCCCACTTAAGGACATGGTCGCCATCTCTCCACAGAGACATTTGTCAGCTGGCTATAGGTCTTTTCCATTGGGATATCCCTGATGAAGTGGATCCCACTAAAATTCCATTAAATCCCTTCTCTACCATAGATAATGGAAACAAATATTATGGATGTAGGGACACGCGAGCCAGATGCAGTTTGGCTAGCCTAGATTACTATGTTTGCCTGGCGGACTATCAAAGCCACAAACAGTCACGGCTGTGTTGGGGGGAAGCCGACTTCTTCTGTAAGTCATGGGGATGTGAGCATTCAGGGACTGCTTGATGGAACCCAAACTCCTCATCAAATTCTGTACACAGCATTTGCCATATCCAATTAGATAACCAAAATTGATAGCCCCCAGAGGGGTCTCTAGATCCTCAAATTCTGCGTGACCTTTTTAACTTTTGCAAGTGCTCAAAAGTGTGAAAGGAGATTCCCCTATGTGGAGGCCTTTTCCCTCCTTTGCTCACATCCTGAACTATGCTTCTCCAATAGATCCTCACCCTCAGCCATCTGCTCCATACTCTCTGCTCTTACTCTCACCTAAGCAACCTGATTTCTCCCCTCCAATTACTAGATCAAAAACCCAAACCTCCGCCCATTCTATGACCATTGCCCCCTTGTTAAGGTAGCAGGTACTGAGGTACACCTTAACCCACTCACTCCTCTTTTCTCTTGTCATTGCCTGCACCGGGTCCCACCAGGTCCTCTTACTAGCTAACACAAAGCTCAAACCAGCTGAGGAGAGCCCTCAGACCCTTATCGAAGATGTAATGTAAATGGCCTTTAAAGTTGCTTTGTCATCACTGAAAACAGGTTACTAAGTATTTAAAGTCCCTCACAGGCTTTTGGGGATATTAACTCCCATCTTACCCTCTGCTCTACCTGTTGTACTGCTCAAGATTTGTTCCTAGAAAAATCCAAAACCCCTTTCCCATTATTCTTTTACATCTCTCCTACCTCATTCTCAGATCCACGGAGCTGCTCACAGCCACGCCTTCCCCGTCTTCCACCTCTGTACCAGGCCCACAGAAATGTCTTAACTGACCTTCTCCAGAAATCTTCAACATAGCTGAATTTAGGACTTTCAGAAAAAGAGCCCCTATAAAAAATTTCTAAGTAAATAAACTTCCTCTTTTCGTGTTGCCCTATTCTACTTGGCCACTTTCTAAAAAAATCAGCAATCCTAAGCTAGACACCACCTTACTAGTTTTTCACAAAATATGTGAACAAGGCCTTGGCCTTGAGCTGAGGCTTCACAGAGATGGCTACATTTGTAAGATAAAGAAGTTACCAACTGGGCTCCATGGTAACAGTTGGGAGGGGGAAAAAATAAAGGGAATATAATGCTCTCCCTCACCCAGGTGTCCTTGAAAAGTTAACTTTCCCACAACAGTGGAAAAAAACAGAATACAAACTGCTTTTTGTGAACTGCTTAAGACTGTGAACTTCTGAGCCCCTTCCCTTATATGTTGGGTACAAAATTCTGAAAGTACCTAAACTTGGGGTTCCGGGGATTTAATTGATTACAACAGAAGTAATGCCCTCTGAATCTGGTTGCAAACAAATAGGACTGTTTTCCTGTCTTTGGTACTATCTTAGGTGCCTTGCCTTGTCCGTCCCTACAACAGTATAATTCTATATACTTAAAACATTGTTTATGTTTTCATGAAGTGGTCAACAGATGTGATTAATTGTGTAGTTGTGCAAATGTTTCCGAGAGTGCTCTATCAACACAGGTTCATTTGAAGATCAAATAGGGGGGGCATAAAACCTAGTTCCACTGGGAACATATATCACTCACTTTTGCGATCCTATTAGGAATACATGTTGCTGCAAGGGTGGGCACAAGAACCACTGCCTTGGTCCATGGGACAAAACAAATGACCCAAATAGAAGCAGCTATAGACCAAAACTTAAAGATATTAGAAACCTCCATAACAGCATTGCAGGAATCTTTAACCTATCTCTCTGAAGTTGTTTTACAGAACAGTCGAGGATTGGAACTCCTCTTCATGTGAGAAGAGGGCCTTTGTTTTGCATTGATGGAAGAATGTTGTTTTTATGCCAACCATATTGGAGTTGTAAAAAAATCTATGAGTAAATTAAAAAGATGACTTGAAGAGCGTCAACGACAGAGAGAGGCCAAAAAAGTGTGTTTTGAATCTTGGTTCACAAAGTTCCCCTGGTTAACTACGCATTTATCAACCCTGGCCGGTCCAATAATAATCCTCATATTATTGCTAACTATTAAACCCTGCTTGATCAACCATGTAATTTATTTTCTCCAAGCTCAAATTGGACAAGTTAAACTAAAGGTAATACCCCACTAGCAGACATAGAATGTGACACCCCCCAATAATCATTTTTATGATTAAAAGTAGCCAGAAAAAGAAGTGTTGAATGAAAGGTTAATAAAATATGTAGTTGTCACTTCCTGTTTTTCTGTACGCTTAACAAAACACTGTTGAAATCTTGAGAAATGTTTGCCAATCTTGTTCCCAGAATGTGCTGTCCCCAACTGTCAAACTGCAGAATGTACTCCTTCACCAGGTTGCATGCAAATTGACCACTCGCCCTGACACATCAATAAACTTCCCTCCCTGCACTCGCAAGGGAAAGTATTTAACCTCTGCTTAAGCTGTTCTCAGGGCTCTCTACTCTTTTCAAGTGAACTCTGAGCCCCAGCATGCTGGACCCCCAATAAACCCTTTGCTGTTACATGAGATAGACTCTTGGTGGTCTCCTCTTCCGACACTCGACCGCCCTTTACTTGGATGATTGAATGTAGAAGAGAACATCCAGTCAAAAAGGGATAGTCAGTGGGATTAGGAATATAGTCCGTAGGTTTAGGAAGAAGAGTGAGTATAGGATTTGGACCAAAAGTCTTTAGTAATAGGGTTTCGGTTAGAGAATGAATGTAAATGTCAGCACATGTGAAGAATGAGTCACAATGATGAACTGGGGAAAATATGTAGGAAAGCAGATATCAATAGAGACATTAGGAAATCAGGCAAAGTATAAAGTGAGTGATAGGATTAGACATTATCAACAGGGTTGAGTTTCAATATATAATCTTTGGAAGAAACAAATATGTAGTCACCAATAGGATTGACATTTGAGAGTATTAGGCAACCTGGACATGAATGTTTTTAATAATACAGGTTCACTTTCTATTTAGCCTTTGGTACAATCATAAGTGTGACTTTTGCATTTTGTGTTCCGAATATTACTGTGATAAAATGTATATGTAGATCAGGTGACATGAGTATTTCTTCCACAATTTCTGGGAGCAATATTTTGAAGACGTATAAATTGAGGACTCTGGGATATGCCAACAAAAAATTCTTACACAAACTTTTACCAATGTGGTTCCAAAGGTAGAGGCGCATACGCAAGGAATGCAAAGTGAACTAATTCTAACCAAAAAAAAAAAAAGAAAAAAAAATCGATACTTTATCTTCCACTTCTTGTGCCACTCCTGTTTCAAATTACTTAGTCTTGACTGCATGTCTCCTGCAGAAATAATCAAAATCTCTGGAATACGTCTTTTGTTTGTTTTGCTTTTGCGGTGCTGCAGATAGAACCCAGGGCCTCCACATGCTACGGAAAGCACTTGACTGCTAAACTACATCCATGCTCCCCACCCCCACTACTTTTTTGTTGTTTTGAGAAAGGGTCTTAGTAGCTGGGATTTCAGGCATGCACTATTGCACCAGACTCCTGAATATATCTTGCCACTACATTTAGATGCAGAATTGGCTCAACAATAAGAAATTAAGAGGGTGTGAATAAAATAGTAATAGTGAAGAACCACTAAGAATACAGAGAAAGCACACTAAACAATACCTTTTGTTCAAATGCAATCTCTTTTAAAAGATTTTTTTAAATGGATAACAACAAACTTCTGAAAAACAGACACAAATATCTTTCCTATCCTTTGCCTGAATTTCAATACTTTAAATTTTATTTTAATTACAGCTTTACTGAGATACAAATTTATATACCATGCAATCTATTGTATCACATGTGTATCTATTTTTTATCCAGTATGGTTATTTCAATAAAATGACACACTAACTTTTCTGAATGAGTAGAATTACTAGTTACTACTAGGGTTCAATTCCTAGCTTTGCAAAAGCAAACAAACAAACAAAGTTGGCTAACGGATCATATATTCTAATATTCCTAGCATTTTTTCAGTACAAAAAACCCACATTATGCCACAAAGGGATATGAAATAGAATTATATTTTTTCCTCTGGGTATGCTAAAGACAAGTCTATTTAGAAAATCCTGTTGTTTCAAATGTTGTTGAAAATAATATAAAAATACTTTAATAAAGAATGCAAAATAAAAAAATAAATTAGTATTGGGGGTACAAAGAGGTGTACCCTGTGTCTATGAATATAGAAGTAATTCATGAATTGACAATACTGTGAATAAATAATATAACTGATTCCACTTCAAATAATGGATTGATAGAATTGATATCTGAAAATATATAAGAAATCTTATATTGATATAGAATCATTCATTCCAATGAGTTATACATCTAATGGTAATATTAGGGTTATATTCTATCATGAAATGTGTGTGAGATCTGCTTCAAAAGTGAGAATGGAAAAGGAAAATAATGTGTTTGGAAAGAAGTCTCATGAAAAGACCAGTCAAGAAACATAGAGGAATGCATGTGTTCTGAAGTAGAAAGTGATTGAAAGTGACACAAATGCAAATAATTTTGCTAACTTGTGGATGAAATACATATCCTATGATGTGAATAAACTGAAGAAATAGTAAAGTACCAGTGTTGAATAAAAATGAACGTCAAAATGTACATCATGTCCCATAGTAATCTACTTGGATTGATGTTAAACTGGGTCAGTTACTGTAGAAATATTAGGATTTGTATGCACCATTCACTGATGTTACTTGTCAGTACTAGAAAACAAATATGTATTTCAGGTGGATGAATAATTCTGAGAATAATCTTGTGAAAAGTTTATTATAAATCCACATACATGAATATGAATGAATTTAGGGTGTGTAAAAGAAGACAGAAGTATTTCATATTTTTAAAAATTTGGAGAGTGTATATGTATGTATATATATATATATATATATATATATATATATATATATATATATACACACACACACACACACACACACACACACACAAACACATATACACACAGAGACATTGAAATGTAGCAATATATATGCCAATTGAAATTGATGTAGAAATACATATCGTCCAAAGATCCAAAAATATTTAATTTACTGAACATGGATTTGTGTATAATGTTGTTCAACTAGGAAGCTCCCCCTTAGGTTAAATTTTCAGTTCCAACAGCGTTTAGGAGGAGTGATCTCTTCTCATAATTTGTATCTGCCAAGTCAGCCACCTCACAAGAATGTACATTTGATACCAGGTAGGATTCTATATGTGCATATAAAAATGCATGTGCTGAATAGGCTACAGACAAACGGAGACAGGAATTCAAACACTTGTTAAATTTAAAAACACATGGACAACTATGTCAACAAAATATTGATTAGATTTATAACTCCTACACTATATAATGCAAAAGGCAAGTTCAACTATACACCATGCCTCCTCTGAACTTCTTGGATTTCTATTCTGTTTGGGTTATTGTTCTCCATCATATTAGGATTAGTAGTCAGATTCTAGTAGGTTATGGGTTAGTGTCAGGAATTCAGTATTTCGAATGGAAAATTGGAAAATGAATCCAATGTGTATGCAAATATGTGCTACAAAAAAATCTTCCAACTCTCATCCACAACAATGCCTTGAAATTACCTTCACCCCAATTAAGACACAATTAGAAGAGAAGAGGTAGAAAATCTGTGAATATATATCTGTAGTGGAATATGCTCAGGAGTTCACAATTTTGCATGTTGTAGAGCAGTTTCCAAAAGTAAGGGACAGGGTAAACACTCCACAAACATGGAGCTCTGTTGGCCAAAAGATTTCTTGAGAAACTGCCTCTGAGGGTGGGCACTTGAAATATATGTGTTTGTCAGAAGCTTTAGCTTCCTTTCTAGTGAGACCATCAAAGCTGGGTCTGTATCTATGTGACATGAAGATCTTGGTTTCTTATTTTCCAATGATCCTGAGGCAGCAGTGCTGATTTCTCTCTTTGTATGTAAACTGTGGCCACTGGGGGCTAAGTGTCACCCCATGTGGACTCTGAAGCCATTTGTTCATCCTCCAACTTTTGTGGTGTTTCTTGCTGCTGAACTGGGACATTGGTATTTGCTTCACGAAATACAATGAGTTCAACTGGAACACAGTGCTGGAGGAAGTTCTGTCACGTGTTGTGGGTCACGTTCTGCAGGAGAATGTACCAACCAGGCTTCAATACCAGATAGCTTGTCCCCTTAACCTCAGCAACCTGATTCTTAACATTACCCTGAAACCTCTCCATATAACAAGATGCCTTTACATAGAAGGGTCTGCTGGCTGCACCATGTCAGTCACAAGCCATTTGGAAGTCAATAGCAGATCCACATGGTCCCACCACAGATATTTTATCACACACTACTGCTCTAGGTCCACTACTCAGCAGGCTCCAAATTATTGGCATCGCTGTTCTAGATAATTTTTATGAAACTCAGTCAATAAAGGCCCTGGCTAGTATACTCATGATCAGCAACAGACCATTTAAGAGTTCTCCAGTGCCACCTGTTAATGGCCTCCACAGGGCTTTGAAGAACTCATTTGACCCAAAGAATGCCTAATCTCACTTGATGGAGTTCAGGAACCTTACAGAGGAAGGCAAGAGACTTCATCCACAATTACTGATCTTTTTGCCATTTTGGTTTTGAATGCACACATGGGATCTTTCTTTAGATCCATCAGGTGCTGAGAATCTAAGCTATAGCCTCACATAGGACCAAGAGGCTGATTCAGACGCATCCCTTTCCAAAGCAATTAAGCACAGAGCCACAGTTGATGCCCATTTATTTCCATTTGAAAACTGTTTTCTTCAGGATTCACAAAGGGATGGCCTGAGGCAAAGACTTTCCTGACATTCAGGGCAACAGAACAATAGCAAAAGGCCCAAAGCAGGGTTTATCCACTGAGACTTTCCTGGACACACTGATATTAGAGTTTTCTGAGATGCTCGCCATTCCCTTCATCTATCTTGTACATGGCCATGTCACTCAGATTGGAGGTGGTACATATCTTGGACACAAAACAATGAGCCTATTCTTGAGAGTGACCAGAATTGAGGAAGAAATCAGGAACTTAGGAAGATTGCAGGTGTTGCCCATCCATAAGGCAAGGGGCAGTCCACTCCTAAATTGGGCAGGATGAATGCTGGGAAGATTTCTACTAGACAGGACACATTGATGCATTCTTTTTTCTAAGGTCTACAACCACGAACACAGTGGGTTACAAAGACATGCAAAAAATCGCCTTGTCAAACGACTTACTAGAAGCAGTCCACTCCAAACCAAACAAACCTCCTTTCCTACCTATTCTCATAAGAAGAGACTAAACCACAAAATCACACACACACGCGCAAACGCACCTCCTTCATTCAAGTAGGTCTGTGACTATCTGGAGTGTCCTCTGACTGGTGGGCCATACTATGTTCCCCCAAAAGGCCTGTCCTGTCTCAGATCTGGTCGCGGTGAACCACTACCTGCTTTCTCAGGAAAGGCCCCTCTTCAGAGCTCTCCTGGCATTTGAAATCCTCATATCAGTAGGTACCAAGGAATACTTAGTCTATCCTTGGTTTTTCCAAACAATGGAGCCCACTGGGACTGGAACTGTGACAAGGTCTTGGTATTCTCTGTCTTCCTGGAGCCCAAGGTCAGGGAGTTTCTTCACCAAGGAAGTGAGGTAGGTCGCTTCATTCAGGAACTGAGTGAGTTTACTGCCTTTGCAACCACTTTGTCCTAACAGGTGATTGCAAGGTTCCCATGAGGTGGAGGCTGCCCCTACTTCCCGAGACAGTTTCAACAGTTAGAATGGTATATCAACCATAGGAATCCGGGAACAGCTCTCCACACAGGCCTGGTTTGGTCCCTCTTCTCTACATTAAAAAAAGAGAGGCTGATTCAGACACAATGCTTGATCCTGAGTACGTTGTTTGCCATGGAAGATGACTTTTGCTCTCTCAGGTCCTTCATAGCTGCCTATGTCTTCTCCAGGGATCGTTTCTGCTTAAAACTTTGAGGATCTCAGCATCTGGAAGATCCCCTACATTCCTGTATTGTAAGACCAACTCTGTCGCTGCTCTTCTGTAAAGTTAGATTGAGGGAACAGTGTTTGGTTAGGCTTAATAACAGGTTCGATTTGGATTAAGAATCATTCTGAGCGATGAATAATGGTATTGGGAATGTGCGATATTTTCAAGAATATTTAGGTGAAATATAAGTATGAAAACAGAAATCTAGGTAAAATTTGAAGCCCAGAAGGGCATTGGGCCTTTAATTGGGATACTTAGCTTTGACTTACGTTCTGCACAGATGTCTTAAATAAATCCATATACAATGTCATAGGACCTTGTACCTTGGATGATTGAATGTCACGAGAATATCCAGTCAAAAAGCTATAGTCGGTAGGATTAGGAAAAGTGTCGGTAGGTTTAGAAAGAATAGTGATTATAGGTTTTGGAGGAAATGTTTTTAGCAATTGGGTTTCGGTTCGAAAGTGAATTTAAATGTCAGCACATGTGAAGAGTCAGTCAAAATGATAAACTGGGAAAATATTTAGGAAAGCAGAAATCAATAGAGACATTAGGATATCAGGCAAAGTATAAAGTGAGTGATAGGATTACACATTTTCAACAGGCTTGAGGTTGAATATATAATCTTAGGAGGAAACAAATATATAGTCACCAATAGGATTGACATTTGAGAGCGGTAGCAACCTGGACAGGAATATTTTTAGTAATCCATGCTCACTTTTCATTTAGGTTTTGGTACAATCATAACTGTGACCTTTGCATTTTGTTTCCAGAATATTACTGTGATAACATGTACATGTAGATCAGGTGACATGAGTATTTCTTCCACCATTTCTGGGAGCAATATTGTGAAGACGTATAAGTTAGTACTGGGGGTACAAATAGGTGTACCCTGTGTCTATGAATATAGAGATAATGCATGAATAGACCATACTGTGAATAAATAGTATTACTGGTTCCAACTTTGAATAATGGATTGAATTGATAAATGAAAATATAGAGGAAATCTTATATTGATATATATACATTCATTAAAACCAAATATACATCTAATGGTAATATTAGGGTTATGGTTCATCATGAAGAGTGTGTGAGTTTTGCTTCAAAAATGATTAAGGAAATCGAAAAAGAAACCTCATGAAAAGATCAGTCAAGAAACATGGAGTTATACATGTGTTCTGAAGCAGGAAGTGATTGAAAATGAAACAAATGCCTATTATTTTTCGAATTTCTAGATGAAATATATATTTTATGATGTGCATAAACGGAAGAAATTGCAATGTACCAGTGTTGAATAAAAATGAATTTCAAAATACACATCATGTCCCATAGAAATCTATTTGCATTGATGTTAAACTGGGTAAGTTACTGCAGAAATACAAGGATTTGTATGCACCATTCACTGAAGATAGTTCTCAGTACGAGGAAACAAATATGTTTTTCAGGTGTGTGAATATTCCTGGGAATAATCTCGTGAAAAGTTGATTAAAAATCCACATACATGAATATGAAATATTTTAGGGAGTGTATAATAAGACACATATTTCTTATTTTGAAAAATCTGGAGAGTATGTATACACACACACACACAAACAGACTTTAAAAAGTAGGAATATATATGCCAATTGAAATTCACCATGAAATATATATCATCCACAGATCAGAAATATTTATTTTACTGAACATGGGTTTTTGTGTAAAGTTATTCAACCAGGAAGCTCACCCATTGGTTGAATTTTCAGTTCCAGCATCATTTAGGAAGAGTGAACTATTCTAACAATTTGTATCTGCCAAGTGAGCCATCTCACAAGAATGTACGTGTGATTCCAGGTAGGATTCTATATGTGCATATAAAATTACATGTGCTGAATAGGCTGCAGAGAAAGGGAGTCAGGTATTCACATATTTGTTAACTTTAGAAATACATGGAGAAATATTTCAACAGAAAATTGACTAGATTTATAACTCCTACCCTATATAATGCAAAAGGCAAGTCCCACTATACAACATGCATCCTCTGAACTGCTTATATTTCTATTCTGTTTGGGTTTTTATTCTCCATCATATTAGGATTAGTAGTCAGAGTCTAGTAATGTAGTGGTTAGTGTCATGGATTCAGTATTTCTAATGGAAATTTGGAAAATGAATCCAATGTGTATGTAAATATATGCTACACAAAAATCTTCCCACTCTCATCCAGAAAAATGCCTTGACATTACCTTCGCACCAAGAAAGACACAATTAGAGGAGAAGAATTAGAAAATGGGTGAATACATATATTCAATGAAAAATCCTCAGAAGTTCACAACCTTGGAGGTGGTAGAGGAGTTTCCAAAAGTAAGGGACAGGATAAACACTCCACAAACATGGAGCTCTGCTGACCTAAAGACTTCTTGAGAAATGCCTCTGAGTTTGGGCGCTTGAAATATATGTTGTTTTCAGGAGCTTTAGCTTCTTTCTAGTGAGACCATCAAAGCTGGGTCTGCATCTATGTGACCTGGAGGGCATGGCATCTTATTTTTCAATGAACATGAGGCAGCAGTGCTGGTTTCTCTCTTGGCAGGTAAACTGTGGCCACTGGGGGCTAAGTGTCTCCCCGTTTGGACTGTGAAGCAATTTGGTCATGATCCACTTTTCGTTGTGTTTCTTGCTGCTGCACTGGGAGTTTGGTGTTTGCTTAATGAAATACAAGGAGTTTATCTGGGACACAGTGCTGGAGGGAGTTCTGTCACGTGTGGTGGGTCAGTGTCTGCAGGAGAATGCACCAACCAGGCTTCTATCCACATAGCTTTCCCCCTTGACCATAGCAACCTGATTCTGAACATTGCCCTGAAACCTCTGCATATAACAAGATGCCTTTACATAGAAGGGTCTGCTGCCTGCACCATGTCAGTCACAAGGCATTTGGAATCCAATGGTAGATCCTCATGGCCGTACCACTGATGTTTTATCACACACCTGCCCACCACTGCTCTAGGTCCACTTCTCAGCAGACTCCAACTTACTGGCATCTGTGTTCTACACCATGTTAAAGAAACCCAGTCAATCTAGGCACTCTCTGGTATACTCATGATCAGCAACAGGACATCCAAAGGTTCTCCAGTGCCACCTGGTCATGGTAATTTTAAAAAATTTCATGATATTTATGTAACCATTTTCAAGGATGAAGTTGGAGGCATTGTGGGTTTCAATTATTCAGAAACCATTAAATGGTGAGGAATCTCATTTTAATGAAAGCTCTGGAGAACTCTCACAGGCAAGGCTTCCCAAATAGTGGCCAAAACGTCACTTGAAGCCAGGCCCATTGAGGTCTAAAATGTGAGGTCCATGTGTGTTTTGACTCTCAATTGTGGCTGCCAAGTCTTTCAGAATAAAATTATGTGATTCTCTGGCTGAGATTCCCAGTGAACTGTGGAAAGTCCCCCTGGGACTAGATCTCAGCTTCCAATGGCGACTCTCATGCGTTGCCTCCGAAAATCTTAACACAATTCTTCTCTGAGGTCAGTTCAAGAACTGAGTCTCTAAGGGGAATCACACCAGAATTCAACCCAGGTTGAACCAGTAATCTCTCACAATTAAAACCTAAACACTCCCACATGACCCTCATCTTCTTCCATATAGACACTCATCATAACCTCTGGCTGGAGGTTTCCATGAGGGCACAGCCCAAGACAGTGTCCAAAATAAGCTTCCTTGTCCCTCATTTGCCTAAAGTCACGTTTGCCTGGACACCCTTCCTATGAACCAGGAGTGATCAAATAGGCCTGACATTTATACTGCTCCACTTCTCCAATTTGAGGCCTACTGACTGAGGGGTTTAAATTCTTTTTGGGAATTGGACGCATGAGAAAACACAAGAACTATGGGCAAGCCAGTGCAGAGCTTTGAAGAACCCATTTGACACAAAGGATCCCTATTCTTCCTTGATGGAAGTAAGTGCCCTACCAGAGGAAGGCAAGAGACTTCATCCACAATGACTCTACTTTTAGCCATTTTGGTTTTGGATGCACATATGGAATATTTCTTTAGATCCATAAGGTGCATAGAATCTAAGCCACAGCCTCACACAGGGCCAAGAGGCTGATTCAGACACATCCCTTTCCAAAGCAATTAAGCAAAGAGCCACAGGAGATGCACATTTATTTCCAATTGAAAAGTCTTTTGTTAAGGCTTCCAAAAGTGTTGGCCTGAGGAAAACACCTTCCTGACATTCAGGGCAACAGAAAAATATGTATGCATAAGGCCCAAAGCAGGGTTTCTCCACTGAGATATTCCTGGTCACACTGCTATCTGAGTTTTCTGAGAAGCTCGGCCATTCCATTCAGCTATCCAGTACATGGCCATTTCACAGACCTTGGAGGTGGTACATATCTTGGACACACAACCATGAGTCTATTCTTGAGAGTGACCAGAATTGAGTAAGAAATCAGGAACTTAGGAAGATTGCAGGTGTTGCCCATCCATAAGGCAAGCCGCAGTCCATTCATAAATTGGGCAGGATGAATGCTGGGAACCTTTCTACTAGACAGGACACATCCATTGATGCATTCTCTTTTCTAATGTCTACAACCACTAACACAGTGGGATACACAGACATAGAAAAACTCGCATTGTCAAAGGACTTAGAAGAATCAGATAATTCAAACCTAACAAACCTCCTTTCCTACCTATTCTGAGAACATGAGACAAAACCACAAACCCCACCCAAACTCACAAATTCAACTTCTTCCCCCAAGTAGGTCTGTGACTATCCGGAATGTCCTCTGACTTGTGGGCCATACTGTGTTCTCCCGAAATGGCCTGTCCTGCCTCAGATCTGGTCACCTTGGCCAACTCTGTGAAGTTGTCAGGAGCCAGTGTTGAGCCACTACCTGCTTTCTCAGGAAAGGCCCCTCTTCAGAGCACTCCTGGCATTTGGCCATCCTCATATCAGTAGGTACCAAGAATGACTGACTCTGTCCTTGGTAAATCCAACAAGTGAGCCCACTGGAACTGTGACTGGGACTGGCTCTGGGTGCCTGGCTACTTGGATCACAAGTTCAGAGAGTTCCATCACCAAGGAAGTTAGGAAGGTCATTTCTTCGGGAACTGAATGAGGTCACTGCCGTGGCAACCACTTTGTCCTAACACTTGCTTCCAAGGGTCCCATGAGATGGAGGCTGCCCCTAATTCCTGAGACACTTTCAAAAGATAGAATGGTATACCAACCATAGGTACCCAGGAACAGCTCTCCACACAGGCCGGTTTGCTCCATCTCCTCTACGTTAAGGATAGAGAGTCTGATTCAGACTCAACCCTTCATCCTGACCAGGTTGTTTTCCATGGAAGATTACTTTTGCTCTCTCCGGTCCTTCATAGCTGCCTACATCTTCTCCAGGGATAATTTCTGCATTGACCTTTGAGGTTTTCAGCAGGTTGAAGATCCCCTACATTCCTGTATTGTAAGAACAAATCTGTCCCTGCTCTTCTGTAAACTTAAATTGATGGAACAATGTATGGTTAGTGTTATTAACATGTTCAATTAAAATCAAAACACTACCACATGGCCCTTATATTCTTCCATGTAGACACTCATCATTACCTCTGGCTGGAGGTTTCCACAAGGGGCGAAGCCCAAGACAGTGTCCAAAATAAGTTCCCTTGCACCTCATTTGCCTAAAGTCTGGGTTTCCTGGACACCCTTCCTGTGAACCAGGATTGATCAAATAGGCCTGCCATTAATAATGCTCTTTTTCTACTTTTTGAGGCCTACTGAACGTGAGGTATTGATTCTTTATGTGATTTGGAGTCATGTGAAACCCAAGCACCTTTTCTCGTCTTTGAAGAACTCATTAGACCCAAAGGATCCCTATTCGTACTTGATGGAGGTGAGGAGCCTAACAGAGGAAGCAAGAGACTTCATCCACAATGTCTGATCTTTTTGCCATTTTGGTTTTGGATGCACACATGGGATCTTTCTTTAGATCCATCAGGTGCTGAGATTCTAAGCCACAGGCTCACACAGAGCCGAGAGGATGATTTAGACACATCCTTTTCTAAAGCAATTAATCTAAGAGCCACGGGTGATGCTCATTCATTTCCATTTGAAAGCAGTTTCTTCAGGCTTCACAAACTGGTGGTCTGAGGCAAAGACCTACCTGACATTCAGGTCAACAGAACAGTAGGTAAGCAAAAGGCACAAAGCAGGGTTTCTCTACTGAGACTTTACTGGTCACACTGATATCTGAGTTTTCTGAGATCCTCCCCATTCATTTCAGGTATCCAGTAAATGGCCATGTCACAGAGCTGGGAGGTGGTACATATCTTGGACAAAAAAAAAAAAATGAGCCTATTCTGGAGAATGGCCAGAATTCAGGAAGAAAACAGGAACTAAGGAAAATAGTAGGTGTTGCCCATCAATAAGGCAAGCAACAGTCCATTCATAAATTGGGCAGGATGTGTGCTGGAATGCTTTCTACTTGTCAGGACACATGCATTGATGCATTCACTTTTCTCATATCTACAACCACCGACAAAGTGGGATACACAGACATAGAATCACTCACCATGTCAAATGACTTATTAAAAACAGTCCACTCCAAACCAAACAAACTGCCTTTCCTACCTATTCTCAGAACATGAGACAAAACCATAAACTCACATCTACACCCACAAAGGCATATCTTTTACCCACATAGGTCTGTGAGTAACCAGAGTGTCCTCAGACTGATAGGCCATACTATATTCCCCCGAAATGTCCTGTCCTGTCTCAGATCTGGTCTCCTTTTCCAACTCTCTAAAGTTTTCAGGAGCCATCGGTGAGTCACTACCTGCTTTCTCAGGAAAGGCCCCTCTTCAGAGCTTTCCTGGCATTTAGTGATCCACAAGAAAGACTGACTCTGTCCTTGGTAAATCCAAACAAGTGAACCCACTGGGAAAGGGACTGGGACTGGCTCTTGGTGCCTGGCTTCCTGGATCCCAAGTTCAGAGGGTTCCATCACCAAGGAAGTGAGGTAGGTCACTTTCTTCAGGAACTGAATGAGGTCACTGCCTTGGCAACCACTTTGTTCTAACATTTGCTTCCAATGGCTCCATGACATGGAGGCTGCCCCTACTTCCTGTGTCACATTCACAAGTTAGAATGGTATACCAACCATAGGCACCCGGGAACAGTCAGAGTCTACTAGGGTATGGCTTACTGTCAGGAATTCAGTATTTCAAATAGAAAATAGGAAAATGAATCTAATGTGTATACAAATATATGCTAGACAAAAATCTTCCCACTGTCCTCTACAACAATGCCTTGATATTTCCTTCACCAAAAGTAAGACACAATTAGTGAAGAATAGTTTGAAAATCTGTGAATATATATCTGGAAAAAAAATGAATGGAGTTCACAACCTTGGAGGTGGTAGAGGAATTTCCAAATGTAAAAGAACGGATAAACACTCCACAAACATGGAGCTCTGGTGGCCTAATAAATTTTTGAGAAACTGCCTCTGAGTTTGGGCCCTTGAAATATTTGTTGTTGTCAGGAGCTTTAGCTTCCTTTGTAGTGAGACCATCAAATCTGGGTCAGCATCTATGTGACCTGGATGACATGGTTCCTTATTTTCTATTGAACATGAGGCAGCAGTTCTGAATTCTCTCTTTGTAGGTAAACTGAGGCCACTGGGGTCTAAGTGTCTAACCGTGTGGTCTGTGAAGCCATTTGGTCATACTCGAATTTTTGTGGTGTTATTTACTGCAGTACTCTGAGTTTGGTATTGGCTTCATGAAGTACAAGGAGATAAACTGGGACACAGTCCTAGAGGGAGTACTCTCATGTGTGGTGAGTGAGGGTCTGCAGGAGAATGCACCAACCAGGCTTCTATCCCAAAAAGCTTGCACCCATGTCATAGCAACCTGATTCTGAACATTGCCATGAAACCTCTCCATATAACAAGATCCCTTTATTTGTAAGGGTCTGCTGGCTGCATCATGTCAGTCACAATCCATTTGGAAGCCAAGGGAAGATCCATGTGGCCCCACGACAGATGTTTTATCATACACCTGCCAACCACTGCTCTAGGCCCACTACTCAGCAGGCTCCAACTTTCTGGCATCTCTGTTCTACAACATTTTCATGAAACCCAGTCAATCAGGGCACTGTCTGGTATACTGTGATCAGCAACAGACATCCAAAGATTCTCTAGTGCCACCTGTTCATAGGAATATCAAAAATTTTATGGTGTTTATCTAGCCAATTTTCAAGGATGAAGTTGGAGGCACTGTGGGTTTCAATTCATTCAGGAACCATGAAATAGTGAGGAAGCTCATTTCAATGAAAGCTTGGGACAACTCTCACAGGCAAGGCTTCCCAAGGAGTGGCCAAAATGTCACATGAAGCCAGGCCCATTGAGGTTTACAATTGAGGTCCATGTGTGTTTTGACTCTCAACTATGGCTGCTAAGTCTTTCTGAATAAAGTCATGTGATATCCTGGCTGAGAATCCCAGTGCTCTTTGGAAAGCCAACCTGGGCCTAGATCTCAGTCTCCAAGGGCAACTCTCATGTGTGGCCTCCTAAATTGCAAACACAATTCATGCCAATACGTCGCTGAGATCTGTTCCAGAACTCAGTCTCTAAAGGGAATCACACAAGAGTTAAAGCCCAGGTTGACCCTGGAATCTTTTCCAACCGTAACACAAATGACCACAATTAAACCAAAACACTCCAACATGGCCCTCATCTTCTTCCATATAGACAGTCATAATAAACTCTGGTTGGAGGTTTCCATGAGGGGCGCAGCCCAAGACAGTGTTCAAAATAAGCTCACTTGCCACTCATTTGCCTAAAGTCAGGGTGGCATGGAAACCCTTCCTGTGAACGAGGGGTGATCAAATAGGCCTGCCATTAATACTGCTCTACTTCTCCAATTTGAGGCCTACTCTCTGTGGGGTATAGATTCTTTATGAGAATTGGGGTCATGAGAAAACCCAAGCACCTATGGGCTACCCTCTGAAGGGATTTGAAGAACCCATTTGAGTGAACCAAGGAGTTGGATCAAAAGACTTTAGATATAGGGTTTTGGTTAGAGAGTGAATGTAAATTTCAGCATATGTGAAGAGTCAGCCACAGTGATGAACTGGGGAAAATGTGTAGGAAAGCAGATATCAATAGAGATATTAGGAAATCAGGCAAAGTACAAAGAGAGTGATAGGATAAGACATTTTTAACAGGGTTGAGTTTGAATATACAATCTTAGGAAGAAACAAATATGTAGTCACCAATAGGAATGATATTCGAGATCATTAATGAATCAGGACATGGATGTTGTTAGTAATACATGCTCACTTTCAATATAGGCTTTGGTACAATCATAAGTGTGACACTTGCATTTTTTGTCAGGAATATTACTGTGATGAAATGCATATGTATATCAGGTGACTAGAATATTTCTTCCACCATTTTTGAAAGCAATATTTTAAAGGCTTATAAATTAGTATTGGGGATACAAATAGGTATACCCTGGGTCTATGAATATAGAGATGATTCTTTAATAGACCATACTGTGAATAAATAATATAACTGGTTCAAAATTTAAATAATGGATTTAATTGATATCTGAAAATATACAAGAAATCTTACATTGATATACATACATTCACTCCGAACAGTTATACATCTAATGATAATATTAGTGTTACGGTTTATTATGAAGAGTGTGTGAGTTTTGTTTCAAAAGTGATTATGGAAATCGAAAATAATGTGTTTGGAAAGAATCTCATGAAAAGAACAGTCAAGAAACATGGAGGAATACATGTCTTCTCAAGTAGGAAGTGATTGAAATTGAACCAAATGCCTATAAATTTGTAAAATTGTGGATGAAATGATATATCCTATATTGCCCATAAACTGCAGAAATAGTAATGTACCAGTGTTGAATAAAAATGAACTTCAAAATACACATCATGTCCATAGGTGTCTACTTGCATTGATGTTAAACTGGGTGAGTCACTGTAGAAATATTAGGATTTCTTAGCACCATTCCCTGAAGTTAGTTTTCAGTACTAGGAAACAAATATGTATTTCAGTGGATGTATATTTCTAAGAATAATCTTGTGAAAAATTGATTATATATCCCCATACAGGAACATGAATGAATTTAGGCAGTGTATAGTAAGACACTTATATTTCATATTTTGAAAATCTGGAGACTATATATATATATAGACACAAACACACACACATTATAATGTAGCAATATATATGCCAATTGAAATTCATCATGAAAAATAACTCATCTGCATATCAAAAAATATTCATTATACTGAACATGGATTATGTATAATGTTGTTCATCTAGGAAGGTCACCCATGGGTTGAATTTTTAGTTCCAACAGCCTTTAGGAGAAGTGATCTCTTCTCACAATTTGTATCTGCCAAGTCAGCCACCTCATAAGAATGTACGTGTGAAACCAGGTAGGATTCTATTTGTGCATATAAAAATACATGTGCTTAATAGGCTAAAGAGAAAGAGAGACAGAAATTCACATATTTCTTAACTTTAAAAACACATGGAGAATTATTTCAACAAATAATTGACTAGATTTATAACTCCTACCTTATATCATGCAAAAGGCAAGTACAACTACACACCATGCCTCTTCTGAACTGCTTGTATTTCTATTCTGTTTTGGTTATTTTTCTCATCATATTAGTATTAGTAGTCAGAGTCTATAAGGGTATGGGCTAGTGTCAAGGATTCAGTATTTCGAATGAAAAATTGAAAAATGAATCCAATGTGTATCCAAATATGTGCTACAAAAAAATCTTCCTTCTCTCATATAGAACAATGACTTGACATTACCATTGCCCCAAGTAAGTCACAATTAGAGGAGAAGAGTTAGAAAATCTGTAAATATATATCTGCAATGAAAATGCTCAGGAGTGCACAACCTTGGAGGTGGTAGAGGAGTTTCCAAAAGTAAGTGACATGGGAAATACTCCACAGACATGAAGATCTGCTGGCCTAAACACTTCTTGAGAAACTGCCTTTGAGGTTGGGCACTTGAAATATATGTTGTTTTCAGGAGCTTTCGCTTCCTTTATAGTGAGACCATCTAAGCTGGGTCTGCATCTATGTAACCTGGAGGACATGGCATCTTATTTTCCAATGAACATGAGGCAGCAATGCTGAATTCTCTCTTTGTAGGTAAACTATTGCCACTGGGGGCTAAGTGTCTCCCCGTGTGGACTGTGAAACCATTTGGTCATCTTCCACTTTTCGTGGTGTTTCTTGCTGCTGCACTGGTAGTTTGGTATTGGCATCACGAAATACAAGGAGTTCAACTGGGACACAGTGCTGGAGGGAGTTCTGTCACGTGTGGTACGTGTACCCTGGTCTACAGTAGAATGCACCAACCAGGCTTCTATCCCACATAGCTTGCCCCCTTGATCATAGCAACCTGATTCTAAACATTACTCTGAAACTTCTCCGTATAACAAGATGCCTTTATATACAATGGTCTGATGGCTGCACCATGTCTGTCTCAAGACAATTGAAAGTCAATGGCAGATCCACATGGCCCCACCACAGATGTTTTATCACACACCTTCCCACCACTGCTCTAGGCCCACTACTCTGCAGTCTCCAACTTTCTGGCATCTCTGTTCTAAACATTTTCATGAAGCCCAGTCAATCAAGGCACTGTCTGGTATACTCATGATCAGCAAAAGTACATCAAAAGGTTCTCCAGTGCCATCTGGTCATGAAAATTTCTAAACATTCATGGTATTGATCTAGACAAATTTCAAGGATGAAGGTGGAGGCACTGTGGGTTTCAATTCATTCAGGGACCATTAAATGTTGAGGAAGCTCATTTCAATGAAAGATCTGGAGAACACTCACAGGCAAGGCTTCCCAAAGAGTGGCCAAAAGGTCACATGAAGCCAGGCCCATTGTGGTCTACAATGTGAGGTCCATGTGTGTTTTGACTCTCAACTATGGGTGCCAAGTCTTTCAGAATAAAATCATGTGATATCCTAGCTGAGATTCTCAGTACTCTTGGGAAAGCCACCCTGGGCCTAGATCTCAGTTTCAAAGGGCGACTCTCATGTGTGGCCTCCTGAAATCGCAACACAATTCATGACAATACTTATCTGAGGTCAGTTCCAGAACTCATTCTCTAAGGGGAATCACACCAGTGTTCAAGCCCAGTTGGACCCAGTCATCTCTTCCATCTGCCACACAAATGACCACAATTAAAACCAAAACACTCCCACATTGTCCTCATCTTCTTCCACATAGACACTCCTCATAACCTCTGGCTGGAGTTTTTCATGAGGGGCACAGCCCAAGACAGTGGCCCAAATAAGCTTTCTTGCCCCTCATTTGCCTAAAGTCAGGGTGGCCTGGACACCCTTCCTGTGAACCAGGAGTGATTAAATAGGCCTGCCATTAATACTGCTCCACTTCTCCACTTTGAGGCCTTCTTACTGTGGGTTTAGTTTCTTCTTTTTTAAAAAAAAAATTGAAATTTAATTGGAAAGTTAAAAAAATTGTACTGCAAAATATTAAATTTCTTATGCAAAAGCCTTTATCTTGTTTGTGAGGGAAACCTTGATGCCTTGCCAATCTGGTTATATGGAGACACTGAAAATTTTCTGTTACATACTACATGGATGAATGGCTACAGCACATCGTTTTTTCAAACTGAAAGGCAGATAACAGCAAGTAAGATAACAAATAAAAGCCAATTTTATTAAAAAATAAAGTTGTAAAATGTCTCAAATATTGGAAATTAAATTCCTTTTTTTTTCTTTTTTTTGGTTGTTCAAAAGCTCATGCTATATCATCTTTCATACATTTGACTCATTTGGGTTATGAACTCCCATTTTTACCCCAATACAAATCACAGAATCACATCAGTTACACACTCACGTTTTTACATAATGGCATATTAGTGATTGTTGTATTCTGCTACCTTTCCTATCCCCTGCTATCCCCCTCCCCTCCCCAACCATCTACCCTCTATACCTCATCTGCTATTGTTCAATTCTCTCCCTTGTTTCCCCCCCTTTCCCCTCACAACCTCTTATATGGAATTTTGTGTAACATTTAGTGTCTCCTACCATTTCCATATGCTTTCCATTCTCTCTCCCTTTCTCTCCCCCCACTCATCTCCATTTAGTGTTAATATTTTCCTCATGCTCTTCTTCCCTGTTCTGTTCTTATTTGCTCTCTTTATATCAAAGAAAACATTTGGCATTTGTTTTTTAAGGATTGGCTAGCTTTGCTTAGCATTATATGTTGTAATGCCATCCATTTCCCTTCAAATTCAATGATTTTTGTCATTTTTTAATGCTGCATAATACTCCATTGTGTATAGATGCCCCTTTTTTATCCATTCGCCTATTGAAGGTCATCTAGTTTGGTTCCACAGTTTAGCTATTATGAATTGTGCCGCTATGATCAGTGATGTGGCAGTATCCCTATAGTGCACTCTTTTAAGATCCTCAGGGAATAGTCCGAGGAGTGAGATAGCTGGGTCAAATGGTGGATCCTTTCCCTGCTTTCCCAGGTATCTCCATACTGCTTTCCAAATTGGCCTCAACATTTTGCAGTCCCACCAGCAGTGTACAAGTGTACCCTTTTCCCCACATCCTCGCCAACACTTATTGTTGTTTGATTTCATAATGGCTGCCAATCTTACTGGAGTGAGATGGTATCTTAGGGTGGTTTTGACTTGAATTTCCCTAACTGCTAGAGATGGTGGGCATTTTTTCATGTTCTTGTTGATGGATTGTATGTCCTCCTCTGTGAAGTTTCTGTTCAGGTCCTTGGCCCATTTGTGGATTGGTTTATTTGTTATCTTATTGTTTAATTTTTGAGTTCTTTGTATATTCTAGATATTAGGGCTCTATCTGAAGTGTGAGGGGTAAAAATTTGTTCCCAAGATGTAGGCTCTCTATTTACCTCTCTTATTGTTTCTCTTGTTTCAAAAAAAACTTTTTAGTTTAAGTAAGTCCCATTTGTTGATTCTTGTTATTAACTCTTGTGCTATGGCTGTCCTATTAAAAAATTTGGAGCCCAACCCCACAGTATGTACATTGTAGCCAAATTTTTCTTCTATTAGATGCAGTGTCCCTGATTTTATATCTTGCTCCTTGATCCATTTAGAGTTAACTTTTGTGCATGGCGAGAGAAAGGGATTCATTTTCATTTTGTTGCATATGGATTTCCAATTTTCCCTGGACCACTTGTTGAAGATGCTATCCTTCCTCCATTGCATGCTTTTAGGCCCTTTTTCAAATATAAGAAAGTTGTACTTTTGTGTATTGGTTTCTGTGTCCTCTATTCTGTACCATTGGTCCAGCTGACTTTTGTGATACCAGTACCACGCTGTTTTTGTTACTATTGCTTTGTAGTACAGTTTGAACTCTGTTATCGCTATACATCCTGATTCACACTTCCTGCTTAGAATTGCTATTGCTATTCTGTGTCTATTGTTTTTCCATATGAAATTCATGATTGCTTTATATATTTCTACAAGAAATGCCATTGGGATTTTGATTGGCATTGCATTAAACCTGTAGAGAACTTTGGGTGATATCACAATTTTGATGATGTTAGTTCTGCCTATACATGAACAGGGTACATTTTTCCATCTTCTAACATCTTCTTCTATCTCTTTCTTTAGAGTTATGTAACTTTCATTGTATAAATCTTTCACCTCTTTTTTTAGGTTGATTCCCAAGTATCTTATTTTCTATGAGGATATTGTGAATGGAGCGGTTTTCCTCATTTCAATTTCAGAAGTTTTGTTGCTGATATACAGGAATGCCTTTGATTTTTTTCTTGTTGATTTTATATACTGGCACTTTGCTGAATTCATTTATTAACTCTAGCAGTTTCTTTGCATACCCTTTAGGGTTTGTTAAATATATTATCATGTCATCCTCAAATAGCGAATATTTAAGTTCTTCTTTTTCTATTTTTATGCCTTTAATTTCTTTTGCCTGTCTAATTGCTCTGGCTAGTATTTCAAGAACTAAACTGAATAGAAGTGGTGATAGAGGGCATCTCTGTCTTGTTCCAGATTTTAGAGGGAATGCCTTCAGTTTTTCTCCATTTAGGATGATGCTAGCCTGAGGTTTAGCATATATAGCTTTTACCATGTTGAGGTAAGTTCTTGTTATCCCTAGTTTTTCTAGTGTTTTGAACATAAAGGAATGCTGTACTTTGTCAAACGCTTTATCTACATCTATCGAGATGATCATATGGTTTTTGTCTTTAAGTCTATTGATGTGGTGGATTACATTTATTGATTTCCATAAATTGATCCAGGCTTGCATCCCAGGGATGAATCCTACTTGATCATGAAGCACAATTATTTTGATATGCCTTTGTATTCAATTCACCATGATTTTATTGAGAATTTTTGCATCCAAGTTTATTAGAGGTATTGGTCTGTAGTTTTCTTTCTTTGAAGTGTCTTTGTCTGGTTTTGGAATCAGGGTGATGTTGGCCTCATAGAATGAATTTGGAGGAACTCCTTCTTTTTCTATTTTTTGAAATTGCTTGAAAATTATTGGTATTAATTCTTCTTTGAGGGTTTTGTAGAACTCCACTGTATACCTATCCGTTCCAGGGCTCTTTTTGGTTGGTTGTCTTTTGATGGTTTCTTATTTTTCTTCCTTTGTTATTGGTCTATTTAAATTGTGGGTGTCTCCCTGACTCAATCTGGGCAGATCATATGACTTAAGAAATTTATCGATATCTTCTTTATCTTCTATTTTATTGGAATATAGGGTTTCAAAATACTTTCTAATTATCTTCTGTGTTTCTGTAGTGTGTGTTGTGATATTTCCATCTTTATTCCATATGTTAGTAATTTGAGTTCTCTCTCTTCTTCTCTTCGTTAGCATGGCTAAGGGCCTGTCGAACATATTTATTTTTTCAAAGAACCAACTCTTATTTATTTCAATTTTTACAATGTAGATTTTTTGTTTCAATTTCATTGATTTCTCCTCTAATTTCAATTATTTCTTGTCTTCTACTACATTTGATGTTGTTTTGCTCTTCCTTTTCTAGGTTTTTGAGGTGTAGTGTGAGTTCATTTATTTGTTGTTGTTTTTTTCCTTTTTTGAGGAAAGAATTACAAGAAATGAATTTCCCTCTTAAAACGGCTTTCATTGTGTCCCATACAATCCGGTATGTTGTGTCTCTATTGTCATTTGTCTCTAAGAATTTTTTTATCTCCTCCTTTATGTCTTCTGTAACCCACTGATCATTCAGTAACATATTGTGCATTTTCCATGTGATGTAGAATTTTTCCTTCCTTTTTTTTTCATTGATTTAAAGTTTCAATCCATTATGATCAGATATGGTGCATGGTATTATCTCCATACCTTTATATTTACTAAGAGTTTCCCTATTGCATAATATATGGTCTATATTGGAGTAGGATCAATGTGCTGCTGAGAAGAACGTGTATCCACTTGATGATGGTTGATATATTTTATATATGTTGGTTAGGTCTAGGTTATTGATTGTGCTATTGAGTTCTATAGTATCTTTATTCAGCTTTTGTCTGGAGGAAGGCAAGAGACTTCATCCACTATGACTGCCCTTTTTGCCATTTTAGTTTTGGATGCACACATGGGATCTTTCTTTAGATCCATCAGGTGCTGAGAATCTAAGCCACAGGCTCACACAGGGCCAAAATGCAGATTCAGAAACATCCCTTTCCAAAGCAATTAAGCAAAGAGCCACAGGTGATGCCCATTTATTTCCATTTGAAAACTGTTTTCTTCAGTCTTCACAAAGGGGTTGCCGGAGGCAAAGACCTTCCTGACATTCAGGGCAACAGACAGGGAAGCAAAAGGCCCAAAGCAGGGTTTATCCACTGAGACTTTCTTGGTCACACTGATATCTGAGTTTTCTGAGATACTCGCCATTCCCTTCAGCTATCCAGTACATTGCCATGTCACAGTGCTTGGGGTGGTACATATCTTGGACACAAAACCATGAGCGTATTCTAGAGAGTGGCCAGAATTCAGGAAGAAAACAGGAACTTAGGAAGATGGCGAGTGTTGCCCATTTATAAGGCAAGCTGCAGTTCATTCATAAATTGCACAGGATGAATGCTGGGAAGCTTTCTAGTAGACTGGACAAATCCCTTGATGCATTTTCTTTTCTAATGTCTACAACCACGGACACAATGGGATATATAGACACAGAAAAACTCGCCTTGTCAAATGACTTACTAGAAACAGTCCACTCCAAAACTAACAAACCACCTTTCCTACCTATTCTGAGAACAGGAGACAAAACAACAAACCCACAACCACACCCACAAAGGCACCTCCTTCCCCCAGTAGGTCTCTGACTATCCAGAGTGTCCTCTGACTGGTGGGCCATGATATATTCCCCCATATTGGGGTGTCCTGTCTCTGATCTGGTCTCTGTGGCCAACTCTGTGATGCTGTCAGAAGCCAGCGATGAGCCACTACCTGCTTTCTCAGGAAAGGCCCCTCTTCAGATCTTCCTGGCATTTGGCCAACCTCACATCAGTATGTACCAAGAAAGACTGACTCTGTCCTTGGTAAATCCAAACAAGTTTGACCACTGGGACTTGCACTGGGACTGGCTTTGGGTGCCTGGCTTCCTGGATCCCATGTTCAGAGAGTTTCATCACCAAGGAAGTAAGTTGAGTTCATTTCCTTCAGGAACTGAATGAGGTCACTACCCTGGCAACCACATTTACCTAACAGTTCCTTCCGAGGGTCCCATCAGATGGAGGCTGCACCTACTTGCTCTGACATTTTCACAAGTTAGAATGGTATATCAACCATAGGCACCCGGGATCAACTCTCCACACAGGCCTGGTTTGGTCCATCTTCACTACATTAAGAGAAGAGAGGCTGTTTCAGACACATCCTTTCATCATGACCAGGATGTTTTCCATGTAAGATGACTTTTGCTCTCTCAGGTCCCTCATAGCTGCCTACATCTTCTCCAGGGATTATTTCTGCATGGACTTTTGATGTTGTCAGCTGGTGGAAGATCCCCTACCTTCCTGTATTGTAAGACCAACTCTGTTCCTGCTCTTCTGTAAATGAGATTGAGGGAACAGTGTATGGTTAGGGTTAATAGCATGTTCGATTTGGGTTAGGAATAATTATGCTGGATGAATAATGTTATTGGGAACCTGTGATATTTATAAGAATATAGACGTGAAATATATGTATGAGAACAGAGATCTAGGAAAGATTTGAAGCCCAGATAGGAATTGAAACCACGATTAGTATACTTAGCTTGAATTATGTTCTGCACCGAGGTCTCAGATAAATCGATATACAATGGCATAGGACCGTGTACCTCGGATGTTTGAATGTAGAAGAGAACATGCAGTCAAAAAGGGATAGTCTGTAGGATTAGGAAGATAGTCAGTCAGTAGGTTTAGGAAGAATAGTGAGTATAGGAGTTGGACCAAAAGTTCTTTAGCAATAGGGTTTCAGATAGAGAGTGAATGTAAATGTCAGCACATTTGAAGTTACAGTCACAATGATGAACTGGGGACAATATGTAGAAAAGCAGATATCAATAGGGACATTAAGAAATCAGGCATAGTATAAAGTGAGTGATAGGATTAGATATTTTCAAAAGGCTTGAGGTTGAATGTATAATCTTAGGAAAAAACAAATATGTAGTAACAAAGAGGATTGACATTTGAGAGCATTACTCAACCTGGACAGATGTTTTTAATAATCCATGCTCACTTTCTACTTAGGCTTTGGTACAATCATAAGTGTGACCTTTGCATTTTGTGTCCAGAATACTACTGTGATAAATGTATATGTAGATCAGGTGACATGAGTCTTTCTTCCACCATTATGGGGAGCAATATCCTGAAAACTTATAAATTAGTACTGGGGATACGAAAAGGTGTACCCTGTGTTGATGATTATTCAGATGATGCATGAATAGACCATATTGTGAATAAAGTATATAACTGGTTCCAACTTTAAATAATGGATTGAATTTGCATCTGAAAAAAAATATATGAAATCTTATATTGATATACATACATTCATTCCAACCTGTTATATATCTAATGGTAATATTAGGGTTACAGTTTATCACGAAGAGTGAGTTTTGCTTGAACAATGATAATGGAATCGAAAATAATGTGTTTAGAATGAAGTCAAGTGAAAAGACCAGTAGAGAAATATGGAGGAATACATGTGTTCTGAAATAGTAAGTAATTGAAAGTGAACCAAATGCCTATAAATTTGTGAAGTTGTGAATGAAAAAAATATATCCTATGATGTACATAAACTGAAGAAATTTTAATGTACCAGTGTTTAATAAAAATGAACTTCAAAATACACATCATGTCCCATAGAAATCTATTTGCATTGATGTTAAACTGGGTCAGTTACAGTAGAAATATTAGGATTTGTAAGCACCATTCACTGAACTTAGTTTTCAGTAGTAGGAAACCAATATGAATTTCAGGTGGTTGAGTATTTCTTAGAATAATCTTGTGTAAAGTTGATTATACACCCAAATACATGAATACGAATGAATTTAGGGAGTGTATAATAAGATACATATATTTCATACTTTGGAAATTCTGGAGAATACATATATATATATATATATATATATATATATATATATACACACAAATACACACACAAACACACACACACATTAATATGTAGAAATATATATGCCAATTGAAATTCATCATAAAATATAATTCATCCACATATCCAAAAATATTCATTTTACTTAACATGGATTTATGTATAATGTTTTTTACTAGGAAGCTCACCCATAGGTTGAATTTTCAGTTCAATCAGTATTTAGGGGGAGTCATCTCTTTTCACAATTTTTATATTCCAATGTCAGTGAGCTCACAAGAATGAACGTGGGATAACAGGTAGGATAGTATATGTGCATAAAAAATACATGTGCTGAATAGGATACAGAGAAAGGGAGACAGGAATTTACATATGTGATAACTTTAAAAACTCATGAAGAAATATTATAATAAAAAGTTGACTAGATTTAAAACACATACTCTTGATAAAGCAGAAGGCAAATACAAGTATACACCATGCTTCCTATGAAAGGACTGTATTTCTATTCAGTTAGGTTTCTTTTTCTCCATCATATTAGGATTAGTAGTCAGATTCTAGTAGGGTATGGGTTGGTGTCAGGGATTCAGTATTTCAAATGGAAAATAGAAAAATTAATCTAATGTGTATGCAAACATGTACTACAGGAACAACTTCCCACTCTCTTCCAGAACAATGGCTTGACATAACCATCACTCCAAGTAAGACACAATTAGAGGAGAGGAGTTAGAAAATCTGTGAATACATATGAGAAATGTAAAATGCTCAGAAGTTCACAACACTGGAAGTAGAAGAACAGTTTCCAAAAGTAAGGGAGAGGGTAAACACTTCACAAACATGGAGCTCTGCTGGCCTAAAGACTTCTTGAGAAACTTCCTCTGTGGTTGGGCACATGAAATATTTGTAATTGTCAGGAAATTTAGTTTCGTTTGTAGTGACACCATGAAATCTGGGTCTGCATCTATGTGACCTGGAGGACATGGTTCCTTATTTTCTAATGAAAATGAGGCAGCAGTTCTGAATTCTCTCTTTGTAGGTAAACTGTGGCCACTGGGACCTAAGTGTCTTCCGGTGTGGTCTGTGAAGCCATTTGGTCATGCTCCAATTTTCAGGGTGTTTCTTACTCCTGAACTGGGAGTTTCGTATTAGATTCATGAAATACAAGGAGTTCAACTGGGACACAATGATAGAGGGAGTTCTGTCAAGTGTGGTTTGTCATGGTCGACAAGAGAATGTACGAACCAGGCTTTAATCCCACATAGCTTTCCCACTTGACTATAGCAACCTGATTCTGAACATTGCCCTGAAACCTCTCCATATAAAGAGATGCCTTTACATATAAGGGTCGGCTGCCTGCACCATGTATGTCGCAAGTCTTTTGGAAGCCAATGGAAGATCCAGGTGATCCTACCAAAAATATTTATTTACACACCTACAGTCCACTGCTCTATGCCCACTACTCAGCAGGCTCCAACTTACTGGCATCTCTGTTCTACAACATTTTCACGAAACCCAGTCAATCAAGGCACAGTTTGGTACCATCATGATCAGCAACAGGACATTCAAAGTTTATCCAGTGCCACCTGGTCATGGAAATTTCAAAAATTTCATGGTATTTATCTAGCCATTTTTCAAGGATGAAGTTGGAGGCACTGTGGGTTTCAATTAATTCAGGAACCATTAAATGGTGAGGAAGCTCATTTCAATGAAAGCTCTGGAGATCACTCACGGGGAAGGCTTCCCAAAGAGTGGCCAAAAGGTCACATGAATCCAGGCCCATTGAGGTATACAAAGTGAGATCCATGTGTGTTTGTATTCTCAACTAAGGGTCCCAAGTCTTTAAGAATTAAATCATGTGATATCCTGGCTCAGAATCCCCGAGCACTGTGGAAAGCCATCCTGGGCCTAGATCTCAGATTACAAGGGTGTTTCTCATGCGTGACCTCCTAAAATCCCAACACTATTTTTTGCAATACTTCTCTGAGGTCAGTTCCAGAACTCAGTCTCTAAGGGTAATCACACCAGAGTTCAAGCTCCGGTGGACACAGTCATCTCTTCCAACTACCACACAATTGACCACAATTAAAACCAAAACACTCCCATATGGCCCTCATCTCCTTCCATATAGACACTCATCATAACCTCTGGCTGGAGGTTTCCATGAGGGGCGCAGACCAAGACAGTATCCACAATAATCTACCTTGCCCCTCATTTGCCTAAAGTCAGGGTGGCCTGGACACGCTTCCTGTTAACCAGGAGTGATCAAATAGGCCTGATGTTAATACTGTTCTGCTTGTCCAATTTGAGGCCTACTGACTGTCAGATATTGATTCTTTATGTGAATTGGAGTCATGAGAAAACCCAAGCACCTATGGGCTACCCTCTGCAGGTTTTGAAGAACTCGTTTGACCCAAAGGATTCCTATTCTCACTTGATGGAGGTCAGGAACCTTACAGAGGAAGGCGAGAGACTTCATGCCAATGACTGCTCTTTTGGCCATTTTGGTTTTGAATGCACGCATGGGAAATTTCTTTAGATCCCTCAGGTGCTGAGAATCTAAGCCACTGCCTCATACAGAGCCAAGGGGCTGATTCAGACACATCCCTTTTCAAAGCAGTTAAGGAAAGAGCCACATGTATGCCCAATAATTTCCATTTGAAAACTGTTTTCTTCAGGCTTCACAAAAGGGTGGCCTGAGTCAAAGACCTTCCTGAAATTCAGGAAAACAGAACAATAGGTAAGCAAATGGTCCAAAGCAGGGTTGCTCCACTGAGAATTTCCTGGTCACACTGATACTTGAGTTTTCTGAGATGCTTGCCATTTCTTTCAGCTATCCAGTACATGGCCAGTCACAGAGCTTGAAGGTGGTACATATCGTGAACAAAAAACCATGGTCCTATTCTGTAGAGTGGCCAGAATTCAGAAAGAAAACAGGAACTTAGGAATATAGCAGGTGTTGCGCATCAATAGGGCAAGCTACAGTCCATTCATAAATGGGGCAATTTGAATGCTGAGAAGCTTTCTACTAGACAGGACATCCATTGATGCATTCTCTTTTCTAATGCATACAACCACGGACACAGTGAAATACTGAGACATAGAAACACTCGCCATGTCAAAAGACTTACTAGAAACACTAAACTTCAATCCAAACAAACCGACCTTAATACCTATTCTAGGAAAATGAGACAAAACCACAAACCCACAACCACACCCACAAAGGCACCTCCTTCCCCCAAGTAGGTCTGTGACTATCCAGAGTGTCCTCTGACTTGTGGGCCATAATATGTTCCCCCAAATTGGCCTGTCCTGTCTCAGATCTGGTCTCCTTGGCCAACTCTGTGAAGTTCTCAGTAGCCAGTGGTGAGCCACTACCTGCTTTCTCAGGAAAAGCCCCGCTTCAGAGATTTCCTCTCATTTGGCCTTCCTCACATCTGTAGGTACCAACAAAGACTGACTCTGTCCTTGCTGAATCCAAACAAGTGAGACCACTGGGACTGGGACAGGGACTGGATCTGGGCGCCTGGCTTCCTGGATCCCAAATTCAGAGAGTTCCATCACCAAGGAAGTTAAGTGAGGTCCCTTCCTTCAGAAATTGAATGAGGTCACTGTCTTGGCAACCACTTTGTCCTAACTGTTGCTTTCAAGGGTCCCATGATACGGAGGCTGCCCCTACTTTCTGTGACACTTTCACAAGTTAGAATGGTATATCAACAATAGGCACCCAGGAATAGATCTCCACACAGGCCTAGTTTGGTCCAACTTCTCTACGTTAAGAAGAGAAGCTGATTCATACACAACCTTTTATCCTGACCAGGTTGTTTGCCATGGAAGATGACTTTTGGTCTCTCAGGTCCTTCATAGCTGCCTACCTCTTCTCCAGGGATCATTTCTGCATGGACCTTTGAGGTTCTCAGCAGGTGGAAGATTCCCTACATTTCAGTATTGTAAGATCAACTCTTTCCCTGCTCTTCTGTAAAGTTAGATTGAGGGAACAGTGTATGGTTATGGTTAATAACATGTTCGGTTTGGGTTAGAAATCATTCTGCTGGATGAATAATGGTATTGGGAACTTGCTATGTGTATAAGAATATATAGGTGAAATATATGTATGAAAACAGAAATCTAAGTATGATTTGAAGTCCAGAAGGGCATTGGGCTCTTGATTTGGATATGCAGCTTTGAATTACGTTCTGCAGAGGTGTCTCAATTAAATCGATATACAATGCCATAGGACTTTGTACCTTGGATGAATTAATGTAGAAGGAACATCTAGTCGAAAAGGGATTGTCCATAGTGAAAGGTTAATAAAATAGGTACTTGTCACTTCCTGTTTTTCTGTATGCTTAACAAAACACTGTTGAAATCTTGAGAAATGTTTGCTAATCTTGTTTCCAGAATGTTCTGTTCCCAACTGCCAAACTGCAGAATGTACTCCCTCACTCAGTGTCATGCAAACCGCCCACATGCCCTCACCCATTAGTAAACTTCCCTCTCTTCCCTCTCCAAGGAAAGTATATAAGCTGTGCTTAAGGTGTTCTCAGTGCTCTCTGCTCTATTTAAGTGAGTTCTGAGCCACAGCATGCTGAACCCCAAATAAACCCATTGCTGTTGCATGAGACAGACTCTTGGTGGTCTCTTCCTTCGACACTCGCCCGACCTTTACATATTGAGGTTCCACCGAGTTCTGGCAGTGGCAGACGAGAGACCCCAATGGGCTCCTCTCGGAGCAAGTAAGGCGCCTCTTTCTGGTTTCAGGTTTCATGTTAGAGCTTGGCAAAATCTCTGGCGATGAAGAGCCTGAGCTCCCTCCGAAGGTGGCTGAGAGACGTGTCACGGAGACACAGGCACCTCCCTGGGGGACGCCGCAGAAAACTCGGGAAATTAAGGAACAATAGTCTCCTCAACTCAGTGATATTTTGTTTCAGATTCGGTATTGTCATCCCATCGGGTTTTGCCGGCTACTCATTCCTGGTTTCAGTGTTTGACGTCCATTGCCTGTGTTTAAGGTCTTGTCTTATCTGTGTCATGTGTCCTTGCTTTTGCTGTTTGTGTACCTTTCATTATGGGACAGAGCAGTTCAATGCCTCTGTCCCTGACCCTTGATCACTGGAACAAAGTCCGCTTAAGAGCTCAGAATCTTTCTTGTTTTAGTAAAATTCTGGACCTGGCAGAATCTCTGTGCCTCAGAATGGCCCACCTTTGAATTCGGATGGCCCCTAGAAGGATCTTTCTACTTCACACTAATTTAAAAATTCAGAGATATTATCTCAGCCGGGGACACATAGCCATCTGGATCAACAGCCATATATCTTAACTTGGCAGAACATCTGCAAATCTCCTCCTCCATGGGTGAAGCCTTTCCTTGCCCCTGCCTCTGCTCCTACTCCTTCCCCCATGATCTCTCAAACCCTCTCAACCTCCTCCTCCTCCACCCCCTGTTCTCCCCGAGTCACAGATTTGACTCTACTGGACTCTTCTTCACTTACTAATCCCCTGCCCTTGTCCCCTAACCCACAACACCCTCAAATGGATTTCCCTGATTCTGACTCAGCATCTTTACCATTGGAGGAAGCTAAGCCGGTAATAGGGTCTGATAATGGACCGGTGTTCATGGCCCAGGTAAGTCAGGGGTTAGCCAGGAACCAGGGAATTAATTGGAAGTTATATTGTGCTTATAGATACCCGAGTTCAGGACAGGCAGATAGAATAAATTGAACCATTAAAGAGACCTTAAGAAAATTAAACTTAGAGAACAGCATAAAAGATTTTACTATGCTCCTGCCTTATGCAATGTTTCATGCAAGAAATACTCCCTCTGTTTCTTTGAGTAACCTTAGCCCCTGTGAAATTCTCTATTGTTGCCCTCCTGCAGTAAGGGACCTAAGCCTGACTCAAAGACCTAACCATTCCATCCACACCCCCTTGCTTGACAGACTTAAAGCTCTAAAAAGAACTCAGTGATACCTGTGTAAACAGCTGGCCACTGCCTATCAAACTGGGGACAAAGGGACTTCACATCGATATCAAGTAAGAGACTTCATCTACGTAAGACGACATCAGGTATCATGCTTGAAACCCCGCTGGAAAGGACCATAGCCGGTGCTACTTATAACACCTCCAGTGGTAAAGGTAGACGGAATCAATTTCTGGATCCATGCCTCTCATCTCAAGCCTGCGCCCTGTCCAGACTCTGGCTGGAAACTGGAAAAGACTGGTAAAACCTTCAAATTGCGTGTTCGCCATGTGGATAAGTCTGTGGACTCTCTCCTTGGCCACAAGTAGTCCTAAGCCACATCAGTCCATTCAGCAGTGATGGCTGATCACAAATCCTACTGGAAAAGAAGTATGATCTATCTCGCATACAGCCCCCTGAGGGACCTGGTGGCCATCACTCCTCCCAGACATTTGTCAGCTGGCTATAGGTCTTACCTATTAGGATATCCCTGATGAAGAGGATACCACTAAAATTCCATTAAATTACTTCTGTACCATAGATAATGGAAACAAACATTATGGATGAAGGGACATGCAAGCCAGATGCAGGTTGGCTAGCCTAGATTACTATGTTTGCCGGGCAGACTCTCAAAGCCACAGTCACGGCTGTGTGGGGGGAAAGCCGACTTCTTCTGTAAGTCATGGGGATGTGAGCAAACAGGGGCTGCCTGATGGAACCCAAACTCCTCATCAAATTCAGTACACATCATTGGCCATATTACCAATTAGATAAGAAGAACCGATGGCCCCCAGAGGGGTCTCTAGATCCTCAAATTCTGCGTGACCTTTTCCCTCCTTCACTCACATCCTGAAATATGCTTCTCCAATAGATCCTCACCCTCAGCCTTCTGCTCCAGACACTCTGCTGTCACTCCCACCTCAGCAACCTGATTTCTCCCCTCCAATTACTAGATCAAAAACCCAAACCTCTGCCGGTTCTCAGACCATTGCCTCCTTGCTGAGGCAGCAGTTACTGAAGTACCCCTCCACCCACTCACTCCTCTCTTGTCCTGTCAGTGCCCGCACCGGGTCCCGCCAGGTCTTCTTACCAGCTAAACCAAAGCTCAAACCAGCTGAGGAGAGCCCTCAGTCCCCTATCTAAGATGTAATAAAAATGGCCTTTAAAGTTGGTTTGTCATCACTGAAAACAGTTTACTAATAATTAAACGTCCCTCATATGCGTTTTGAGATACTCACTCCCATCATCCTCTCTGCTCTACCTGTTCTACTGCTCAAGTTTTTGTTGCTAGGAAAATCTCAAACCCGTTTCCCATTATTCTTTTACATCTCTCCTTCCTCATTCTCAGATCCACGGAGCTGATCTCAGCCCACCTTCCCCGTCTTCCCCCTCTGCACTAGGCCCACAGAAAAGTCTTAACTGACCTTCTCCAGAAGTCTTCACCATGGCTGACTTTAGGACTTTCAGCAAAAGAGTCCCTATAAAAGAGTTCAATGTAGATAAACTTCCTCTTTTCGTGTTGCCCTGTTCTACTTGGCCAGTGGCTAAAAAAATCAGCACTTCTCAGGTAGACACCCTTTTACTAGTTTTTCACAAAATATGTGAACAAGGCCTCTGTCCTTGAGCTGGGGATTCACAGAGATGGCTACATTTCTAAGATAAAGAAGTTACCAACTGGTCTCCATGGTAACAGCTGGCAGGGGTAAAATAAGAAAGGGAAGAAAAAGCTCTCCCCCTCCCAGGTGTCCTTTAAAAGTTAACTTGCCCAGAACAGGGGAAAAACAGGAACAAATACTGCGTTTTTGAACTTCTGCAGACTGTGAGCTTCTGAGCACCTTCCCTTACATGTTGGGTACAAAATTCTGAAACTACCTAAACTTGAGTTTCAGGGGATTAATTGATTACAACAGAAGCAATGCCCTCTGAATCCGGTTGCAACCAAATAGGACTGTTTCCCTGTCTTTAGTGCTATCTTAGGTGCCTTGCCTTGTCCGTCCTTACAACAGAATAATTCTATATACTTAAACCTTGTTTATGTTTTCATGAAATGGTCAACAGATGTGATTAATCGTGTAATGGTGCAGATGTTTCCCAGAGTGCTCTATTATGAAGCAGGTTCATTTGAAGATCAAATAGGGGGACATACAACCAGGTTCCACTGGGAGCATATATCCCTCACTTTAGCCATCATATTAGGAATAGGATTTGCTGCACGGGTGGGCCCAGGAACCACTGCCCTTGTCCATGTGACACAATAAATGACCCAATTAGAAGCAGCAATAGACCAAAACTAAGATATTAGAAACCACCATCAGAGCTTTGCATGAAACTTTAACCTCTCTCTCTGAAGTTGTTTTACAGAACAGTTGAGGTTTGGACCTCCTCTTCATTAAAGAAGGGGGCCTTTGTGCTGCATTGAGGGAAGAATGTTGTTTTTATGCCGAACATACTGGAGATGTAATAAAATCTATGAGTAAATTAAAAAGACACATTAAAGAGCATCAACAAGAGAGAGAGAGACCCAAAAAGGGTTGTTTGAGTCTTGGTTCACACAGTGCCCCTGGTTAACTACGTTTTTATCAACCCTGGCCGGTCCAATAATAATCCTCATATTATTGATAACTATAAAACCCTGTTTTCTCAACCGTGTAATTTCTTTTCTCCAGGCTCAAATTGGACGAGTTAAACTTATGGTAATACCCCACTAGGAGACATAGAATGTGAAACCCCCCAATGATAATTTTTATGATTAAAAGTAGCCAGAAAAAGAAGTGAGGAATGAAAGGTTAATAAAATAAGTACTTGTCACTTCCTGTATTTCCCTATGCTTAACAAAAAACTGTTGAAATCTTGAGAAATGCTTGCAAAACTTGTTCCCAAAATGTGCTGTCCCCAACTGCCAAACTACAGAATGTACTCCCTCACCCAGTTGCATGCAAACTGCCCACTCGTCGTGACCCATCAATGAACTTCCCTCCCTGCCTTCTCCAGGGAAAGTATACAGGCTCTACTAAAGCTATTCTCAGGGCTATCTGCTCTATTAAAGTGAGCTCTGAGCCCCAGCAGGCTGGAAACCCAATAAACCTTTTGCTGTATCATGAGTACTCTGTTGGTCGTCTCCTTCTCCGAAGCTTGCCCGACATTTACTTGGATGATTGAATGTAGAAGAGAACATCCAGTGAAAAAGGTATAGTTGGTAGGATTAGGAAGATAGTCAGTAGGTTTAGGAAGAAGAGTGAGTATAGAATTTAGAACAAAAGTTCTTTAGCAATACGGTTTCAGTTAGAGAGTGAATGTAAATGTGAGCACAGTTGAAGAGTCAGTCACAATGATGAACTGGGGAAAATATGTAGGAAAGCAGATATCAATAGAGACATTATAAAATCAGGGAAATTACAAAGTGAGTGACAGGACTAGATATTTTGAAAAGGATTGAGTTTGAATATATAATCTTAGGAAAAAACAAATATGTAGACACCAATAGGATTGATATTTGAGAGCATTAGGCAAATTTCAGGTGCATGAATATTTCTGAGAATAATCTTGTGAATAGTTGATTATAAATCCAGATACATGAACATGAATGAATTTAGGGAGTGTATATGAGACACATATATTTCATTTTTTGAAATATCTGGAGAGTGTGTATATATATATATATATATATATATATATATATATATATACACACACACACAAAACACACACAGACAAAAAAGTAGCAATATATATGTCAATAAAAATTTATCATATAATATATATTATCCACAGATCTAAAAATATTCATTTTACTGAACATGGATTTATGTATAACGTTGTTCAACTAGAAAGCTCACCCATATGTTGAATATTCAGTTTCAATGGGGTTTAGTAGGAGTGATCTTTTCTCTCAATTTGTATCTGCCAAGTCAGCCACCTCACAAGAATGTACGTGTGGTACCAGGTAGCCAACCTGATTCTGAACATTGCCCATAAACCTATCCATATAACAAGACGCCTTTACATATAAGGGTCTGCTTGCTGTACCCTGTCAGTCACAAGGCATTTGCAAGCCAATGGCAGATCAACATGGCCCCACCACACATGTTTTATCACACACCTTCACACCACTGCTCTAGGCCCACTAATGAGCAGGCTCCAACTTACTGGCATCACTGTTCTACACAATTTTCATGAAACAAAGTCAGTCAAGGCACTGTCTGGTACACTGATGGTCAGCAACAGGATATCCAAAAGTTCTCCAGTGCCACCTGGTCATGGGAATTTCAAAAATTTCATGGTATTTGTCAAGCCATTTGTCGAGGATGAAGTTGGAGGCTCTTTGGGTTTCAATTTATTCAGGAACCATTAAATTTTGAGGAAGCTCATTTCAATGAAAGCTCTAGAGAACACTCACAGGCAAGACTTCCCAAAGTGTGGCCAAAAGGTCACATGAAGCCAGGCCCATTGAGGTCTACAATGTGAGGTCCATGTGTGTTTTGACTCTCAACTGTGGCTGCAAAGTCTTTCAGAATAAAATCATGTGATATCCTGGCTGAGATTCCCAGTGCTCTGGGGAAAGCCACCCTGCACCTAGATCTCAGGTTCCAAGGGCGACTCTCATGCATGGCCTAGTAAAAACCAAACACAATTCATGAAAATACTTCTCTGAGGTCAGTTCCAGAATTCATTCTCTAAGAGGAATCACAACAGAGTTCAAGCCCAGGTGGACCCAGTCTTTTCTTCTAAGTGCCACACAAATTACCACAATTCAAAACAAAACGCTCCCACATAACCCTTTTCTTCTTCCATATAGACACTCATCATAACCTCTGGATGGAGGTTTCCATGAGGGGCGCAGGACAGGACAGTGTCCAAAATAACCTCCCTTGCCCCTCATTTGCCTAAAGTCAGTGTGGCCTGGAAATCCTGACTGTGAAACAGGAGTGATCAAATCGGCCTGCCGTTAATACAGCTTGGCTTCTCCAATTTGAGGCCTACTGACTGTAGGGTTTAGATTCTTCATGTAAATTGGGGTCATGAGAAAACCCAAGCACCTATGGGATAGCCTCTGCAGGGCTTTGAAGAACTCTTTTGAAACAAAGGATCCCTATTCTCACTTGATGGATGTCAGGAACCTTAGAGAGTAAGGCGAGAGTCTTCATAAACAATGACTGCTCTTTTGGCCATTTTGGTTTTTAATGCACCCATGGGATCTTTCTTTAGATCCATCAGGTGCTGAGAAACTAAGCTACAGCCTAACACAGGGCCAAGAGGCTGATTCAGACACATCCCTTTCCAAAGCAATTAAGCAAAGAGCCACAGGTGTTGCCCATTCATTTCCATTTGAAAACTGTTTTCTTCAGGCTTCACAAAGGGGTGGCCTGAGGCAAAGAACTTCCTGACATTCAGGGCAACAGAACAATAGGTAAGCAAAAGGCCCAAAGCAGGGTTTCTCCACTGAGATTTAATGGTCACACTAATATCTGATTTTTCAGAGATGCTCGCCATTCCTTTGAGCTATCCAGTACATGGTCATGGCACAGAGCTTGGAAGTGGTACATACCTTAGACATAAAACCATGAGCCTATTCTGGAGAGGGGCAGAAGTCCAGAAGAAAACTGAAACTTAGGAAGATTGCAGGTGTTACCCATCGAAAAGGCAATCTGAAATCCATTCATAAATTGGACAGGATGAATGCTGGGAAGCTTTCTACTAGACAGGACACATCCATTGATGCATTTTCTTTTCTAATATCTGCAACCACGGACACAGTGGGATACACAGACATAGAAACACTCGCCTTGTCAAATGACTTACTAGAAACAGTTCATTCCACACCAAAAAAAGCGCCTTGCCTACCTATTCTCTGAACATGAGACAAAACCAGAAACCCACCCCCACACCCACAAAGGGACCTCCTTCCCCCAAGAAGTTCTGTGACTATCCGGAGTGTCCTCTGACTGGTGAGCCATACTATATTCCCATGGAATGGCCTGATCTGTCTCAGATCTGGTCTCCTTGGCCAACTCTGTGCAGGTGTCAGGACCCAGAGGTGAGCAACTACCTGCTTTCTCAGGAATGACCCCTCTTTAGAGCTTTCCTGGCATTTGGCCATCCTCACATTAGTAGGTACCAAGAAAGACTGACACTGTCCTTGGTAAATCCAAACAAGTGAGACCACTGGGACTGGGACTGGGACTGGCTCTGGGTGCCTGGCTTCATGAATCCCAAGTTCAGAGATTTCCATCACCACGGAAGTGAGGTGAGGTCACTTCCTTTAGGAACTGAATGAGGTCACTGCCTTGGCAACCACTTTGTCCTACCAGCGGCTTCCAAGTGTCACATGAGAAGGAGGCTGCCCTACTTCCTGTGACACTTTCACAATTTAGAATGGTATACAACCATAGGCACCCAGAAACAGCTACCCACACAGGCCTGGTTTGGTCCATCTTCTCTAAATTAAGATGTGAGAGGCTGATTCAGACAGAACCCTTCATCCTGAACAGGTTGTTTGCCATTGAACATGACTTTTGTTCTCTCAGGTCCTTCATAGCTGCCTACATCTTCTTCAGTCAACATTTCTGCATGGAACTTTGAGGTTCTCAGCAGGTGGAAGATCCCCTACTTTCCTGTATTGTAAGACCAACTCTGTCCCTCCTCTCTGTAAATTTAGAATGAGGGAACAGTGTATGGTTAGGGTCAATAACATATTTGACTTGTGTTAGGAATCATTCTGCTGGATGAATAATGGTATTGGGAACCTGCAAAATTTATAAGAATATATATTTGAAATATAAGTATGAAAACATAAATCTAGTTACGATTTGAAGCCAGAAAGGGCATTGGGCCCTTCTTTGGGATATTTAGCTTTGAATTACATTCTGCATTTTAGTCTCAGATAAATCTATACACAATGGAATAAAACCTTGCACCTCAGATGCCTGAATGTCGAAGAGAACATCCAGTCAAAAATGGATAGTCGGTAGGATTTGGAAGATAGTAGGTTTAGGAAGAAGAGTGAGTCTTCGAGTTGGACCAATAGTTTTTTAGCAATAGGGTTTCGTTTAGAGAGTGAATGTAAATGTCAGCACATGTGAAGAGTCAGTCACAATGATGAACTGGGGAAAATATGTAGGAAAGCAGGTCTCAATAGAGACATTAGGAAATCAGACAAATTATAAAATGCGTGATAGGATTAGACATTTTCAACAGGGTTGAGGTTGAATATATAATCATAGGAAGAAACAAATATATAGTCCCCAACAATATTGACACTTGGGAGAATTAGGCATCCTGGACAAGGATGTTTTTAGTAATATATACTCACTTTCAATTTAGGGTTTGGTACAATCATAAGTGTGACCTTTGCATTTTTGTCCAGAATATTACTGTGATAAAATGTATATGTAGATCAGGTGACATGAGTATTTCTTCCACCATTATGGGAAGCAATATTTTTAAAAGCCATAAATTAGTATTGGGTATACAAATAGGTGTACCCTGTGTCAATGAATATAGAGATGATGCATGAATAGATCGTACTGTGAATAAATAATATAACTGGATCCAACTTTAGAAATTGGAATTAGAATAAATTGATATCTGAAAATATACAGGAAATCTTATATTGATATTGATATACATACATTCATTACAACCAATTATAAGTCTAATGGTAATATTAGGGTTACGGTTTATCATGAAGAGGGTGTGTGAGTTTTTCTTCAAAAGTGATTATGGAAATCGAAAATAATGTGTTTGTTAAGAAGTCTCATGAAACGACCAGTCGAAAAACCTGGAGGACTACATGTGTTCGGAAGCAGGAAGTGATTGAAAGTGAAACAAATGTCTTTAATTTTGAAATTTTGGGTGAAAAATTTATCCATGGATGTGCATAAACTGAAGAAATAGTACTGTACCAGTTTTAAATAAAAATGAACGTCAAAATACACATCATGTCCCATAGGAATCTACTTGCATTGATATTAAACTTGGTAAGTTACTGTAGAAATATTAGGATTTGTATGCACCTTTCACTGAAGTTTGTTTTCAGTACTAGGAAACAAATAAGTATTTCAGGTGGATGAATATTTCTGAGAATAATCTTGTGCAAAGTTGATTACAAATCCACATACATGAATATGAATGTATTTAGGGAGTGAATAATAAGACACATATATTTCATATTGTGAAAAATCTGGAGAGTATATATATATATATATATATATATATATATATATATATATATATATATTTATATATATACAAAACACACACAGACATTATAAAGTGGCAATACATATGCCAATCGAAATTCATGGTGAAATATATATCATCCATAGATCCCGAAATATTAATTTTAATGAACATGGATTTATGAATAATGTTGTTCAACTAGGAAGGTCACCCATAGGTTGAATTTTAAGATCCAACAGCATTTAGCAGTAGTGATCTCTTCTCATAATTTGTATCTGCCAAGTCAGCCACCTCACAAGAATGTATATGTGATACCAGGTAGGATTCTATATGTGCATATAAAAATACATGTGCTGAATAGGCTACAGAGAAAGGGATACAGGAATTCACATATTCATTAACTTTAAAAACACATGGAGAACTATTTCAATTAAAAATTAACTAGATTTATAACACCTAACCTACATAATGCAAACGGCAAGTCCAACTATACACCATGCCTCTTCTGAACTGCTTGTATTTCTATTCTGTTTGAGTTATTTTTCTCCATCATATTAGGAATAGTAGTCAGAGTCTAGTAGGGTATAGTTTTGTGTCAGGGATTCAGTATTTTGAATGGAAAATTGGAAAATGAATCCAATGTGTATGCAAATATGTGCTACACAAAAATCTTCCCACTTTCATCCACAACAATGCCTTGACATTACCTTTGCCACAAGTAAGACACAATTAGAGGAGAAGAGTTAGAAAATACGTGAATACATATCTGGAATGGAATACGCTCGGGAGTTCCCAACCTTGGAGGTGATAGAGCAGTTTCCATAAGTAAGGGACATGGTAAACACTCCACAAACATGGAGCTCTGCTGGCCTAAATACTTCTTGAGAAACTGCCTCTGAGGTTGGGCACTTGAAATATATGTTGTTTTCAGGAGCTTTAGCTTCCTTTATAGTGAGCCCATCAAAGCTGGGTCTGCATCTATGTGACCTGGAGGACATGGTTTCTTATTTTCCAATGAACCTGAGGCAGCAGTGCTGAATTCTCTCTTTGTAGGTAAACTGTGGCCACTGGGGGCTAAGTGTCACCCCGTGTGGACTGTGAAGCCATTTGGTCCTCTTCCACTTTCTGTTGTGGTTCTTGCTGCTACACTGGGACTTTGGTATTTGCTTCACGAAATACAACAATTTCAACTGGGACACAGTGCTGGAGAGAGTTCTGTCACTGTGGTGGGTCACGGTCTGCAGGAGAATGCACCAACCAGGCTTCTTTCCCACATAGCTTGCACCATTGACCATGTCAACCTGATTCTGAAAATTGCCCTGAAACCTCTCCATATATCAAAATGCCTTTACAAATAAGGGTCTGCTGGCTGCACCATGTCCTTCACAAGCCATTTGGTAGCCAATGGCCAAACCACATGGACCTACCACAGATGTTTTATCACACACCTGCACACCTGCCCACCGCTGCTCTAGGCCCACTACTCAGCAGGCTCCAACTTACTGGCATCTTTTTTCTACATTATTTTTATGAAACCCAGTCAATCAAGGCACCCTCTAGTATACTCATGATCAGCAACAGGACACCCAAAGATTCTCCAGTTCCACCTGGTCATGGGATTTTCAAAAATTTCATGGTATTTATCTAGCCATTTTTCAAGGATGAAGTTGGAGGCACTGTGGGTTTCAAGAACCACTAAATGTTGAGGAAGCTCATTTCAATGAAACTCTGGAGAACTCTCATAGGCAAGGCTTCCCAAAGAGTGGCCAAAAGGTCAAATATAGTCAGGCCCATTGAGGTATACGTTGTGAGTTCCATGTGTGTTTTGACTCTCAACTATGGCTACCAAGTCTTTAAGAATAATATCATGGGATATCTTGGCTGATATTCCCAGTGCTCTGTGGAAAGCCACCCTGGGCCTTGATCTCAGTTTATAAGAGCGACTCTCATGCGTGGCCTCCTAAAATTTCAACACAATTCATGCAATACTTCTCTGAGGTCAGTTCCAGAACTCAGTCTCTAAGGGGATTCACACCAGACTTCAAGCCCAGGTGGACCCTGTCATCTCTTCCAACCGTCACACAAATGACCACAATTAATACCAAAACAATCCCACATTGCCCTCCTCTTCTTCCATAAAGGCACTCATCATAACATCTGGCTGGAGGTTTCCATGAGGGGCACAGCCCAAGACAGTGTCCAAAATAAGCTCCCTTGGCCCTCATTTGCCTAAAGTCAGGGTGGCTTGGACACCCTTCTTGTGCACCAGGAGTGATCTGTAAGGGTAAAAGAAATTGAAATTAAAGTGTAAAAGTTAAAGTGTAAAAGACCGGGTGTTGTAAAGTTTTTAAGCAGCAAGGCTTGAGTTAAAATGTAAAGGACCAGGTATTGTTAAGTTCCTATGCTACACGCAAAACCTGAAATTCCTGTAGCTTGTAGGACAATTCCCGGACTACCCAGTAAATATTCCCCCTGACCGCCTGGATTTTAATAACCTAGGACCCTGTGAGGCCTGGCACAGAGGCATTGCAGGGCCTAAACCAATCATTTTGAATGTGTACCCCGCTTTAAAACTGACCTATCACTCCCGCCTTACATGTTCCCACCAATGAATGAACTAATCATGTTTAGGAATTGTTGTTTGATTTTCCCGTGGTGTATGATGATTTCTTAAAGGAGACTGTAATATATGTAAAGTCCCGCCCTGCCCAAAAAGTGTACTTAAGCACTGCTCAACCCCTGCTCGGGGCTCTGGGATGCTCTCCCATCTTGAGTGAGCACGTAGCCCCAGCATGCTGGATTGGATCCTCAATAAACGCCATTTACTGTTGCATGAGCCGCAGTTTCTTGATGGTCTCTTCCTCCAACATTCGCCGGAAACTTACATTTGGTGCATTGGCCGGGAATCACGCAGCGCAGGACAAGGAGACCTCAACGAACCTTTCTGGGGGTAAGTAAGGCGCCTCTTTCCTTCAAAAATGATTATGGAAATCGAAAATAATGTGTTTGGAAAGAATCTCATGAAAAGAACAGTCAAGAAACATGGAGGAATACATATGTTCTGAAGCAGGAAGTAATTGAAAGTGAACCAAATGCCTACAGATTTGTGAACTTGTGGATGAAAAGTTATATCCTATGATATACATCAACTGAAGAAATAGTAATGTACCACTGTTGAATAAAAATGAACTTCAAAATACACATCATGTCCCATAGGATTATACTAGCAATAATGTTAAACTGGGTCAGTTACCATGCAAATATTAGGATTTGTAAGCACAATTCACCGAAGTTTGTTTTCAGTACTGGAAAATAAATATGTATTTTATGTGGATGAATTTTTCTGAGAATAATCTTGTGCAAATTTGATTACAAATCCACATACATGAATATGAATGTATTTAGGGAGTGAATAATAAGACACATATATTTAATATTGTGAAAAATCTGGAGAGTATATATATATTTATTTATTTATAAAGATAAAAACACAGATATTAAAATGTAGCAATATATATGCCAATCAAAATTCATCATGAAATATATATCATCCTCATATCCAAAAATATTCTTTTTACTGAGCATGGATTTATGTATAATGTTGTTCATCTAGGAAATTCACCAATTTGTTGAATTTTCAGTTTCATCAGTATTTAGGGGGAGTGATCTCTTTTCACAATTTGTATCATCCAAAAACAGTGAGCTCACAAGAATGTATGTGTGATACCAGGTAGGATTCAAAATATGCATAATAAAATACATGAGATGAATAGGCTACAGAGAAAAGGAGACAGAAATTTACATATGTGTTAACTTTAAAAACTCATGGAGAAGTACTACAATGAAAAGTTGACTAGATTTATAACACATACACTTGATAAAGCAGAAGGCAAGTCCTAGTATACACCATGCCACCTATGAATGGCCTGTATTTCTATTCTGTTAGGTTTCTTTTTCTCCATCATATTAGGATTAGTAGTCAGAGTCTAGTAGGGTATGGGTTAGTGTCAGGGATTCAGTATTTCAAATGGAAAATAGGAAAATGAATCTAATGTGTATGCGAATATTTGTTAGACAAAAATCTTCCTACTGTCATCCAAAAAAATGCCTTGATATTTCCTTCACCACAAGTAATACACAATTAGTGGAGAAGAGTTTGAAAATCTGTGAATATATATCTGGAAAAGAAAATGCTCAGGAGTTCACAACCTTGGAGGTGGTAGAGGAATTTCCAAAAGTAAGGTAAAGGGTAAACACTTCACAAACATGGAGCTCTGGTGGCCTAATTAATTTCTGAGAAACTGCCTCTGAGTTTGGGCCCTTGAAATATTTGTTGTTGTCAGGAGCTTTCGCTTCCTTTGTAGTGAGACCATCAAAGCTGCGTCAGCATCTATGTGACCTGGATGACATGGTTCCTTATTTGCAATAGAACATGAGGCAGCAGTTCTGAATTCTCTCTTTGTAGGTAAACTGAGGCCACTGTGGTCTAAGTGTCTAACCATGTGGTCTGTGAAGCCATTTGGTCATACTTCACTTTTCGTGGTGTTTCTTACTGCTGCACTGGGAGTTTGGTATTGGCTTCACAAAATACAAAAAGAAAAACTGGGACACAGTGCTATAGAGAGTACTCTCACGTGTAGTGGGTGAGGGTCTGCAGGAGAATGCACCAACCAGGCTTCTATCCCCAAAAGCTTGCACCCATGTCCATATCAACCTGATTCTGAATATTGCCCTAAAACCTCTCCATATAATAAGGTCCCTTAACTTGTATGGTTCTGCTGGCTGCACCATGTCAGTCACAAGGCATTTGGAAGCCAATGGCAGATCCACATGGCCCCACGACAGATGTTTTATCATACACCTGCCCACCACTGCTCTAGGCCAACTAGTCAGCAGGCCTCAACATTCTGGCATCTCTGTTCTCACCGTTTTCATGAAACCCAGTCAATCAATGCAATGTCTGGTACACTCGTGATCAGCAATAGACATCCAAAGGTTCTCCAGTGCCACCTGTTCATAAGAATTTAAAAAATTTCATGGTATTTATCTAGCCAATTTTCAAAGATAAATTTGGAGGCACTGTGGCATTCAATTCATTTGGGAACCATGAAATGGTGAGGAAGCTCATTTCAATTAAAGCTCGGGAGAACTCTCAGAGGCAAGGCTTCCCAAAGAGTGGCCAAAAGGTCACATTAAGCCAGGCCCATTGAGGTCTACAATTGAGGGCCATGTTTGTTTTGACTCTCAACTATGGCTTCCAAGTCTTTCTGAATAAAGTCATGTGATATCCTGGCTGAGATTCCCAGTGCTCTTTGAAAGCTATCCTGGGCCTAGATCTCAGTCTCCAAGGGCAACTCTCATGCGTGGCCTCCTAAAATCCCAACACAATTCATGCCAATACTTCTCTGAGATCTGTTCCAGAACTCAGTCTCTAAGGGGAATCACTCCAGAGTTCAAGCACAGGTGGACCCAGTCATCTCTTCCAACCACCACACAAATGACCACAATTAAACCAAAACACTACCACATGGCCCTCATCTTCTTCAATTTAGAGACTCATCATAACCTCTGGCTGGAGGTTTCCATGAAGGGCGCAGCTTAAGACAGTGTCCAATATAAGCTCACATGCCCCTCATTTGCCTAAAGTCAGGGTGGCATGGAAACTCTTCCTGTGAAGCAGGAGTGATCAAATAGGCCTGCCAATAATACTGCTCTACTTCTCCAATTTGAGGCCTATTCTCTGTGGGGTATAGATTCTTTATGTGAATTGGGGTCATGAGAAAACTCAAGCAACTATGGGCTACCCTCTGCAGGGCTTTGAAGAATCCATTTGAGTGAGTCGAGGAGTTGGACCAAATGTTCTTTAGATATGGAGTTTTGATTAGAGAGTGAGTGTAAATGTCAGCATATGTGAACAGTCAGTCACAGTGATAAACTGGGGAAAATGTGTAGGAAAGCAGATATCAATAGAGACATTAGGAAATAAGGCAAAGTACAAAGTGAGTGATAGGATAAGACATTTTTAACAGGGTTCAGTTTCAATATATAATCTTAGGAAGAAACAAATATGTAGTCACCAATAGGAATGATATTTGAGATCATTAGTTAATCAGGGCATGGATGTTGTTAGTAATACATGCTCACTTTCAATATAGGCTTTGATACAATCATTAGTGTGACCCTTGCATTTTGTTTCAGGAATATTACTGTGATGAAATGTATATGTATATCAGGTGACTACAGTATTTCTTCCACCATTTCTGAAAGCAATATTTTAAAGACTTAAAAATTAGAATTGGGGATACAAATAGGTATACCATCGGTCTACGAATATAGAGATGATGCCTTAATAGACCATAGTGTGAATAAATAATATAACTGGTTCAAACGTTAAATAATGGATTGAATTGATATCTGAAAATATATAGGAAATCTTATATTGATATACATACATTCATTCCAACCAGTTATACATCTAATGGTAATATTAGCGTTATGGTTTATCATGAAGAGTGTGTGAGTTTGGCTTCAAAAGTGATTATGGAAATCAATAATACTGTGTTTGGAAAGAATCTCATGAAAAGAACAGTCAAGAAACATGGAGGAATACATGTGTTCTGAAGTAGGAAGTGATTGAAAGTGAACCAAATGCCTATAAATTTGTGAAATTGTGGATGAAAGGATATATCCTATAATGTCCATAAACTGCAGAAATAGTAATGTACCAGTGTCTGAATAAAAATGAACTTCAAAATACACATCATGGTCCCATAGGTGTCTACTTACATTGATGTGAAACTGGTTCAGTCACTGTAGAAATATTACGAATTGTATACACCATTCACTTAATTTACTTTTCAGTACTAGGAAAAAATATGTATTTAAGGTGGATGAATATTTCTAAGAATAATTTTGTGAAAAGTTGATTATAAATCTACATACACACACATGAGTTTATTTAGGGAGTGTATAATAAGACACATATATTTCATATTTTGAAAATCTTAAGAGTAGATATCTATATCTATATAGATAGATAGATAAATAGATAGATACACACATACACAGACATTAAAATGTAGCATTATATATGCCATTCGAAATTCATCATGAAATATATATCATCCACGTATCCAAAAATATTCATTTTACTGAACATTTATTTATACATAATATTGTTCATCTAGGAAATTCACCCATAGGTGGAAATTCCAGTTCCATCTGTATTTAGAGGGAGCGATCTCTTCTCACAATTTGTATCTTCGAAAATAAGCGATCTCACAAGAATGTACATGTGATACCAGGTAGAATTCTAAAAATGCATAAAAAAATACATTTGATGAATAGGCTACAGAGAAATGGAGACAGAAATTTACATATGTGTTAACTTTAAAAACTCATGGAGAAGTATTACAATGAAAAGTTGACTAGATTTATAACACATACCATTGATAAAGCAGAAGGCAAGTCCAAGTATACACCATGCCTCCAATGAAAGGCCTGTATTTCTATTCTGTTAGGTTTCTTTTTCTCCATCATATTAGGTTTAGTAGTCAGAGTCTAGTAGGGTATGGGTTAGTGTCGGGAATTCAGTATTTCAAATGGAAAATAGGAAAATGAATCTAATATGTATGCAAATATGTGCTACACAAAAATCTTCCCACTCTCAGCCAGAACAATGCTTTGACATTACCTTCGCCCCAAATAAGACACAATTAGTGGAGAAGAGTTAGAAAATCTGTGAATACATATGTGGAAAGGAAAATGCTCAGAACTTCACAAACTTGTAGGAGGTAGAACAGTTTACAAAAAGGGAGAGGGTAAACACTTCACAAACATGGAGCTCTGCTGGCCTAATGACTTTTTCAGAAACTGCCTCTGAGGTTGGGCAGTTGAAATATGTTTTTGTCAGGAGCTTTTGCTTCCTTTGTAGTGAGACCATCAATGCTGGGTCTCCATCTATGTGACCTGGATGACATGGTTCCTTATTTTCTAGTGGACATGAGGCAGCAGTGCTGAATTCTCTATTTGTAGGTAAACTTTGGCCACTGGGGTCTAAGTATCTAACCGTGTTGTCTGTAAAGCCATTTGTTCATGCTCCACTTTCGTGGTGTTTCTTACTGCTGCACTGTGAGTTTGGTATTGGCTTCACGAAATACAAGGAGTTCCACTGGGACACAGTGCTGGAGGATGTACTCTCATATGTGGTGGGTGAGGGTCTGCAGTAAAATGCACCAATGAGGCTTAAATCCCACATAGCTTTTCAACTCGACAATAGCCCCCTTATTCTGATCATTGGCAGGAATCCTCTCCATATAACAAGATGCCTTTACATAGAAGGGTCTGCTGGATGTACCATGTCAGTGACAAGTCATTTCTAAGCCAATGCCAGATCCACGTGGACCCACAACTGATGTTTTTTCACACACCTACACTCCACTGCTTTATGCCCACTAGTCTGCAGGCTCCAACTTACTGGCATCTATGTTCTACAGCATTTTCATGAAACACAGTCAATTAAGGCACTGTCTGGTACAATCATGATTAGCAACAGGACATCCAAATGTTCTCCAGTGCCACCTGGTCATGGTAATTTCAAAAAATTCATGGTATATATCTAAATATTTTTCAATAATGAAGTTGGAGGCACTGTGGGATTCAATTTATACAGGAACCAATAAATGGTTAGGAATCTCATTTCAATGAAAGCTCTGGTGAACTCTCACAGGCAAGGCTTCCCAAAGAGTAGGCAAAAGGTCTCATGAAGCCAGGCCCATTGAGGTCTACAATGTGAGTTGCATGTGTGTTTTGACTCTCAACTATGGCTGGAATCTTTCAGAATAAAATCTTGTGATATCCTGGCTTAGATTCCCAGTGCTCTGTGTAAAGTCACCCTGGGCCAAGATCTCAGATTCCAATGTTGAATCTCATGTGTGGCCTCCTGAAATCCCAACACAATTCATGGCAATACTTCTCTGAGGTCAGTTACACAACTCAGTCTCTAAGGGGAATCACAACAGAGTTCAAGCCCAGGTGGACCCAGGCATCTCTTCCAATTGCTACACAAATGATGACAATTAAAACCAAAACACTCTCACACGGCCCTCTTCATCTTTTATATAGACACTAATCATAACCTCTAGCTGGAGGTTTCCATGAGGGGCACAGCCCAAGACAGTGTCAAAAATAAACTCCCTTGCCCCTCATTTGCCTAAAGTCAGGGTGGCCTGGACAACGTTAGTGTGAAAGAGAAGTGATCAAATAGGCCTGCCGTTAATACTACTCCACTTCTCAAATTTGAGGCATACTGACTGTGGGGTATAGATTTTTAGTGTGAATTGGAGTTATAAGAAAACCCAAGCACCTATTGTCTCCCCTCTGCAGCCCTTTGAAGAACTTATTTGACACAAATGATCCCTATTCTCACTTGATGGAGGTCAGGAATCTTACAGAGGAAGGCGAGAGGCATCATCCACAATCACTGATCTTTTTTCCATTTAGGTTTTGGATGCCCACATGGGATCTTTCTTTAGATTCATCAGGTGCTGAAAATCTAAACCACAGGCTCACACAGGGCCAAGAGGCTGATTCAGACACATCCATTTCCAAAGCTATGAAGCAAAGAGCCACAGGTGATGCCCATTCATTTCCATTTTAAAACTGTTTTCTTCAGGCTTCACAAAGGGGTGGCCTGAGGCAAAGACCTTTCTGACATTCAGAGCAACAGAACAATAGGTAATCAAAAGGCCCCAAGCAGGGTTTCTCCACGGAGACTTTCCTGGTTACTCTGATATATGAGTTTTCTGAGATGCTCGCCATTCCCTTCAGCTATCCAGTACATGGCCATGTCACAGAGCTTGGAGGTGGTACATATCTTGTACAAAAATACATGATACTAATCTTGAGAGTGGCCAGAATTCATGAAAAAATGGAAAATTAGGTAGATAGCCGGTGTTGCCCATGGATAAGGCAAGCCTCAGTCCATTCATTAATTGGAAAGGATGCATGCTGGGAAGCTTTCTACTAGACAGGACACAACCAATGAGCTATTTTTTTTTCTAATATCTACAAAGAAAAATACAGTGGGATACACAGACATAGAAACAGTCTCCTTGTCAAATGACTTACTGGAAACAGTCCACTCCAAACCAAACAAACCTCCTTTTTTACCTATTCTCAGAACATGAGAAAAAAACCACAAACACAAACCAACACCCACAAATGCAACTTTTTCCCACAAGTAGGTCTGTCACTATCTGGAGTGTCCTCTGACTGGTAGGCCATATGATGTTCCCCAGAAATGGCCTTTCTGTCTCACATCTGGTCTCCTTGGTCAACTCTGTGAAGTTGTCAGGAGGCAGTGGTGAGCCAATTCCTGTCCTCTCAGGAAAGACCCCTCTTCAGAGCTTTCTTGGTATTTGGCAACCCTTACATCAGTAGGTACCAAGAAAGACTGACTCTGTCCTTATTGAATCCAAACAAGTGAGCCCACTGCAACTGGGACTGGGACTGGCTCTGGGTGCCTGGCTTCCTGGATCACAAAATTCAGAGAGTTCCATCACCAAGGAAATGAGGTGAGGTCACTACCTTCAGGAAATAAATGAGGTCCCTGTCTTGGCCACCACTTTGTCCTAACAGTTGCGTCCTAGTGTCTCCTGACATGGAGGCTGCCCTACTTCCTGTGATACATTCACATGTTAGAATGGTATAGAAACCATAGTCACCTGGGAACAGCTCTCCACACAGGCCTGCTTTGGTCCATCTTCCCTGCATTAAAAATAGAGAGGATGACTCAGACACATCCTTTCATCCTGACCATGTTGTTTGCCATGGAATATGACTTTTGTTCTCTCAGGTCTTTCATAGCTGCCAACATCTTCTCCAGGGATTATTTCTGCATGGATTTTGAGGTACTCAGCAGGTGGAAGATCTCCTAACTTCCTGTATTGTAATATCAACTTTATCCCTCCTCTTCTGTAAAGTGAGATTGAGGGAACATTGTATGGTTAGGGTTAATAGCATGTTCCATTTGGCTTAGGAATCATTCTGCTGGATGAATAATGGTATTGGGAACCAGCGATATTTAAAAGAATATAGAGGTAAAATATAAGTATGAAAACAGAAATCTAGGTAATATTTTAAGCCCAGAAGGATTTGGGCCCTTGATTGGGATCCTTAGCTTGAGTAATGTTTTGCACCGAGGTCTCAGTTAAATCGATATACAATGGCATAAGACCCTGTACCTCAGATGATTGAATGTAGAAGAGAACATCCAGTGAAAAAGGGATAGTGTGTAGGATTAGAAAGATAGTCAGTAGGTTTAGGAGGAAGAGTGAGTCTAGGATTTGGACCAAAGTTCTTTAGCAATAGGTTTCGGTTAGAGAGTGAATATTAATGGCACCATATGTGAAAAGTCGGGCACAATGATGAACTGGGAAAAAATATGTAGGAAAACAGACATCAATAGAGACATTAGGAAATCAGGCAAAGTATAACGTGAGTGATAGGATTAGACATTTTCAACAGGGTTGAGGTTGAATACATAATCTTAAAAAGAAACAAAAATGTAGTCACCAATTGGATTGACATTTGAGAGCATTAGGCAAACTGGGCATGGATGTTTTTAGTAATCCATGTTCACATTCCATTGAGGCTTTATTGCAATCATAACAGTGACCTTTGCATTTTGTGTCCAGAATATTACTGTGATAATATGTATATGTAGATCAGGTGACATGAGTATTTCTTACACCTTTTCTGGGAGCAATATTTTGAAAACATATGAATTAGTACTGGGGATACTAATAGGTTTACCCTGTGTTGATGAATATAGAGATGATGCATTAATAGACCATACTGTGAAAAAATTATATGACTGGTTCCAAATTTAAATAATGGATTGTTTTAATATCTGAAAATATAGAGGAAATCATATATTGATATACGTACATTAATTCCAACCAGTTATATATCTAATGGTATTATTAGGGTTACCGTTTATCATGAATAGTGTGTGAGTTTTGCTTCAAAAATGATTATTCAATCGAAAATAACGTGTTTAGAAAGAAGTCCAGTGAAAAGACCCGTCAAGAAACATGAAGGAATATATGTGTTCCGAAGGAGGAAGGGATTGAAAGTGAACCAAATATTTATAAATTTGTGAACTTGTGAATGAAGGGATATATTTTATGATGTCCATAAACTGAATAAATAATAACGTACCAAGTTTGAATAAAAATGAACTTTAACAAACACATCATATCAAATAGGAATGTATTTGCATTGATGTTAAACTTGGTCAGTTACTCTAGAAATATTAGGATTTGTAAGAACCCTTCCCTGAAGTTAGTTTTCAGTACTAGGAAACAAATATGTATGTCAGTGGATGTATATTTCTGAGAATAAACTTGTTAAAAGTTAATTATAAATCCACATATATGAATATGAATGAATTCAGGCGGTGTATAAGAAGACATATATTTCATATTTTGGAAAATCTGGAGACTATATATATATATATATATATATATATATATATATATAGAGAGAGAGAGAGAGAGAGAGAGAGAGAGACACACAAACACACACACATTATAATGTCACAATATATATGTCAATCGAAATTCATCATGAAAAATAACTCATCCGCATATCCCAAAATATTCATTTTACTGAACATGGATGTATGTAGAATGTTGTTCATCTAGGAAGCTCACCCATGGGTTGAATTTTCTGTACCAACAGCATTTAGGAGGAGTGATCTCTTCTCACAAATAGTATCTGCCAAGTCAGTCACCTCACAAGAATGTACGTGTGAAACCAGGTAGGATTCTATTTGTGCATATAAAAATACATGTGCTTAATAGGCTACAGAGAAAGGGAGACAGGAATTCATATATTTCTTAACTTTAAAAACACATGGAATAGTGTGTAGTGTCCCTCTTTATCCCTTTTGATTAACTTTGGCTTAAAAAAAAGAATTTTATTGAGAATTTTTGTATATATGTTTGTCAGGAATATTGCTCTGAAGTTTTCTTTCCTTGATGTGTCTTTGTCTGATTTTGGTATGTGAGTGATACTAGCCTCATGAAATGAGTTTGGAGGAGTTCCATGCTTTTCTATTTTATGGAATAATTTGAGGAGTATTGTGATGAATGCTTCTTTGAAGGTCTTGTAGAACTTGACTGAGAATCTGTCTGTTCCTGGGCTTTGCTTGATTGATAGGCTGTTGACAGCAACTTCTATTTCATTGCTTGAAATTGATTTGTTTAAATTGTTCATGTCCTACTAATTCAGTTGGGGTATATCTCTAAAATTTTATTGATGTCATCATTGTATTTTAATTTATTAGAGTATAAATTTTCAAATTAGTTTTCAATTATTCTCTGTATTTTAGTTGTGTACTCTGTAAAAGTTCTTTTACGATCATTAATTTTAGTAATTTGAGGTTTTTTTTCTTCATTTGCTTGGTTAAGGATGTGTCAATTTTATTTAGTTTTCGAAGATTAAATTTTGTTTTGTGTCAAAAAAAATAACACATGGAAAAGTATTTCAGCAAATTGAATAGATTTATAACTCCTACCTTATATCATGCAAAAGGCAAGTCCAACTATACACCATGTCCCTTCTGAAATGCTTGTATTTCTATTCTGTTTGGGATATTTTTCTGCATTATATTAGTATTAGTAGTCAGAGTCTAGTAGGGTATATGAATGTTTCTGAGAATAATCTTGAGAAAAGATGATTATAAATACACATTCATGAATATGAAAAATTTAGGAAGTGCAAAATAAGACAAAAATATTCCATATTTTCAAAAATTTGGAGAGTATATCTATATCTATCTATATCTATATCTATATACACACACACACACACACACACACACAACACTCACAGACATTAAAAAGTACCAATATAAATGCCAATAGAAATTCATCAGTAAATATATATCATCCACAGATGCAAAAATATTTATTTTGCTGAACATGAGTTTATGTATAATGTTGTTCTACTAGGACGCTCTCCTATAGGTTGAATTTTCATTTCAAACAGTTTTAGGAGGAGTGAACTCTTCTCACAATTTGTATCTGCCAAGACAGCCACCTCACAAAAATGTACATGTGATACCTGGTAGGATTCTATATATGCATATAAATATACATGTGTGAATAGGCTACAGAAAATGGAAACAAGAATTCACATATTTGTTAAATTTAAAAACACATGGAGAATATTTCCATTAAAATTTGACTAGATTTATAACACCTACCTTATATAATGCAAATGTCAAGTCCAACTGTACAACATGTCTCCTCTGAAGTGCTTGTATTTCTATTGTGTTGGGTTAATTTTTCCCATTATAATAGGATGAATAGTCTGAGTCTACTAGGTATGGCTTAGTTTCAGGGATTCAGTATTTAAATGGAAAATTGGAAAATGAATCCAATGTGTATGTAAATATATGCTGCACAAATATCCTCCCGCTCTCATCCAGAACAATGCCTTGATATTACCTTCACCCCAAGTAAGACGCAATTAGAGGAGAAGAGTTACAAAATCAGTGAATACATATCTGGAATGGAAAATCCTCAGGAGTTCACAACCTTTGAGGTGGTAGAGGAGTTTCCAAAACTAAGGGACAGGGTAAACACTCCACAAACATGGAGCTCTGCTGGCCTAAAAACTTTTTGAGAAACTGCGTCTGAGCTTCCGCAATTGACATATATGTTGTTTTCAGGAGATTTGTCTTCCTTTGTAGTGAGACCATCAAAGCTGGGTCTGCATCTATGTGACCTGGAGGACATGGTTTCTTATTTTCCAATGAACAAGATGAAGCAGTGCTGAATCCTCTCTTTGTAGGTAATCTGAGGCCACTGGGGACTTAGTGTCTCCCCGTGTGGACTGTGAAGCCATTAGGTCCTCCACCACTTTTTGTGGTGTTTTTCCTGCTGCACTGTGAGTTTGGTATTTGTTTCACGAAATACTAGGAGCTAAACTGAGACACAGTGCTGGAGGGAGTTGTGTCACGTGTGGTGGGTCAGGGTCTGCAAGAGAATGCACCAACTAGGCTTCTATCTCCACAGTTTGCCCGATTGCCCCCTTGTCCATATCAACCTGATTCTTCATTTTCCTCTGAAGACTCTCCATATAACAAGATGCCTTTACATATAAGGGTCTGCTGGCTGCACCATGTCAGTTACAAGCCATTTGGAATCCAATGGTAGATCCACATGGCCCTACCACGGATGTTGTATCAAACACCTCCCCACCACTGCTCTAGACCCACTATTCAACAGGCTCCAACTTACTGGCATCTCTGTTCTACACCATTTTCATGAAACTCAGTAAATCAAGGCACTGTCTGGTATACTCATGAACAGTAACAGGACATCCAATATTTCTCCAGTGCCACCTGGTCATAGGAATTTCAAAAATGTCATGGTATTTATCTAGCCATTTCTCGAGCATGAAGTTGGAGGCACTATGGATTTCAATTCATGCAGCAAACATTAAATGGTGAGGAAGCTCATTTCAATGAATTCTCTGGAGAAATCTCACACTCAAGGCTTCCCAAAGAGTGGACAAAAGGTCACATTAGGCCAGGCCCATTGACGTCTACAATGTGAGGTCCATGTGTGTTTTGACTCTCAACTATGGCTGCCATTTCTTTAAGAATAAAATCATGTGATATCCTTGCTGAGTTTCCCAGGCCTCTGTGGAAATGCACCCGGGGCCTAGGTCTCAGTTTCCAAGAGCGACTTTCATGCTTGGCCTCTTAAAATCCCAACAAAATTCATGGCAATGTTTCTCTGAGTTCAGTTCCAAAACCCAGTCTCTAAGGGGTATCACACCAGAGTTCAAGCCTACGTGTACCCAGTCATTTTTTCCAATGCCACACAAATGACCAAAATTAAAACCAAAACACTCCCACATGGCCCTATTCTTATTCCATATAGGCAATCATCTTAACCTCTGGCTGGATGTTTCCATGAGGGGCCCAGCCAAAGACACTGTCCAAAATCAGCTCGTTTGCCCCTCATTTGCCTAACGTCAGGGTAGCCTGGACACAGTTTCTGTGAACCAGGAGTGAACAAATAAGCCTGCCGTTAATACTTCTGTGTTCCTCCAATTTGAGGCCTACTGATTTTAGATATCGATTCTTTAGGTGATTTAGAGTCATGCAAAAACACAAGCACCTCTGCAGGGCTTTGAAGAACTCATTTGACCCAAAGAATCCCTATTCTCATTTGATGGAGTGCAGGAACCTAACAGAGGAAGGCAAGAGACTTCATCCACAATGAATGATATTTTTTGCCATTTTGGTTTTGGAAGCTCACATGGGATTATTCTTAAGATCCATCAGGTGCTGAGAATCTAAGTCACAGCCACACACAGGTCCAAGAGGCTGATAAAGACACATCCCTTTCGAAAGCAATTAAGCAAGAGCCACAGGTGAGGCCCATTCATTTCCATTTGAAAACTGTTTTCTTCAGGCTTCACAAAGGGGTGGCCTGAGCAAAGACCTTCCTGACATTCAGTGCAACACAACAATAAGTAAGCAAAAGGCCCAAAGCAGGGTTTCTGCACTGAGACTATCCTGGTCACACTGATATCTGAGTTTTCTGAGATGCTCGCCATTCTCTTCAGCTATCCAGTACATGGCCATGTCACAGAGCTTGGAGGTGGTACATATTTTGGACACAAATCCCTTAGCCTATTCTGGAGAGTGGCCAGAATTCAGGAAGAAAACAACAACTTAGAAAGATAGCAGGTGTTGCACATCGATAAGACAAGGTGCAGTCCATTCACATATTGGGCAGGATGAATTATGGGAAGATTTTTACTAGACAGGACACATCCACTAATGCATTCTCTTTTCTAATGTCTACAACAACGGACACAGTGGGATACACAGAAACAGAAACACTCGCCGTGTCAAATGACTTACTAGAAACTGTCCAGTCCGAACCAAACAAACCGCCTTTCCTATCTATTCTCAGAACATGAGACAAAACAACAAACCCACACCCACTCCCACAAAGGCACCTCCTTCCCCCAAGTAGGTCTGTGACTATCCGGAGTGTCCTCTGACCGGTGGGCCATACAATGTTCCCCCGAAATGGCCTGTCTTCTCTCAGATTGTGTTTCCTTGACCAATTCTGTGAAGATGTCAGGAAAAAGTGGTTAGCCACTACCTGTTTTCTCAGAAATGGTCCACCTACAGAGCTCTCCTGACATTTGGCCATTCTCACATCATTAGGTACCAAGAAAACTGACTCTGTCCTTGGGAAATCCAAACATGTGAGCCCACTGGGACTGGGACTGGGACTGCATCTGGGTGCCTGGCTTCTTGGATACCAAGTTCAGAGAGTTCCATCACCAAGGAAATGAGGTATGTCACATTCTTTCGAACTGAATGAGGTCACTGCCTTGGCAACCACTTTATCCTAACAGTTGCTTCCAAGGGAAACATAAGATGGAGGTTGCCCCTACTTCCTGTGACACTTTCATAAAGTAGAATGTATATCAACCATTGGCACCCGGGAACAACTTTCCACTCAGGCCTGGTTTGGTCCCTCTTCTCTACAATAAGAAGAGAGATGCAGATTCAGAAACATCCCTTCATTCTGACCAGGTTGTTTGCCATGGAAGATGACTTTAGCTCTCTCAGTTGCTTCATACCTGCGTACAACTTCTCCAGGTATCATTTTTGCATGGACATTTGAGGTTCTCATTAGGTGGAAGGTCCCCAACTTTCCTGTATTGTAAGAACCACTCTGTCCCTGCTCTTCTGTAAAATGATTGAGGGAACAGTGTATACTTGGGGTAAAAAACAGGTTTGATTTGGGTTACGAATGATTCTGTGCGATGAATAATGGTATTGGTAACCTGCAATATTTACAAGAATATAGAGGTGATATATAAGTATGAAAAGAGAAATCTAGGTATGATTTGAAGCCCAGAAGGGTTTTGCCCTTGATTGGGATACTTAGCTTTGAATTATGTTCTGCAAAGATGTCTCAGATAATTCGATATACAGTGGCATAGGACCTTGTACAATGGATGATTGAATTTAGAAGAGAACATCCAGTCAAAAAGGGATATTCAGTAGGATTAGGAAGATAGTCGGTAGGCTTAGGAAGAAGAGTGAGTATAGGATTTGGACCAAAAGTTCTTTAGCAATACACTTTTGGTTATAGAGTGAATGTAAATGTCAGCTCATATGAAGAGTCAGTCACTATGTTGAACTGGGGAAAATATGTAGAAAAGCAGATATCAATAGAAACATTACGAAATCAGGCAAATTAAAAAGTGAGTGATAGAATTGGACATTTGCAACAGGTTTGGGCTTGAATGTATAAATTAGGAAAAAACAAAAATGTAGTCACCAATAGGATTGACAATTGACAGCATTAGGCAACCTGGACACGGATGTTTTTAGAAATCCATGTTCACCTTCCATTTAGGTTTTGGTACAATCATAAGTGTGACCTTTCCATTTTTGTCCAGAATATTACTGTGATAATGAGGTGACATGAGTATTTCTTTCACCATTTCTGGGAGCAATATATTGAAGATGTAAAATAAGAATCAGGGTACAAAGAGGTGTACCCTGTTTCTATGAACATAGAGAAAAAGCATGAATAGACCATACTGTGAATAAATAATATAACTTTTTTGAACTTTAAATAATGAATTGAACTGATATCTGAAAAATTAAAGGAAATCGTATATTGATATACAATCATTAATTCCAACCAGTTATATATCTAAACGAAATATTAGTGTTTTGGTTTATCATGAAGAGTGTGTGAGTTTTGCTTAAAAATGATTATGGAAATTCAAAATAATGTGTATGGAAAGAAGTCTCATGAAAAGACCAGTCAAGAAACCCTGAGAATACATGTGTTCAGAAGCAAGAAGTGATTAAAGTTGAAACAAATGCCTATTAATTTGTGAACTTGTGCATGAAATGTATATCCTATGATGTGCAAAAACTGAAGAAACAATAATGTACCAGTGTCGAATACAAATGAATGACAAATTACATATCATATCCCATAGGAGTCTACTTGCATTGATGTTAGGCTGGGTCAGTTACTGTAGAATAATTAGGATTTGTATGCACCATTCACTGAAGTTAGTTTTCAGTACTAGGAAACAAATATGTATTTCAGGTGGATGAATATTTCTGATTATAATCTTGTGAAAAGTGGATTATAAATCCACATACATGAACATGAATGAATTTAGAGAGTGTATATTAGACATATATATTTCATATTTTGAAAAATTTGGAGAGTATATCTATATCTATATCTACACACACACACACACACACACACACACACAACACTCACAGACATTAAAAAGTGCCAATATAAATGCGAATCGAAATTCATCAGTAAATATATATCATCCACAGATGCAAACATATTTATTTTACTGAACATGAGTTTATGTATTATGTTGTTCTACTCGGACGCTCTCCTATAGGTTGAATTTTCATTTCCAACAGCATTGAGGAGGAGTGAACTCTTCTCACAATTTGTATCTGCCAAGACAGCCACCTCACAAAAATGTACGTGTGATACCTGGTAGGATTCTATATATGCATATAAATATACTTGTGTGAATAGGCTACAGAAAAGGGAAACAAGCATTCACATATTTGTTAAGTTTAAAAACACATGGAGAATATTTATATTAAAATTTGACTAGATTTATATCTCCTAACTAATATAATGCAAATGTCACGTCCAACTATACAACATGTCTCCTCTGAAATGCTTGTATTTCTATTGTGTTGGGTTAATTTTCCCCATTATATTAGGATGAATAGTCTGAGTCTACTCGGTATGGGTTAGTGTCAGGGATTAAGTACTTCGAATGGAAAATTGGAAAATGAATCCAATGTGTATGTAAATATATGCTGCACAAATATCCTCCCTCTCTCATCCAGAAGAATGCCTTGACATTACCTTCACCCCAAGTAAGACACAATTAGAGGAGAAGAGTTACAAAATCAGTGAATACATATCTGGAATGGAAAATGCTCAGGAGTTCACAACCTTGGAGGTGGTAGAGGAGTTTCCAAAACTAAGGAACAGGGTAAACACTCCACAAACATGGAGCTCTCCTGGCCTAAAAACTTTTTGAGAAACTGCCTCTGAGCTTCTGCACTTGAAATATATGTTGTTTTCAGGAGATTTGGCTTCCTCTGTAGTGAGACCATCAAAGCTGGGTCTGCATCTATGTGACCTGGAGGACATGGTTTCTTATTTTCCAATGAACAAGATGAAGCAGTGCTGAATCCTCTCTTTGTAGGTAAACTGAGGCCACTGGGGACTAAGTGTCTCCCAGTGTGGACTCCAAGCCATTTGGTCCTCCTCCACTTTTTGTGGTGTTTTTGCTGCTGCACTGTGAGTTTCATATTTGTTTCACGAAATACTAGGAGCTAACCTGGGACACAGTGCTGGAGGGTGTTCTGTCACGTGTGGTGGGTCAGGGTCTGCAAGAGAATGCACCAACTAGGCTCCTACCTCTCACAGCTTGCCCCATTGCCCCCTTGTCCATATCAACCTGATTCTTCATTTTCCTCTGAAAACTCTCCATATAAGAAGATGCTTTTACATATAAGGGTCTGCTGGCTGCACCATGTCAGTTACAAGCCATTTGGAATCCAATGGTAGATCCACATGGCCCTACCACGGATGTTTTATCAAACACCTCCCCACCACTGCTCTAGACCCACTACTCAGCAGGCTCCAACTTACTGGCATCTCTGTTCTACACCATTTTCATGAAACTCAGTAAATCAAGGCACTGTCTGGTATACTCATAATCAGCAACAGGACATCCAATGTTTCTCCAGTGCCACCTGGTCATAGGAATTTCAAAAATTTCATGGTGTTTATCTAGCCATTTTTCAAGCATGAAGTTGGAGGCAATTGGGGTTTCCATTCATTCAGCAAACATTAAATGGTGAGGAAGCTCATTTCAATGAATTCTCTGGAGAACTCTCACAGGCAAGGCTTCCCAAAGAGTGGAAAAAGGTCACATTAGGCCAGGACCATTGAGGTCTACAATGTGAGGTCCATGTGTGTTTTGACTCTCAACTATGGCTGCCATTTCTTTAAGAATAAAATCATGTGATATCCTTGCTGAGTTTCCCAGGCCTCTGTGGAAATGCACCCGGGGCCTAGGTCTCAGTTTCCAAGAGTGACTTTCATGCGTGGCCTCTTAAAATTCCAACAAAATTCATGCCAATGCTTCTCTGAGTTCAGTTCCAAAACCCAGTCTCTAAGGGGAATGACACCAGAATTCAAGCCCATGTACACCCAGTCATTTTTTCCAATGCCACACAAATGACCAAAATTAAAACCAAAACACTCCCACATGGCCCTCATCTTATTCCATATAGTCAATCATCTTAACCTCTGGCTGGAGGTTTCCATGAGGGGCGCAGCACAAGACAGTGTCCAAAATCAGCTCGTTTGCCCCTCATTTGCCTAAAGTCAGGGTAGCCTGGAAACCGTTTCAGTGAATGAGGAGTGAACAAATAAGCCTGCCGTTAATACTTCTGTGTTTCTCCAATTTGAGGCCTACTGAATTTAGGTATCGATTCTTTAGGTGATTTTGAGTCATGCGAAAACACAAGCACCTCAGCAGGGCTTTGAAGAACTCATTTGACCCAAAGAATCCCTATTCTCATTTGATGGAGTGCAGGAACCTAACAGAAGAAAGCAAGAGACTTCATTCACAATGAATGATATTTTTTGCCATTTTGGGTTTGGAAGCTCACATGGGATCATTCTTAAGATCCATCAGGTGCTGAGAATCTAAGTCACAGCCACACACAGGTCCAAGAGTCTGATAAAGACACATCCCTTTCCAAAGCAATTAAGGAAAGAGCCACAGGGGAGGCCCATTCATTTCCATTTGAAAACTGTTTTCTTCAGGCTTCAGAAAGGGGTGGCCTGAGGCAAAGACCTTCCTGACATTCAGTGCAACACAACAATAAGTAAGCAAAAGGCCCAAAGCAGGTTTTCTGCACTGAGACTTTCCTGGTCACACTGATATCTGAGTTTTCTGAGATGCTCGCCATTCTCTTCAGCTATCCAGTACGTGGCCATTTCACAGAGCTTGGAGGTGGTACCATTTTGGACACAAATCCATGAGCCTATTCTGGAGAGTGGCCAGAATTCGGGAAGAAAACAACAACTTAGAAAGATAGCAGATGTTGCACATCGATAAGACAAGCTGCAGTCCATTTATATGTTGGGCAGGATGAATTATGGGAAGATTTATACTAGACAGGACACATCCATTAATGCATTCTCTTTTCTAATGTCTACAACAATGAACACAGTGGAATACACAGAAACAGAAACACTCGCCGTGTCAAATGACTTACTAGAAACTGTCCACTCCAAACCAAACAAACCTACTTTCCTATCTATTCTCAGAACATGAGACAAAACAACCCACACCCACTCCCACAAAGGCACCTCCTTCCCCCAGGTAGGTCTGTGACTATCTGGGGTGTCCTCTGACTGGTGGGCCATACTATGTTCCCCCGAAATATCCTGTCTTCTCTCTGATCTTGTTTCCTTGAACAACTCTGTGAAGAAGTCAGGAAAAAGTGGTAGCCACTACCTGTTTTCTCAGGAAAGGTCCATCTTCAGAGCTCTCCTGGCATTTGGCCTTCCTCACATCATTAGGTACCAAGAAAACTGACTCTGTCCTTGGTAAATCCAAACAAGTGAGCCCACTGGGACTGGGACTGGGACTGCCTCTGGCTGCCTGGCTTCTTGGATACCAAGTTCAGAGAGTTCCATCACCAAGGTACTGAGGTATGTCACATTCTTTGGAACTGAATGAGGTCACTGCCTTGGCAACCACTTTGTCCTAACAGTTGCTTCCAAGGGTAACATAAGATGGAGTTTGCCCCTACTTCATGTGACACTTTCATAAGGTAGAATGTATATCAACCATTGGCACCCGGGAACAGCTCTCCACCCAGGCCTGGTTTGGTCCATGTTCTCTACAATAAGAAGAGAAAGGCCTATTCAGACACATCCCTTCATCCTGACCAGGTTGTTTGCCATGGAAGATGACTTTTGCTCTCTCAGGTGCTTCATACCTGCTTACAACTTCTCCAGGTATCATTTGTGCATGGACATTTGAGGTTCTCTTCATGTGGAAGGTCCCCAACTCTCCTGTATTGTAAGAACCACTCTGTCCCTGCTCTTCTGTAAAATGATTGAGGGAACAGTGTATACTGGGGGTTAAAAACAGGTTTGATTTTGGTTACGTATGACTCTGTGCGATGAATAATGGTATTGGGAACCTGAAATATTTACAAGAATATTGAGGTGAAATATAAGTATGAAAACAGAAATCTAGGTATGATTTGAAGCCCAGAAGGGTTCTGCCCTTGATTGGGATACTGAACTTTGAATTATGTTCTGCAAATTTGTCTCAGATAATTCGATATACAATGGCATAGGACCTTGTACATTGGATGACTGAATTCAGAAGAGAACATATAGTCAAAAAGGGATATTCAGTAGGATTAGGAAGATAGTCAGTAGGTTTCGGAAGAAGAGTGAGTATAGGATTTGGACCAAAAGTTCTTTAGCAATAGACTTTCAGTTATAGAGTGAATGTATATTTCAGCACATATGAAGAGTCAGTCACTGTGTTGAACTGGGGAAAATATGTAGAAAAGCAGATATCAATAGAAACATTACGAAATCAGGCAAAGTATAAAGTGAGTGATAGAATTAGACATTTTCAACAGGGTTGAGTTTGAATACATAAATTAGGAAAAAACAAATATGTAGTCACCAATAGGATTGACAATTGACAGCATTAGGCAACCTGGAAATCGATGTTTTTAGAAATCCATGTTCACTTTCCATTTAGGCTTTGGTACAATCATAAGTGTGACCTTTCCATTTTTTGTCCAGAATATTACTGTGATAATGAGGTGACATGAGTATTTCTTTCACCATTTCTGGGAGCAATATATTGAAGATGTAAAATAGAATCGGGGGTAGAAAGAGGTGTACCCTGTTTCTATGAACATAGAGAAAAAGCATGAATAGACCATACTGTGAATAAATAATATAACTTTTTTGAACTTTAGATAATGAATTGAACTGATATCTGAAAAATTAAAGGAAGTCGTATATTGATATACAATCATTCATTCCAACCAGTTATATATCTAATGGAAATATTAATGTTTTGATTTATCATAAAGAGTGTGTGAGTTTTGCTTCAAAATGATTATGGAAATTCAAAATAATGTGTTTGGAAAGAAGTCTCATGAAAAGACCTTTCAAGAAACCCTGACAATACATGTGTTCAGAAGCAAGAAGTGATTAAAGTTGAAACAAATGCCTATTAATTTGTGAACTTGTGGATGAAATGTATATCCTATGATGTGCAAAAACTGAGGAAACAATAATGTAGCAGTGTTGAATACAAATGAATGACAAATTACATATCACGTCCCATAGGAGTCTACTTGCATTGATGTTAGACTGGGTCAGTTACTGTAGAATAATTAGGATTTGTATGCACAATTCACTGAAGTTAGTTTTCAGTACTAGGAAACAAATATGTATTTCAAGTGGATGAATATTTCTGATTATAATCTTGTGAAAAGTTGATTTCAAATCCACATACATGAACATGAATGAATTTAGAGAGTGTATATTAGACACATATATTCCATATTTTGAAAAATTTGGAGAGTATATCTATATCTATATCTACATCTATATATATATATCTATATATATCTATATCTATACCGATATATATATATATATATATATACACACACACACGCACACACACACACACACACACACACACACAACACTCACAGACATTAAAAAGTACCAATATAAATGCCAATCGAAATTCATCAGTAAATATATATCATCCACAGATGCAAACATATTTATTTTACTGAACATGAGTTTATGTATAATGTTGTTGTGCTAGGACGCTCTCCTATAGGTTGAATTTTCATTTCCAACAGCATTTAGGATGAGTGAACTCTTCTCACAATTTGTATCTGCCAAGACAGCCACCTCACAAAAATGTACATGTGATACCTGGTAGGATTCTATATATGCATATAAATATACATGTGTGAATAGGCTACAGAAAAGGGAAACAAGAATTCACATATTTGTTAAGTTTAAAAACACATGGAGAATATTTCAATTAAAATTTGACTAGATTTATAACTCCTACCTTATATAATACAAATGTCAAGTCCACCTATACAACATGTCTCCTCTGAAGTGCTTGTATTTCTATTGTGTTGGGTTAATTTTCCCCATTATATTAGGATGAACTGTCTAAGTCTACCAGGTATGGGTTAGTGTCAGGGATTCAGTACTTCGAATGGAAAATTTGAAAATGAATCCAATGCGTATGAAAATATATGCTGCACAATTTCCTCCCGCTCTCATCCAGAAGAATGCCTTGACATCACCTTCACCCCAAGTAAGACACAATTAGAGGAGAAGAGTTACAAAATCAGTGAATACATATCTGGAATGGAAAATGCTCAGGAGTTCACAACCTTGGAGGTGGTAGAAAAGTTTCCAAAACTAAGGGACAGGGTAAACACTCCACAAACATGGAGCTCTGCTGGCCTAAAAACTTTTTGAGAAACTCCTCTGAGCTTCCGCAATTGAAAAATATGTTGTTTTCAGGAGATTTGGCTTCCTTTGTAGTGAGACTATGAGAGCTGAGTCTGCATTTATGTGACCTGGAGGACATGGTTTCTTATTTTCCAAAGAACTAGATGAAGCAGTGCTGAATCCTCTCTTTGGAGGTTAACTGAGGCCACTGGAGACTAAGTGTCTCCCCGTGTGGACTGTGAAGCCATTTGGTCCTCCTCAAATTTTTGTGGTGTTTTTGCTACTGCACTGTGAGTTTGGTATTTGTTTCACGAAATACTAGGAGTTAAACTGGGATACAGTACTGGAGTGAGTTGTGTCACGTGTGGTTGGTCAGGGTCTGCAAGGGAATGCACCAACTAGGCTTCTATCTCTCACAGCTTGGCCCATTGTCCCCTTGTCCATATCAACCTGATTCTTCATTTTCCTCTGAAGACTCTCCATATAACAAGATGCCTTTACATATAAGGGTCTGCTGGCTGCACCATGTCAGTTACAATCCATTTGGAATTCAATGGTAGATCCACATGGCCCTACCATGGATGTTTTATCAAACACCTCCCCACCACTGCTCTAGACCCACTACTCAGCAGGCTCCAACTTACTGGCATCTCTGTTCTACACCATTTTCATGAAACTCAGTAAATCAAGGCACTGTCTGGTATACTCATAATCAGCAACAGGACATCCAATGTTTCTCCAGTGCCACCTGGTCATAGGAATTTCAAAAATTTCATGGTATTTATCTAGCCATTTTTCAAGCATGAAGTTGGAGGCACTGTGGGTTTCAATTCATGCAGCAAACATTAAATGGTGAGGAAGCTCATTTCAATGAAATCTCTGGAGAACTCTAATAGGCAAGGCTTCCCAAAGAGTGGACAAAAGGTCACATTAGGCCAGGACCATTGAGGTCTACAATGTGAGGTCCATGTGTGTTTTGACTCTCAACTATGGCTGCCATTTCTTTAAGAATAAAATCATGTGATATCCTTGATGAGTTTCCCAGGCCTCTGTGGAAATCCACCCGGGGCCTAGGTCTCAGTTTCCAAGAGCGACTTTCATGCGTGGCCTCTTAAAATCCCAACAAATTCATGTCAATGCTTCTCTGAGTTCAGTTCCAAAACCCAGTCTCTAAGGGGTATCACACCAGAGTTCAAGCCCACGTGGACACAGTCATTTCTTCCAACTGTCACACAAATGACCAAAATTAAAACCGAAACACTCCCACATGGCCCTCATCTTATTCCATATAGTAACTCATCTTAACCTCTGGATGGAGGTTTCCATGAGGGGCGCAGCCCAAGACAGTCTCCAAAATCAGCTCGTTTGCACCTCATTTGCCTAAAGTCAGGGTGGCCTGGACACAGTTTATGTGAACCAGGAATGATCAAATAAGCCTGCCGATAATTCTTCTGTGTTTCTCCAATTTGAGGCCTACTGATTTCAGGAATACATTCTTTATGTGATTTAAAGTTATTCGAAAACCCAAGCACCTCTTCAGAGATTTGAAGAACTCATTTGACCCAAAGAATCCCTATTCTCACTTATGGAGTTCAGGATTTTAACAGAGGAAGGCAAGAGAATTCATCCACAATGAAAGATTTTTTGCCCTTATGGTTTTGGATGCACGCAGGGGATCATTTTTAGATTCATCAGGTGCTGAGAATCTAAGTCACAGCCACACACATGGCCAAGAGGCTGATTCAGACACATCCTTTCCCAAAGCAATGAAGCCAGAAGCCACAGGTGATGCCCATTCATTTCCATTTGAAAACTGTTTTCTTCAGGCTTCACAAAAGTGTGGCCTGAGGCAAAGACCTTCCTGACATTCAGTGCAACACAACAATAAGTCAGCAAAAGGCCCAAAGCAGGGTTTCTGCACTGAGACTTTCCTGGTCACACTGATATCTGAGTTTTCTGAGATGCTCGCCATTCTCTTCAGCTATCCAGTACATGGCCATGTCACAGAGCTTGGAGGTGGTACATATTTTGGACACCAAACCATGAGCCTATTCTGGAGAGTGGCTAGAATTCAGGAAGAAAACAGCAACGTAGAAAGATAGCAGGTGTTGCACATCGATAAGACAAGCTGCAGTCCATTCATATATTGGGCAGGATGAATTATGGGAAGATTTATACTAGACAGGACACCTCCATTAATGCATTCTCTTTTTAATGTCTACAACAACGGACACATTGGGATACACCGAAACAGAAACACTCGCCTGATCAAACAACTTACTAGAAACTGTCCACTCCAAACCAAACAAACCGCCTTTCCTACCTATTCTCAGAACATGAGACAAAACCTCAAACCCACACCCACTCCCACAAAGGCACATCCTTCCCCCAAGTAGGTCTGTGACTATCCGGAGTGTCCTCTGACTGGGGGCCATACTATGTTCCACCGAAATGTCCTGTCTTCTCTCAGATCTTGTTTCCTTGTTCAACTCTTTGTAGTTGTCAGGAAAAAGTGGTGAGCCACTACCTGCTTTCTCAGGAAAGGTCCATCTTCAGAGTTCTCTTGGCATTAGGCCATCCTCACATCAGTAGGTACCAAGAAAACTGACTCTGTCCTTGGTAAATCCAAACAAGTGAGCCCACTGGGACTGGGACTGGGACTGCCTCTGGGTGCCTGGCCTCTTGGATACAAATTTCAGAGAGTTCCATCACCAAGGAAATGAGGTATGTCACTTTCTTTGGAACTGAATGAGTCACTTCCTTGGCAACCACATTGTCCTAACTGTTGCTTCCAAGGGTCCCATGAGATGTTGGCTTCCCCTACTTCCTGTGACACTTTCACAAGGGAGAATGGTATATCAACCATAGGCACCCAGGAACAGCTCTCCACACAGGCCTGGTTTGGTCCATCTTCTGTACAATAAGAAGAGAGAGGCTGATTCAGACACATCCCTTCTTTCTGACCAAGATATTTGCCATGGAAGATGACTTTTGCTCTCTCAGGTCCTTCATACCTGCCTACAACTTCTCCAGGTATCATTTCTGCATGGACCTTTGAGGTTCTCATCAGGTGGAATATCCCCAACTTTCCTGTATTGTAAGAACCACTGTGTCCCTGCTCTTCTGTAAGATGATTGAGGGACCAGTGTATAATTGGGTTTAAAAACAGGTTTGATATGGGTTACAAATGATTCTGTGCAATGAATAATGGTATGGGTAACCTGCAATGCTTACAAAATATAGATGTGAAATATAAGTATGAAAACAGAAATCTAGGTATGATTTGAAGCCCATAAGGGTTCTGCCCTTGATTAGGATACTTAGCTTTGAATTATGTTCTGCAAAGATGTCTCAGATAATTCGATATACAATGGCATATTACCTTGTAAATTGGATGATTGAATTTAGAAGAGAGCACCCAGTCAAAAAGGGATATTCAGTAGGATTAGGAAGATAGTCGGTAAGTTTAGGAAGAAGAGTGAGTATAGGATTTGGACCAAATGTTCTTTAGCAATAGACTTTCGGTTATAGAATGAATGTAAATGTCAGCACATATGAAGAGTCAGTCACTATGTTGAACTGGGGAAAATATGTAGGAAAGCAGAGATCAATAGAAACATTACGAAATCAGGCAAAGTATAAAGTGAGTGATCGAATTAGACATTTTCAACAGGATTGAGTTTGAATATATAAATTAGGAAAAAACAAAAATGTAGTCACCAATAGGATTGACAATTGACAGCATTAGGCAACCTGGACATGGATGTTTTTAGAAATCCATGTTCACTTTCCATTTAGGATTTGGTACAATCATAAGTGTGACCTTTCCATTTTTTGTCCAGAATATTACTGTGATAATGAGGTGACATGAGTAATTCTTTCACCATTTCTGGGAGCAATATATTGAAGATGTAAAATCAGAATCGGGGGTACAAAGAGGTGTACCCTGTTTCTATGAACATAGAGAAAAAGCATGAATAGACCATACTGTGAATAAATAATATAACTTTTTTGAACTTTAAATAATGAATTCAACTGATATCTGAAAAATTAAAGGAAATCGTATATTGATATACAATCATTCATTCCAACCAGTTATATATCTAAATGAAATATTAGTGTTTTGGTTTATCATGAAGAGTGTGTGAGTTTTGCTTCAAAATGACTATGGAAATTCAAAATAATGTGTTTGGAAAGAAGTCTCATGAAAAGACCATTCAAGAAACCCTGACAATACATGTGTTCTGAAGCAAGAAGTGATTAAAGTTGAAACAAATGCCTATTAATTTGTGAACTTGTGGATGAAATGTATATCCTATGATTTGCAAAAACTGAAGAAACAATAATGTACCAGTGTCGAATACAAATGAATGACAAATTACATATCATGTCCCATAGGAGTCTACTTGCATTGATGTTATACTGGGTCGGTTAATGTAGAATAATTAGGATATGTATGCACCATTCACTGAAGTTAGTGTTCAGTACTAGGAAACAAATATATATTTCAGGTGGATGAATATTTCTGATTATAATCTTGTGAAAAGTTGTTTATAAATCCACATACATGAACATGAATGAATTTAGAGAGTGTATATTAGACATATATATTTCATATTTTGAAATATTTGCGGAGTATATCTATATCTATATCTATATCTATATCTATATCTATATCTATATCCACACACACACACACACACACACACACAACATTCACAGACATTAAAAAATACCAATATAAATGCCAATCGATATTGATCAGTAAATATATATGATCCACAGATGCAAAAATATTTATTTTGCTGAACATGAGTTTATGTATAATGTTGTTTTACTAGGACGCTCTCCTATAGGTTGAATTTTCATTTCCAACAGCATTGAGGAGGAGTGAACTCTTCTCACAATTTGTATCTGCCAAGACAGCCACCTCACAAAAATGTACGTGTGATACCTGGTAGGATTCTATATATGCATATAAATATACATGTGTGAATAGGCTACTGAAAAGGGAAACAAGAATTCACATATTTGTTAAGTTTAAAAACACATGGAGAATATTTCCATTAAAATTTGACTAGATTTATAACTCCTACCTTATATAATGCAAATGTCAAGTGGAACTATACAACATGTCTCCTCTGAAGTGCTTGTATTTCTATTGTGTTGCATTGATTTTCCCCATTATATTAGGATGAATAGTCTGAGTCTACTAGGTATGGCTTAGTGTCAGGAATTCAGCATTTCGAATGGAAAATTGGAAAATGAATCCAATGTGTATGTAAATATATGCTGCACAAATATCCTCCCGCTCTCATCCAGAAGAATGCCTTGACATTACCTTCACCCCAAGTAAGACACAATTAGAGGAGAAGAGTTACAAAATCAGTGAATACATATCTGGAATGGAAAATGCTCAGGAGTTCACAACCTTGGAGGTGGTAGAGGAGTTTGCAAAACTAAGGGACAGGGTAAACACTCCACAAACATGGAGCTCTGCTGGCCTAAAAACTTATTGAGAAACTGCCTCTGAGCTTCTGTACTTGAAATATATGTTGTTTTCAGGAGATTTGGCTTCCTTTGTAGTGAGACCATCAAAGCTGGGTCTGCATCTATGTGACCTGGAGGACATGGTTTCTTATTTTCCAATGAACAAGATGAAGCAGTGCTGAATCCTCTCTTTGTAGGTAAATTGAGACCACTGGGTACTAAGTGTCTCCCCGTGTGGACTGTGAAGCCATTTGGTCCTCCTCCACCTTTTGTGGTGCTTTTGCTGCTGCACTGTGAGTTTGGTATTTGTTTCCCGAAATACTAGGAACTAAACTGGGACACAGTGCTGGAGGGAGTTCTGTCACGTGTGGTGGGTCAGGGTCTGCAAGAGAATGCACCAACTAGGCTTCTATCTCTCACAGATTGCCCCATTGACCCCATGTCCATATCAACCTGATTCTTAATTTTCCTCTGAAAACTCTCCAATAACAAGATGCCTTTACATATAAGGGTCTGCTGGCTGCACCATATCAGTTACAAGCCATTTGGAATCCAATGGTAGATCCACATGGCACTACCACGGATGTTTTATCAAACACCTCTCCACCACTGCTCTAGACCCACTGCTCAGCAGACTCCAACTTACTGGCATCTCTGTTCTACACCATTTTTATGAAACTCAGTAAATCAAGGCACTGTCTGGTATACTCATGATCAGCAACAGGACATCCAATGTTTCTCCAGTGCCACCTGGTCATTGGAAATTCAAAAATTTCATGGTATTTATTTAGCCATTTTTCAAGCATGAAGTTGGAGGCACTGGGGGTTTCAATTCATTCAGCAAACATTAAATTGTGAGGAAGCTCATTTCAATGAAATCTCTGGAGAACCCTCACAGGCAAGGCTTCCCAAAGAGTGAACAAAAGGTCACATTAGGCCAGGCCCATTGAGGTCTACAATGTGAGGTCCATGTGTGTTTTGACTCTAAACTATGGCTGCCATTTCTTTAAGAATAAAATCATGTGATATCCTTGCTGAGATTCCCAGGCCTCTGTGGAAATCCACCGGGGCCTAGGTCTCAGTTTCCAAGAGCGACTTTCATGCGTGGCCTCTTAAAATCCCAACAAAATTCATGCCAATGCTTCTCTGAGTTCAGTTCCAAATCCCAGTCTCTAAGGGGAATCACACCAGAGTTCAAGCCCACGTGGACCCAGTCATTTTTTCCAATGCCACACAAATGACCAAAATTAAAATCAAAACACTCCCACATGGCCCTCATCTTATTCCATATAGTCAATCATCTTAACCTCTGGGTGGAGGTTTCCATGAGGGGCGCAGCCCAAGACAGTGTCCAAAATCAGCTCGTTTGCCCCTCATTTTCCTAAAGTCAGGGTAGCCTGGAATCCGTTTCTGTGAACCAGGAGTGAACAAATATGCCTGCCGTTAATACTTCTGTGTTTCTCCAATTTGATGCCTACTGATTTTAGGTATCGATTCTTTAGGTGATTTAGAGTCATGCGAAAACACAAGCACTTCTGCAGGGCTTTGAAGAACTCATTTGACCCAAAGAATCCCTATTCTCATTTGATGGAGTGCAGGAACCTAACAGAGGAAGGAAAGAGACTTCATCCACAATGAATGATATTTTTGCCATTTTAGTTTTGGAAGCTCACATGGGATCATTCTTAAGATCCATCAGGTTCTGTGAATCTAAGTCACAGCCACACACAGGTCCAAGAGGCTGATAAAGACACATCTCTTTCCAAAGCAATTAAGCAAAGAGCCACAGGTGAAGCCCATTCATTTCCATTTGAAAACTGTTTTCTTCAGGCTTCACAAAGGAGTGGCCTGAGGCAAAGACCTTCCTGACATTGAGTGCAACACAACAATAAGTAAGCAAAAGGCCCAAAGCAGGGTTTCTGCACTGAGACTTTCCTGGTCACACTGATATCTGAGTTTTCTGAGATTCTCGCCATTCTCTTCAGCTATCCAGTACATGGCCATTTCACAGAGCTTGGAGGTGGTACATATTTTGGACACAAATCCATGAGCCTATTCTGGAAAGTGTCCAGAATTCAGAAAGAAAACAACAACTTAGAAAGATAGCAGGTGTTGCACATCGATAAGACAAGCTGCAGTCCTTTCATATATTGGGCAGGATGAATTATGGGAAGATTTATACTAGACAGGACACACCCATTAATGCATTCTCTTTTCTAGTGTCTACAACAACGAACACAGGGGGATACACAGAAACAGAAAAACTCGCCGTGTCAAATGACTTACTAGAAACTGTCCATTCCAAACCAAACAAACCGCCTTTCCTATCTATTCTCAGAACATGAGACAAAACAACAAACCCACACCCACTCCCCCAAAGGCACCTCCTTCCCCCAAGTATGTCTGTGACTATCCGGAGTGTCCTCTGACTGGTGGGCCATACTATGTTCCCCCAAAATGGACTGTCGTCTCTCAGATCTTGTTTCATTGACCAACTCTGTGAAGATGTCAGGAAAAAGTGGTTAGACACTACCTGTTTTCTCAGGAAAGATCCATCTTCACAGCTCTCCTGGCATTTGGCCATCCTCACATCATTAGGTACCAAGAAAACTGACTGTCCTTGGTAAATCCAAACAAGTGAGCCCACTGGGACTGGGACTTGGACTGCCTCTGGGTGCCTGGCTTCTTGGATACCAAGTTCAGAGAGTTCCATCACCAAGGAAATGAGGTATGTCACATTCTTTGGAACTGAATGAGGTCCCTGCCTTGGCACCCACTTTGTCCAAACAGTTGCTTCCAAGGGTAACATAAGATGGAGGTTGCCCCTACTTCCTGTGACACTTTCATAAGGTAGAATGTATATCAACCATTGGCACCCGGGAACAGCTCTCCACTCATGCCTGGTTTGGTCCATCATCTCTAAAATAAGAAGAGAGAGGCAGATTCAGACACATCTCTTCATCTTGACCAGGTTCTTTTCCATGCAAGAGGACTTTTGCTCTCTCTGGTGCTTCATATCTGCCTACAACTTCTCCAGGTATCATTTGTGCATGGACATTTGAGGTTCTCATCAGGTGGAAGGCCCCCAACTTTCCTGTATTGTAAGAACCACTCTGTCCCTGCTCTTCTGTAAATTGATTGAGGGAACAGTGTATACTTGGGGTTAAAAACAGGTTTTATTTGGGTTAGGAATGATTCTGTGCGATGAATAATGGTATTGGAAACATTCAATATTTACAAGAATATAGAGGTGAAATATAAGTACGAAAACAGAAATCAAGGTATGATTTGAAGCCCAGAATAGTTTTGCCCTCGATTGGGATAGTTAGCTTTGAATTATGTTCTGCAAAGTTGTCTCAGATAATTCGATATACAATGGCATAGGACCTTGTAAATTGGATGATTGAATTTAGAAGAGAACATCCAGTCAAAAAGGGATATTCAGTAGGATTAGGAAGGTAGTCGGTAGGTTTAGGAAGAAGAGTGAGTATAGGATTTGGACCAAAAGTTCTTTAGCAATAGACTTTCGGTTATAGAGTGAATGTAAATGTCAAACCATATGAAGAGTCAGTCAGTATGTTGAACTGGGGAAAATATGTAGAAAAGCCGATATCAATAGAAACATTAGGAAATGATGCAAAGTATAAAGTGAGTGATAGAATTAGACATTTTCAATAGGGTTGAGTTTGAATATATAAATTAGGAAAAAACAAATATGTAGTCACCAATAGAATTGACAATTGACAGCATTAGGCAACCTGGACATGGATGTTTTTAGAAATCCATGTTCACTTTCTATTTAGGCTTTGGTACAATCATAAGTGTGACCTTTCCATTTTTTGTCCAGAATATTACTGTGATAATGAGGTGACATGAGGATTTCTTTCACCATTTCTGGGAGCAATATATTGAAGATGTAAAATTAGAATTGGTTGTACAAAGAGGTGTACCCTGTTTGTATGAATATAGAGAAAAAGCATGAATAGACAATACTGTGAATAAATAATATAACTTTTTTGAACTTTAAATAATGAATTGAACTGATATCTGAAAAATTAAAGGAAATCGTATATTGATATGCAATCATTAATTCCAACCAGTTATTTATCTAATGGAAATATTAGTGTTTTCTTTTATCATGAAGAGTTTGTGAGTTTTGCTTCAAAATGATTATGGAAATTCAAAATAATGTGTTTGGTAAGAAGTCTCATGAAAAGACCAGTCAAGAAACCCTGACAATACATGTGTTCTGAAGCAAGAAGTGATTAAAGTTGAAACAAATGCCTATTAATTTGTGAACTTGTGGGTGAAATGTATATCCTATGATGTGCAAAAACTGAAGAAACAATAATGTACCAGTGTCGAATACAAATGAATGACAAATTACATATCATGTCCCATAGGAGTCTACTTGCATTGATGTTAGACTGGGTCAGTTACTGTAGAATAATTAGGATATGTATGCACCATTCACTGAAGTTAGTGTTCAGTACTAGGAAACAAATATGTATTTCAGGTGCATGAATATTTCTGATTATAATCTTGTGAAAAGTTGATTATAAATCCACATACATGAACACGAATGAATTTAGAGAGTGTATATTAGACACATATATTTCATATTTTGAAAAATTTGGAGAGTATATCTATATCTATATCTATATCTATACACACACACACACACACACACACACACACACAACACTCACAGACATTAAAAAGTACCAATATAAATGCCAATCGAAATTCATCAGTAAATATATGTCATCCAGAAATGCAAAAATATTTATTTTACTGAATATGACTTTATGTATAACGTTGTTCGACTAGGACGGTCTCCTATAGGTTGAATTTTTATTTCCAACAGCATTTAGGAGGAGTGCACTCTTCTCACAATTTGTATCTGCTAAGACAGCCACCTCACAAAATGTACGTGTGATACCTGCTAGGATTCTATATATGCATATATATATATATACATGTGTGAATAGGCTACAGAAAAGGGAAACAAGAATTCACATATTTGTTAAGTTTAAAAACACATAGAGAATATGTCCATTAAAATTTGAATACATTTATAACTCCTACCTTATATAATGCAAATGTCAAGTCCAACTATACAACATGTCTCCTCTGAAGTGCTTGTATTTCTATTGTGTTGGGTTAATTTTCCCCATTATATTAGGATGAATAGTCTGAGTCTACTAGGTATGGCTTAGTGTCAGGAATTCAGCATTTCGAATGGAAAATTGGAAAATGATTCCAATGTGTATGTAAATATATGCTGCACAAATATCCTCCCGCTCTCATCCAGAAGAATGCCTTGACATTACCTTCACCCCAAGTAAGACACAATTAGAGGAGAAGAGTTTCAAAATCAGTGAATACATATCTGGAATGTAAAATGCTCAGGAGTTCACAACATTGGAGGTGGTAGAGGAGTTTGCAAAACTAAGGGACAGGGTAAACACTCCACAAATATGGAGCTCTGCTGGCCTAAAAACTTTTTGAGAAACTGCCTCTGAGCTTCCGCCCTTGAAATATATGTTGTTTTCAGGAGATTTGTCTTCCTTTGTAGTGAGACCATCAAAGCTGGGTCTGCATCTATGTGACCTGGAGGACATGGTTTCTTATTTTCCAATGAACAAGATGAAGCAGTGCTGAATCCACTCTTTGTAGGTAAACTGAGGCCACTGGGGACTAAGTTTCTCCCCGTGTGGACTGTAAAGCCATTTGGTCCTCCTCCACTTTTTGTGGTTTTTTTGCTGCTGCACTGTGAGTTTGGTATTTGTTTCACGAAATACTAGGAGCTAATCTGGGACAGAGTGCTGGAGGGAGTTCTGTCACGTGTGGTGGGTCAGGGTCTGCTAGAGAATGCACCAAATAAGCTTCGATCTCTCACAGCTTGCCCCATTGCCTCCTTGTCCATATCAAGCTGATTCTTAATTTTCCTCTGAAAACTCTGCATATAACAAGATGCCTTTACATATAAGGGTCTGCTGGCTGTACCACGTCAGTTACAAGCCATTTGGAATCCAATGGTAGATCCACATGGCCCTACCACAGATGTTTTATCAAACACCTCCACACCACTGCTCTAGACCCACTACTCAGCAGGCTCCAACTTACTGCCATTCTATTCTACACCATTTTCATGAAACTCCGTAAATCAATGCACTGTCTGTTATACTCATGATCAGCACCAGGACATCCAATGTTTCTCCAGTGCCACCTGGTCATAGAAATTTCAAAAATTTCATGGAATTTATCTAGCCATTTTTCAAGCATGAAGTTGGAGGCACTGTGGGTTTCAATTCATTCAGCAAACATTAAATGGTGAGGAAGCTCATTTCAATGAAATCTCTGGAGAACTCTCACAGGCAAGGCTTTCCAAAGAGTGGTCAAAAGGTCACATTAGGCCAGGCCCATTGAGGTCTAAAATGTGAGGTCCATGTGTGTTTTGACTCTCAACTATGGCTGCCATGTCTTTAAGAATAAAATCATGTGATATCCTTGCTGAGATTCCCAGGCCTCTGTGGAAATCCACCCGGGGCCTAGGTCTCAGTTTCCAAGAGCGACTTTCATGCGTGGCCTCTTGAAATCCTAACAAAATTCATGGCAATGCTTCTCTGAGTTCAGTTCTAAAACCCAGTCTCTAAGGGGAATCACACCAGAGTTCAAGCCCACGTGGACCCAGTCATTTTTTCCAATGCCACACAAATGACCAAAATTAAAACCAAAACACTCCCACATGGCCCTCATCTTATTCCATATAGTCAATCATCTTAACCTCTGGGTGGAGGTTTCCATGAGGGGCGCAGCCCAAGACAGTGTCCAAAATCAGCTCGTTTTCCCCTCATTTGCCTAAAGTCAGGGTGGCCTGGACACCGTTTCTGTGAACCAGCAATGATCAAATAAGCCTGCCGTTAATTCTTCTGTGTTTCTCCAATTTGAGGCCTACTGATTTCAGGAATAGATTCTTTATGTGATTTAAAATTATTCGAAAACCCAAACACCTCTGCAGAGATTTGAAGAACTCATTTGACCCAAAGAATCCCTATTCTCACTATATGGAGTTCAGGAACCTAACAGAGGAAGGCAAGAGACTTCATCCACAATGAATGATTTTTTGCCCTTATGGTTTTGGATGCACGCATGGGATCATTCTTTAGATTCATCAGGTGTTGAGAATCTAAGTCACAGCCACACACATGGCAAAGAGGCTGATTCAGACACATCCATTCTCAAAGCAATGAAACCAGAAGCCACAGGTGATGCCCATTCATTTGTATTTGAAAACTGTTTTCTTCAGGTTTCACAAAGGGGTGGCCTGAGGCAAAGACCTTCCTGACATTCAGTGCAACACAACAATTAGTAAGCAAATTGCCCAAAGCAGGGTTTCTGCACTGAGACTTTCCTGGTCACACTGATATCTGAGTTTTCTGAAATGCTCGCCATTCTCTTCAGACATGTCACAGAGCTTGGAGGTGGTACATATTTTGGACACAAAACCATGAGCCTATTCTGGAGAGTGGCCAGAATTCAGGAAGAAAACAGCAACTTAGAAAGATAGTAGGTGTTGCACATCGATAAGACAAGCTGCAGTCCATTCATATATTGGGCAGGATGAATTATGGGAAGACTTATACTAGACAGGACACATCCATTAATGCATTCTCTTTTTAATGTCTACAACAACGGACACATTGGGATACACCGAAACAGAAACACTCGCCTTGTCAAACAACTTACTAGAAACTGTCCACTACACACCAAACAAACCGCCTTTCCTACCTATTCTCAGACCATGAGACAAAACAACAAACCCACACCCACTCCCACAAAGGCACCTCCTTACCCCAAGTAGGTCTGTGACTATCCGGAGTGTCCTCTGACTGGGTGCCATACTATGTTCCACCGAAATGTCCTGTCTTCTCTCAGATCTTGTTTCCTTGTTCAACTCTTTGTAGTTGTCAGGAAAAAGTGGTTAGCCACTACCTGCTTTCTCAGGAAGGTCCCTCTTTAGAGTTCTCCTGGCATTAGGCCATCCTCACATCAGTAGGTACCAAGAAAACTGACTCTGTCCTTGATAAATCCAAACAAGTGAGCCCACTGGGACTGGGACGGGGACTGCCTCTGGGTGCCTGGCTTCTTGGATACAAATTTCAGAGAGTTCCATCACCAAGGAAATGAGGTATGTCACATTCTTTGGAACTGAATGAGGTCACTGCCTTGGCAACCACTTTGTCCTAACTGTTGCTTCCAAGGGTCCCATGAGATGGAGGCTTCCCCTACTTCCTGTGACACTTTCACAAGGTAGAATGGTATATCAACCATAGGCACCCAGGAACAGCTCTCCACACAGGCCTGGTTTGGTCCATCTTCTCTACAATAAAAAGAGAGAGGCTGATTCAGACACATCCCTTCATCCTGACCAGGTTATTTGCCATGGAAGATGACTTTTGCTCACTCAGGTCCTTCATACCTGCCTACAACTTCTCCAGGTATCATTTCTGCATGGACCTTTGAGGTTCTCAGCAGGTGGAAGATCCCATAATTTCCTGTATTGTAAGAACCACTCTGTCCCTGCTTTTCTGTAAAATGAGATTGAGGGAACAGTGTGTGCTTAGGGTTAATAACAGGTTTGATTTGGGTTATGAATCATTCTGTGTGATGAATAATGGTATTGGGAACCTGTGATATTTACAAGAATATAAATGTGAAATAAAAGTATGAAAACAAAAATCTAGGTATGATTTGAAGCCCAGAAGGGTTTTCCCCTTGATTGGGATACTTAGCTTTGAATTATGTTCTGCAAAGATGACTCAGATAATTCGATATACAAGGGAGTAGGACCTTGTACCTATGATGATTGAATTTAGAAGAGAACATCCAGGCAAAAAGTGATAATTGTTAGGATTAGGAAGATAGTCGATAGCTTTAGGAAGAAGAGTGAGTATAGGATTTGGACCAAAAGTTCTTTACCAGTAGGGTTTCGGTTATGGAGTGAATGTAGGTGTCAGTACATATGAAGAGTCAGTCACTATGATGAACTGGGGAAAATATGTAGAAAAGCAGATATCAATAGAATCATTACAAAATCAGGCAAAGTATAAAGTGAGTGATAGAATTAGTCATTTTCAACAGGGTTGAGTTTGAACATATAAATTAGATAGAAACAAATATGTAGTCACCAACAGGATTGACAATTGATAGCATTAGGCAACCTGGACATGGATGTTTTTAGTAATCTATGTTCACTTTCCATTTAGGCTTTGGTACAATCATAAGAGTGACCTTTCCATTTTTTGTCCAGAATATTACTGTGATAATGAGGTGACATGAGTATTTCTTTCACCATTTCTGGGAGCAATATATTTAATATTTAAAATTAGAATTGGGGGTACAAAGAGGTGTACCCTGTGTCTATGAACATAGACATAAAGCATGAATAGAACATACTGTGACTAAATAATATAACTTTTTTGAACTTTAAATAATGAATTGAATTGATATCTGAAAAATTACAGGAAATCATATATTGATATACAATCATTCATTCCAACCAGTTATATATCTCATGGAAATATTAGTGTTTTGGTTTATCATGAAGAGTGTGTGAGTTTTGCTTCAAAAGTGATTATGGAAATCTAAAATAATGTGTTTGGAAAGAAGTCTCATGAAAAGACCTGTCAAGAAACCCTGACAATACTTGTGTTCTGAAGCAAGAAGTGATTAAAGTTGAAACAAATGCCTATAAATTTGTGAACTTGTGGATGAAGTGTATAACTTAAAATGTGCAAAAACTGAAGAAATAATAATGTACCATTGTTGAATACATATGAACGTCAAATTACATATCATGTCCCATAGGAGTCTACTTGCATTGATGTTAGACTGGGTCAGTTTCTGTAGAATAATGAGGATTTGTATGCCCCATTCACTGAAGTTAGTTTTCAGTACTAGGAAACAATTATGTATTTCAGGTGGATGAATATTTCTGATTATAATCTTGTGAAAAGTTGATTATAAATCCACATACATGAACATGAATGAATTTAGAGGGTTTACATTAGACACATATATTTTATATTTTGAAACATCTGCAGAGTGTACAGATATATTATACACACACACAAAAAAAAAACACTCACATACATTTAATAGTAGCAATATATATGCCAATCGAAATTCATCAGTAAATATATATCATCCACAGATGCAAAAATATTTATTTTACTGAACATGAATTTATGCATAATGTTCTTCTACTAGGAAGCTCCCCTATAGGTTGAATTTTCAGTTCCAACAGCGTTTAGGAGGAGTGAACTCTTCTCACAGTTTGTATATGGCAAGTCAGCCACCTCAAAAATGTACGTGTGATACCTGGTAGGATTCTATATGTGCATATAAATATACAAGTGTGAATAGGCTAAAGAGAAAGGGAAACAAGAATTCTCGTATTTTTTAAGTTTAAAAACTCATGGAGAACTTCTTCGATTAAAAATTGACTAGATTTATAACTTTTACCTTATATAATGCAAAACGCAAGTCCAACTCTACAACATGCCTCCAATGAACTGCTTGTATTCCTATAGGTTTGGCTTATTTTTCTCTATCATATTAGGATGAGTTGTCTGAGTCTAGTAGGTATGGGTTAGTGTCAGGGATTCAATATTTCAAAATGAAAATTGGAAAATGAATCCAATTTGTATGCATATATATGCTGCACAAATATCCTCCCACTCTCATCCAGAACAATGCCTTGACATTACCTTCACCCCAAGTAAGACACAATTAGAGGAGAAGTGTTAGAAAATCAGTGAACACATATCTGGAATGGAAAATGCTCAGGAGTTCACAACCTTGGAGGTTGTAGAGGAGTTTCCAAAAGCAAGGGATAGGGTAAACACTCCACAAACATGGACCTCTGCTGGCCTAAAAGCTTTTTGAGAAACTGCCTCTGAGATAGGGCACTTGAAATATATGTTGTTTTCAGGAGATTTGGCTTTCTTTGTAGTGAGACCATCAAAGCTGGGTCTGCATCTGTGAGACCTGGAAGACATTGTTTCTGATTTTTCAATGAACATGAGGCAGCAGTGCTGATATTTTTCTTTTTAAGTAAACTGTGGCCTCTGGGGTCTAAGTGTCTCCCCGTTGAACTGTGAAGCCATTTAGCCCTCCTACACTTTTTGTGGGGTTTTTGCTGCTGCACTGGTAGTTTGGTATTTGCTTCATAAAATAGAAGGAGTTCAACTGGGACACAGTGTTGGAGGGAGTTCTGTCACGTGTGGTATGTCAGGGACAGCAGAAAAATCCACCAACCAATCTTCTATCCCTCAAAGCTTGCCCCATTGCATCCTTGTCCATAGCAACCTGATTCTGAACATTGCCCTGAATCCTCTCCATATAACAAGATGCCTTTACTTATAAGGGTCTGCTGGCTGCACCATGTAAGCCACAAGCCATTTGTAAGCCAATGGAAGATCCAAATTGCTCCAACACAGAAGTTTTATCACACTCCTGCCCACCACAACTCTAGGCCCACTTCTCAGGAGGCTGCCCCTTACTGGGACCTCTGTTCTACACCATTTTCATAAAACCCAGTCAAGCAAGGCACTGTCAGGTACATCCATGATCAGCAGCAGGACATCCAAAGGTTCTCTAGTGCAACCTAGTCGTGGGAATTTCAAAAAATTCACGGTATTTATCTAGAAATTTTTCAAGGATGAAGTTGGAGGCACTGTGGGTTTCAATTTATTCAGGAACCATTAAATGGAGAGGAAGATTATTTCAATGAAAGCTCTGGAGAACCCTCACAGGCAAGGCTTCTCAAAGAGTGGACAAAAGGTCACATTTAGCCAGGCCCATTGAGTTCTACAATGTGAGATCCATGTTTGTTTTGACTCTCAAATATGGCTGCCAAGTCTTTCGAATGAAATCATGTGATACCTTGGCTGAGATTCCCAGTTCTCTCTGCAAAGCCACTCTGGCACTAGATCTCAGTTTCAAAGGGTGACTCTCATACATGGCCTCTTTAATCCCAACACAATACATGGCAATACTTTTCTGAGGTCAGATTCTGAACTCAGTCTCTAAGGGGAATCACACCAAAGTTCAAGCCCAGGTAGACCCAGTTATGTCTTCCAACTGCCACACAAATATCCACAATTAAATCCAAAACACTCCCACATGTCACTCATCTTTTCTAAATACACACTCATCATAACCTCTGGCTGGAGGTTTCCATGAGGGGTGCGGCCCAAGACAGTGTCCAAAATAACCACCCTTGCCCCTCATTTGACTAAAATCAGGGTGGCCTGGACATCCTTCCAGTGAACCAGGAGTGATCAAATTGGCCGGCCATTAAGATGGCACTGCTTCTCCAATTTGAAGCCTACTGACTGTGGGGCTTAGAGTCTTTATGTGATTTGGAGTCATGAGAAAAATCAAGTACTTATGGGATATCCTCTGCAGGGTTTTGAGGAACACATTTGAACCAAATGATCACTATTCTCACTTGATGAAGGTCAGGAACCTTACAGAGGAATGTGAGAGACTTCATCCAAAATGAATGCTCTTTTGTCCATTTTGGTTTTGGATGCACACATGGGATCTTTCTTTAGATCCATCAGGTGCTAAAAATCTAAGGCGCAGCCTCACACAGGGCCAAAAAGCTGATTCAGACACATCCCTTTCCAAAGCAATTAAGCAAAGAGCCAGAGGTAATGCCCTTTCATTTCTGTTTGAAAACTATTTCTTTTGGCTCTACAAAGGTGTGGCCTGAGGCAAAGATGTTCCGGACATTCAGGGCAACAAAACAATTGGTAAGCAAAAGGCCCAAAGCAGGGTTTCTCCATTAGAATTTTCTGGTCACACTCATATCTGAGTTTTCTGAGATGCTCCCATTCCCTTCAGCTATCCAGTACATGGCCAAGTCTCAGAGCTTGGAGGTGGTACATATTTTGGACACAAAAAAATGAGCCTATTCTGGAAATTGGCCAGGATTCAGGAAGAAAACAGGAACTTAGCAAGATTGTAGGAGTTGCCCACCCATAAGTCAAGCCACAGTCCATTCATAAATTGGGCAAGATGAATCTTGGGAAGCTTTCTACTAGTCAGGACACATAAAATGATTCATTCTCTTTTCTAATGTCTAAAACCACGGACACAGTGGGATACACAGACATAGAGACACTGGCCTTGTCAAACGACTTACCAGAAACAGTTCACTCCAAAACAAATAAACCGCCTTTCCTACCTATTCTCAGAACATGAGACAAAACCTCAAACCTACACCCACACACACAAAGGCAGCTCCTTCCCCAAGTAGGTCTGTGACTATCAGGGGTGTCCTCTGACTGGTGGGCCATACTATGTTCTGATGAAATCGCCTGTCCTGTGTCAGATATGGTCTCATTGGCCCAATCTGTGAAGTTGTCACTAGCCAGCTGTGAGCCACTACCTGCTTTCTCAGGAAAGGCCTCTCTTCAGAGCTTTCCTGACATTTGTCCATCCTCACATCAGTAGGTACTAAGAAAGACTGACTCTGTCCTTGTTAAATCCAAACAAGTGAGACCACTGGGACTGGGAATGGGACTGGCTCTGCGTGCCTGGCTTCCCGGATCCCAAGTTCAGAGAGTTTCATCACCAAGGAAGTGAGGTGAGATTAATCTCTTCAGGAATTTAATGAGGTCACTGCCTTGGCAACCACTTTGTCCTAACAGTTGCTTCCAATAGTCCTATGAGATGGAGGCAGCCCTTACTTCCTCTTACACTTTCAAAAGTTAGAATGGTATATCAACCATAGGCACCCAGGAACAACTCTCCACACATGCCTGGTATGGTCCATCTTCTCTACATTAAGAAGAGAGAGGCTTATTCAGACAAAACCCTTCATCCTGGAAAGGTTGTTTGAGATGGAAGATAACTTTTGCTCTCTCAGGTCCTTCATAGCTGCCTAATCTTCTCCAGGGATCAAACCTGCATGGACCTTTGAGGTTCTCAGCAGGAGGCAGATCCCCTACATTCCTGTATTGTAAGACGAACTCTGTCCCTGCTCTTCTGTAAAGTTAGGTTGAGGGAAGAGTGTATGGTTAGGGTTATTAACATGTTTGATTTGGATTACGAATCCTTCTGCAGGATGATTAATAGTATTGGGAACCTGCGATATTTATAAGATTATAGAGGTGAAATATAAGTATGAAAACAGAAATGTTGGTAAGATTTGAAGCCCAGAAGGGCATTAGGCCCTTCTGATTGGGATACTTAGCTTTTAATTACGTTCTACACAGATGTCTCAGATAAATTGATAATCAATGGCATAGGAACTTATACCTTGGATGTTTGATTTTAGAAGAGAACATCCACTCAAATTGAGATAGTCGGTGGGATTAGGAAGATAGTCGGTAGGTTTATAAAAAAAGAGTGAGTATAAAAATTGGACAAAAAGTTCTGTAGCATTAGGGTTTCGGTTATAGAGTGAATATAAATGTCAGCACATGTGAAGAGTCAGTCACAATGATTAACTGGGGAAAATATGTAGGAAGGAAAATATCAATAGAGACATTACGAAATGAGGCAATTATATAGTGAGTGATAGGATTAGACATTTTCAACAGGGTTGAGATTGAATAAATAATCTTAGGAAGAAACAAATATGTAGTCACCAATAGGAATGACATTTGAAAGCATTAGGCAACCTGGACATGGATGTTTTTAGTAAGCCATGTTCACTTTCAATTTAGGATTTGGTACAATCATAAGTGTGACCTTTGCATTTTGTGCCCAGAAAATTATTGTGATCAAATATATATGTAGATCATATGATATGTGTATTTCTTCCACCATTTCTGGGAGCAATATTTGAGGACACATAAATTAGTATTGTGGGTACCAAGTGGTGTACCCTGTGTCAATGAATATAGAGATAATGCATGAATAGACCATAGTGTGAATAAATAATATAACTTTTTTCTCTTTAAATAATGGATTGAATTGATATCTTAAAATATATAGGAAATCATATATTGACATACAATCATTCACTCCAACCAGTTACATATATAATGGTAATCTTAGGGTTATTGTTTATCATGAAGTGTGTGTGAGTTTTGTTTCAAAAGTGTTTATGGAAATCGAAAATAATGTGTTTGGAAAGAAGTCTCATGAAAAGACCAGTCAAGAAATATGGAGGAATCCATGTGTTCTGAAGCTGGAATTGATTGAAAGTGAAACAAATGCCTATAACTTTCCTAAATTGTGGATGAAATATATATCCTGTGATGTGCATAAACTGATGAAATAGTAATGTACCAGTGTTGAATAAAAATGAAGGTCAAAGTACACATCATGTCCCATAGGAATCTACTTGCATTGATGTTAAACTGGGTCAGTTACTGTAGAAATATTAGGATTGCATGCATTATTCACCGTAGTTAGTTTTATTTCATTTTTATTTATGGTTGTTCAAAACATTACATAGTTGTTGTTATAACATATTTCACACTTTGATTCAAGTGCGTTATAAACTCCCATTTTTACCCCATGTACAGATTACAGAATCACATCATTTACACATCTATTGATTCACATATTGCCATACTAGTGTCTATTGAATTCTGCTTCCTTTCCTATCCTCTACTATCCCCCCCTCCCCTCCCCGCCCCTCCCCTCTTCTCTCTCTACCCCCTCTACTGTAATAAATTTGTCCCCCTTGTATTATTTTTCTCTTTTTCCTCACTTTCTCTTGTATGTAATTTTGTATAACCCTGAGGGTCTCCTTCCAATTCAATGCAATTTTCCTTCTCTCTCCCTTTCCTTTCCACCTCTCATCCCGCTTTAATGTTAATCATCTTGTCATGCTCTTCGTCTCTCCTCTGTTCTTAGTTACTCTCCGTATATCAAAGATGACATTTGGCATTTGTTTTTTAAGGATTGGTTAGCTTCACTTAGCATAATCTGCTCTAATGCCATCCATTTCCCTCCAAATTCTATGATTTTTTTTTATTTTTCAATGTAGAGTAATACTCCATTGTGTATAAATGCCACAGTATTTTATCCATACTTTCATTGAAGGTTATCTAAGTTGGTTTCACAGTCTTGCTGTTGTGAAGTGTTCTGCTATGAACATCGATGTAGCAGTGTCCCTGTAGCATGCTGTTTTTAGGTCTTTAGTGAATAGACTGAGTAGGGGAATAGGTGGGTCAAATGGTGGTTCCATTCCCAGCTTTCCAAGAAATTTTCATACTGCTTTCCAAATTGGCTGCACCAATTTGCAGTCCCACCAGCAATGTAGAAGTGTACCTGTTTTCCCACATCCTTGAAAGAACTTGTTGTTTGACTTCATAATGGCTGCCAATCTTACTGGAGTGAGATGGTATCTTAGGGTGGTTTCGATTTGCATTTCTCTGACTGCTGGAGATGGTGAGCATTTTTTCATGTACTTGTTGATTGATTGTAAGTCCTCATCTGATAAGTGTCTGTTGAGGTCCTCAGCCCATTTGTTGATTGGGTTATTTGTTATCTTATTGTCTAATTTTTTGAGTTTTTTGTATACTCTGGATATTAGGGCTCTATCTGAAGTGTGAGGAGTAAAGATTTCTTCCCAGGATGTAGGCTCCCTATTTACCTCTCTTATTGTTTCTTTTGCTGAGAAAAAACTTTTTAGTTTGAGTAAGTCCCATTTGTTGATTGTAGTTATTAACTCTTGTGCTATGGGTGTCCTATTGTGGAATTTGGAGCCCGACCCCACAGTATGTACATCGTAAGCAAATTTTTCTTCTATCAGACACTGTGTCTCTGATTTGATATCAAGCTCCTTGATCCATTTTGAGTTAACTTTTGTGCATGGCAAGAGAAAGGGATTCAGTTTCAATTTGTTACATATGGATTTCCAGTTTTCCCAACACCATTTGTTGAAGATGCTATCCTTCCTCCATTGCATGCTTTTAGCCACTTTATCAAATATAAGATAGTTGTAGTTTTGTGGATTGGTTTCTGTGTCCTCTATTCAGTACCATTGGTCCACAAGCCTGTTTTGGTACCAGTACCATGCTATTGTTGTTACTATTGCTCTGTAGCATAGTTTGAAGTCTGGTATCGCTCTACCGCCTGATTCACACTTCCTGCCTAGCATTGTTTTTGCTATTCTGGGACTTTTATTTTTCCATATGTATTTCATGATTGCTTTCTTTATTTCTACAAGAAATGCCTTTGGGATTTGATTGGCATTGCATTAAACCTATAGAGAAATTTTGGTAATATCACCATTTTGATGATGTTAGTTCTGCCTTTCCATGATCAGGGTATATTTTTACATCTTCTAAGATCTTCTTATATTTCTCTCTTTAGGGTTGTGTAGTTTTCATTGTATGAGACTTTCCCCTCTTTTGTTAGGTTGATTCCCATCTTTTCTTTTTTAGGATATTGTGAATGGAGTGGTTGTTCTCATTTCCATTTCAGAGGATTTGTCCCTGATATAGAGGAATGCCTTTGATTTATGCGTGTTGATTTTATATCCTGCCACTTTGCTGCATTCATTTATTAGCTCTATTAGTTTCTTTGTAGACCCTTTTGGGTCTGCTAGGTATAGAATCATGTCATCTGCAATAGTAATAATTTAAGTTGTTCTTTTCCTATTTTTATGCCTTTAATTTCTTCTGTCTGTCTAATTGCTCTGGCCAGTGTTTTGAGAACTGTATTGAACAGAAGTAGTGAGAGAGGGCATCCCATTCTTGTTCCAGATTTTAGAGGGAATGCCTTCAATTTTTCTAGATTCAGAATGATGCTAGCTTGAGGATTAGCATAGATTGCTTTTACAATATTGAGGTATGATCCTGTTATTCCTAGTTTTTCTAGAGTTTTGAAGATAAAGGGATGCTGTACTTTGTCGAATGCTTTTTGTGCATCAATCGAGATGATCATATGGTTCTTATTTTTAAGTCTATTGATGTGGTGAATAACATTTATTGATTTTCGTATATTGAACAAGCCTTGCATTCCATGGATGAATCCTACTTGATCATGGTGCACAATTTTTTTAATATGTTTTTGTATCTGATTCGCCAGAATTTAATTAGGGATTTTTGCATTTAGATTCCTTAGGGATATTTGTCTGTAGTTTTCTTTGTTTGAAGTGTTTATGTCTGGTGTAGAAATCAGGGTGATATTGGCCTGTTAGAATGAATTTGGAAGATCTCCCTCTTTTTCAATTTCCTGAAATAGCTTGAAAAGTATTGGTATTAGTTCATATTTAAAGGGTTTGTAAAACTCTGCTGTATACCCATACTGTCCTGGTCTTTTCTTAGTTGGTAATCTTTGGATGGTTTCTTCTATTTCCTCAATTGATACTGGTCTGTTTAGGTTGTCTATATCCTCCTGACTCAATCTGGACAGATCATATGACTTAAGAAATTTTTCGATGCTTTCACTATCTTCTATTATATTGGAGTATAACGAATCAAATTAATTTCTGATTATCTTCTGTATTTCAGAAATATCTGCTGTGATTGCCAGGGGGTGACAAATAACTTGTGTAGATTGATACAGCAGGAGTGGAAGCCGTTTATTGTAGCATCTGAGCGATATTTATACATTTTATATAGCTTATCTAATTAGCATAAAATAGATCCAGCAGTCAACCAATAAGGAATCTCCACACTTAATGGCTTGCTTTTGTTACTTCACAAACCACTCTCTATGGCATTTGGCCAGGTGCCATCCAGACTTGTTTACAGACCCTAACATTTCTCTGGCAAAATACCAGGTGCCATCCTGACTTGTTTATAGACCTTAACATGTGATGTTGCCCTTTTCATCCCGTATGCTAGTAATTTGAGTTTTCTCTCTTCTTCTCTTCATTAGCATGACTAAGGGTCTGTCGATTTTATTTATTTTTTCAAAGAACCAACTTTTAGTTTTCTCAATTTTTTCAATTGTTTCTTTTGTTTCGATTTCATTAATTTAAGCTTTGATTTTAATTAAATCTTACCTTCTACTTATTTTGCTGTTGTTTTCCTCTTCTTTTTCTAGGATTCTGAGATGAAGTATGAGATCATTTATTTGTTTTGTTTTTTTTTTTTTCTTTTTTTAAGGAATGAAATCCAAGCAATGAATTTTCAGTGTGTCCCATAGATTCTGATATGTTTTGCCTGTGTTTTCATTTATCTCTATGAATTTTTTAATTTCCTCCTTGATGTCTTCTATAACCCATTGATCATTCAGTAACCTATTGTTCATTCTCCAAGTGATGCATGATTTTTCCTTCCTTCGTTTATCATTGATTTTTAGTTTATATTAGATTATGATCAGATAAGATGCATGGTATTATCTCTACTTCTTTATATTGTCTAAGAATTGCCCTGTGACATAATATATGATCTATTTTTGAGAAGGATCCATGTGCTGCTGAGGAAAAATATAAATTCTTGATGTTGAGGAGTATATTCGATATATGTCAATTAAGTCTAGGTTATTAATTGTGTTATTGAGTTCTATAGTTTTCTATTTCAACTTTTGTTTGGAAGACCTGTCCAGTGGTGAGAGAGGTGTGTTGAAGTCTCCCATGATTATTGTATGGTGGTCTATTAGACTCTTGATCTTGAGAAAAGTTTGTTTGATGGACATAGCTGCACCATTGTTTGGGCATATATATATTTATAATGGTTATGTCTTGTTGGTGTATGGTTCTCTTGAGCAGTATGTAGTGTCCCTCTTTATCCCTTTTGATTAACTTTGGCTTGAAATCTATTTTATTTGATATGAGTATGGACACTCCTGCTTGTTTCCGAAGTCCATATAAGTGATATGATTTTTCGCAACCTTTCACCTTCAGTCTATGTATGTCTTTTCCTATCAAATGCGTCTCCTGTAGGCAGCATATTATTGGGTCTTGTGTTGTGATCCATTCTACTAGCCTGTGTCTCTTAATTGGTGAGTTTAAGCCATTAACATTTACGGTTATTATTGAGATAATGGTTGTTCTTCCAGCCCTATTTTTTTATTTATGTTATTAAACATGGATTGTTTTCTACATTGATTATTTCCCCCTTTTACTGTACTACCTCCCACTGTTGGTTTTTATTGTTATTTTCCATTTCCTCTTCCTTTAATATTTTGCCGATGATGTTTTGAAGAGATGGTTTTCTAGCTACAATTTATTTTAACTTTTTTTTTAACATGGAAGGTTATGATTTTATCTTCCATCCTGAAGCTTAATTTCGCTGGATACACAATTCTTGGTTGGAATCCATTTTCTTTCAGTGTTTGAAAAATGTTAATCCAGGATCTTCTAGCTTTCAGAGTCTGTGTTGAAAGATCAGCTGTTATCCTGATTGGTTTACCCCTAAATGTAATCTGCTTTTTTTTCTCTTGTAGCATTTAAAATTCTCTCCTTATTGTGTACGTTGGGCATCTTCATTATAATGTGTCTATGTGTGGATCTCTTATGATTTTGCACATTCGGCGTCCTGTAGGCTTCTAGGACTTGGGAGACAGTCTGATTCTTCAAGTCTGGGAAGTTTTCTCGTATTATTTCATTGAATACATTGCTCATTGCTTTGGTTTGGAAATCTATACCTTCCTGTATTCCAATGACTCTTAAGTTTGGTCTCTTTATGTTATCCCGTATTTCTTGGATATTCTGTTCATGGTTTCTTAACAGTCTTGCTGAGCTGTCTATGTTCTTTTCAAGTTGGAATACTTTGTCTTCATTGTCTGATGTTCTATCTTCTAAGTGTTCTACTCTGCTGGTAGTATTCTCAATTGAGTTTTTAAGTTGGTTTATTGCTTTCTGCATTTCTAGGATTTCTGTTTGTTATTTTTTACAACCTCTATCTCCCTGTATAGCTGATCTTTTGCTTCTTGGATTTGTTTATGTAATTCATTGTCGAAGTGATTTTTCATTGTCTGATTTTGCTGTCTAATCTCTTCCTTGAGACTCCAGATCATCTGAAGCATGTATATCCTGAGTTCTTTATCTGACATTCCATCTACTGCAGCTATTACCTCTTCTAAAGTTGTGCTGACCTGCATTGCTTGTGGTCCTTTTTTCCTTGTCTTATCATACTGCTCGCTTTTCTTTCTGCTTGGTGAAACTGTGTGATTTTGAAATTTTCCTCCTATATATTTATATTGCTCTTGTATAGTTGCAAAGTCTCCCTTGCATGGGCACAGGGGGGCTGTGCTGCTCCTCCAATTAGGGTGATCTAACTACCTTGCTGACGGGCCGCTGGGCTTGTTTTCCTGATCGGTTGCAGGTCTGCCTACCATGCAGGCGCGGGAGACGGCTCTGCTCTGCCCCTCCTCCAATTGGTGTCACGTGTCTACCAGGCCCGTGGACCCCTGGGGTGTTCTGCCGATCAGTCGCAGGACTGCCTACCTTGTAGGTGCTGGCGGCGGCTCTGCTCTGCCCCTACTCCAATTGGGGTGACGTGACTACCATGCAGGTGTGTTGCTGGGCCTGTTCCGCCAGTTTGTCGCAGGTCTGCCTACCTTGCGGGCACGGGCAACGGATCTGCTCTGCTTCTCTTCCAAATGGGGTGAAGTGTCTGCCGCGCCGGCAGGGCGATGGGCCTCTTCTGCCAGTCAGGTGCAGGTGTGCCTACCTTGCGGGTAGGCTCTGCTCTGCCACTACTCCATTTGGGGGGTCGTGACTACCATGCCGGCAGGTTGTTGGGCCTGTTCTGGGTGCGGGCGAAGGCTCTGCTCTGCCCCTACTAATATTGGGGTGACCTGACTACCATGCCGGTGGGCCACTGGGATTGTACTAGGTGCGGGAGAAGGCTCTGCTCTGCAACTATTCCAATTCAGGTGATTTGACTACCACGCCTGCGGGTCACTGGGCCTGTTCTGGGCAAGGGCGGCGGCTCTGCTCTGCCTCTATTCCAATTGGGGTGACGTGACTACCATGCAGGTGTGTCGCTGGGCCTGTTCCGGGTGTGGGCGGCGGCTCTGCTCTGCCCCTCTGGCTTGATGACAAAGTGAGAGAGACCCGGGTGTTTGTGACTCACTTTCTTTACCAGGAGACCAACTGTTTCTGTCACCGCTGGTATCAATGAAGTTATCTCCTCTGCTGCTTTCTGATGACATCAGATCTCTGCCATGTTGGTATCCCATGCAAAAGGCAGCATTTCGTTCCCTTTGCTGGGTGACTAAAGCAATGGGTGAGTTCTGACCGGCACTCACAAGCCCCGTCTCAATCCTGTTGTACTCCCTATGAAGGCTCGGTTGATATTTACCTCCACAGTATTCAGCAAGACCCGGACCGAGAAGCAGTTTCCGCGGGTTCTTTAGCCCAGGGCCAGATCAGTTCCGGGAGGCGGAATTCGGCCGCTCTGGGCTCGGTGTATGTTCTAATAGAAGCAGGCTCCAAGACGCAGTTTCTGCGGGTTCTTTAGCACTGAGCCTGAGTAATTTGTCTGCAAGACAAAGGTGAATGGCATCCTGAAATTACCGGTTCTATAGCTGAATAAGCTGCAATCAGTCGAAAACAGGGATGGTGACGTCACCTCTCCAAGATGGTGGCCGCTGGGTTCCTCTGTGGTCTGACTGGTGCGGAGAAACGAGTTGGACTGCATGCTTCCCCGTCTCAAACCCAGAATTCAGCACTGAGCACAGTGATTGCATACCTGGCAGGAGCCCACAGTATCTGCACCGCTGTATATTTGCGTTGCTATCTCGTCGTTTCCCAGCACGCGCCACAGACTCTAGCCACGGAGCGATTTCCTGAATAAGCCACATGACCTTCTGTGAGGACAAATCACTCGCGTTTGAGTTCCCGTAGCTGATCCTCGTGAGATGGAAATATGTCGACTAGGTTTTGGAGCACCCCAATTTTGCTGGAAATTCCTAACAAGATAGGTTTTAGCCATTCTAACTCGTCATTCTCCCGCACAGTGACGCGGTATATGGGGGTGATGCACTCCCTTCGCAGCCATCATATGATCCCCTGAAGTTAGTTTTCAGTACTAGGAAACAAATAAGTATTTCAGGTGGATGAATATTTCTGAGAAAAATCTTTTGAAAAGTTGATTATAAATCCACATACATGAATATGAATGAATTTAGGGAGTGTATAATAAGAAAAATATACTTCATATTTTGAAAAATCTGCAGAGTGAAAAAAAAAAAATATATATATATATATATATGTATATATATACATACACACAGAGACATTAAAAAGTAGCATTATGTATGCCAATCGAAATTCACCATGAAATATATATCATCCACAGATCCAAAAATATTCATTTTAATGAACATGGATTTATGTCGTTCAACTAAGAAGCTCACCTGTATCTTGAATTTTCGGTTTCAACAGCATTTAGTAGGAGTGATCTCTTCTCACAATTTGTATCTGCCAAGCCAGCCACCTCACAAAATGTACGAGTTATACCAGGTAGAATTCGATATGTGCATATAAAAATACATGTGATGAATAGGCTACAGAGAAAGGGAGACAGTTATTCACATATTTGTTAACTTTTAAAACACATGGAGGACTATTTCAATTAAAATTCGCTAGATTTATAACACCTACCATTTATCATACGAAAGGCAAGTCCAACTATACACCATGCCTCCTGTGAACCTCTTGTATTTCTATTATGTTTGGGTTATTTTTCTCCATAATATTAGGATTAGAAGTCAAAGTCTATTAGGGTATGTGTTAGTGTCAGGGATTCAGTATTTCGAATGGAAAATTTGAAAATGTATCCAATGTATATGCAAATATGTGCTACACAAAAAACTTCCCACTCTCATTCATAACAATGCCTTGACATTACCTTCGCCCCACATAAGACACAATTAGAGGAGAGGAGTTAGAAAATCTGTGAATACATATGTGGAATGGAAAATGCTCAGGAGTTCACAAATTTGGAGGTGGTAGAGGAGTTTCCAAAAGTAAGGGACAGGGTAAACACTCCACAAACATGAAGTTCTGCCAGCCTGACATCTGGAGAAACTGCCTCTAAGGTTGGGCAATGAAATATATGCTGTTGTCAGGAGCATTAGCTTCATTTGGAGTGAGACCATCAAAGCTGGGTCTTCATCTATGTGACATGAATGACATTGTTTCTTATTTTCCAATGAACATGAGGCATCAGTGCTGAATTTTCTATTTGTATGTAACTTGTGGCCACTGGGGTCTAAGTGTCTCCCCGTGTGGACTGTAAATCTATTTGGTCATCCTCCACTATTCGTGGTGTTTCTTGCTGCTGCACTGGGAGTTTGGAATTTGCTTCATGAAATACAAGGAGTTCAACAGGGACACAGTGCTGAAGTGAGTTCTGTCAATTGTGGTGGGTCGGGTTCTGCAGGAGAATGCACCAACCAGGCTTCTATCCCACATTGCTTGCCCCATTGACCATAGCAACCTGATTCTGAACATTGCCCTGAAACCTCTCCATATAACAATATGCTTTTACATATAAGAGTCTACTGGCTTCAAAATGTCAGTCACAATCCATTTGCAAGCCAATGGCAGATCCACATGGCCCAACACAGATGTTTTATCACACACCTGCCAACCACTGCTCTAGGACAATTACTCAACATGATCCAACTTACTGGCATCTCTGTTCTACACCATTTTCATAAAACCAAGTCAATCAAGGCACTGTCTTACATACTCATGATAAGCAACAGGACATCCAAATGTTCTCCAGTGCCACCCAGTCATGGGAATTTCAAAAATTTTTATGGTATTTATCTAGCCAATTTTCAAGGAAGAAGTTGGAGGCACTGTGGGTTTCAATTTATTCAGGAACCATTAAATGGTGAGTAAGTTCATTTCAATGAAAACTCTGGAGAATTCTCACAGGCAAGGCTTCCCAAAGAGTGGCCAAAATGTCAGATTAAGCCAGGCCCATTGAGGTCTAGAGTGTGAGGTCCATGTGTGTTTTGACTCTCAAAAATGGCTGCCAAGTCTTTAAGAATAAAATCATGTGATATCCTGCCTGAGATTCCCTGTGATCTGTGGAAAGTCAACTTGGGCCTAGATGTCTTTCCAAGGGCAACTCTCATGCATGGCCATCTAAAATCCCAACACAATTCATGGCAATACTTCTCTGAGATCAGTACCACAACTCAGTCTCTAAGGGGAATCACACCAGGGTGCAAGCCCACGTGGACCCAGTCATCTCTTCAAACCACCATTCAAATGTCCACAATTAAAACCCAAACACTCCCACATGGCCCAAATCTTCTTCCATATATACACTCATCATAACCTGTGGCTGGAGGTTTCCATGAGGGGAGCAGCCCACGTCAGTGTCCAAAATAAGCTTCCTGCACCTCATTTGCCTAAAGTCAGGGTGGCATGGACACCCTTCCTGTAAACCAGGAGTGATCAAATAGGCCTTCCTTTAATACTGCTTAGCTTCTCCAACTTGAGGCCTACTGACTTTGAGGTTTAGATTCTTTAAGTGAATTGGAGTCATGAGAAAAACAAGCACCTATGGGCTAGCCTCTGCTGGGTTTTGAAGAACTCATTTGACACAAAGGATCCCTGTTCTCACTTGATGGATGTCAGGAACCTACCAGAGGAAGGCAAGAGAGTTAATCAACAATATGTGATCTTTTTGCCATTTTGGTTTTCGATGCATGCATGGGATGTATCTTTAGATCCATCAGGTGCTGAGAATCTAAGCCTCAGCCTCACACAGGGCCAAGAGACTGATTCAGACATATCCCTTTTCAAAGCAATTAAGCATGGATCCACACGTGATGCCCATTCATTTGCATTTGAAAACTGTTTTCTTCAGGCTTCACAAAGTGGTGGCTTGAGGCAAAGTTCTTCCTGACATTCAGGGCAACAGAACAATAGGTAATCAAAAGGACCAAAGCAGGGTTTCTCCACTGAGACTTTCCTGGTCAACTGATATCTGAGATTTCTGAGATGCTAGCCATTCCCTTCAACTATCTAGTACATGGCCATGTCACAGATATTGGAGGTGGTACATATCTTGGACACAAAACCATGATACTATTCTGGAGTGTTGCCAGAATTGAAGGAGAAAACAGGAAATTATGAAGCTAGTAGGTACTGCCCATCCATAAGGCAAGCCTGATTCCACTCATATATTGGGCACAATGAATGCTGGCAAGCTTTCTAGTAGACAGGAAACATCCATTGATGCCTTCTCTCTTCTAATGTCTACAATCATGAACACAGTGGGATACACAGACACTCGCCTTGTCAAAGGACTTACTAAAAGTAGTCCACTCCAAACCAAACAAACTGCCTTTCCCACCTATTCTGAGAACTTGAGACAAAACCACAAAATCACACCAACACCCACAAAGGCACCTCCTTCCCCCAAGTAGGTCTGTGACTCTCCGGAGTGTCCTCTGACTGGTGGGCCAAACTATGTTTCCCCAAAATGACCTCTCCTGTCTCAGTTCTGGTCTGCTTGGCCAACTCTGTGAAGTTGTCAAGAGCCAGTGGTGAGACACTACCTGCTTTCTGAGGAAAAGCCCCTCTTCAAAGGTTTCCTGGCATTTGGCCATCCTCACATCTGTAGGTTCAAAGAAAGACTGACTCTGTCCTTGGTAAATCCAAACATATGAGACCACTGGGACTGGGACAGGGACTGTGTCTGGGTTCCTGGCTTCCTGGATCCCAAGTTCAGAGAGTTTCATCACCAAGGAAGTGAGGTGAGGTCACTTCCTTCAGGATCTGAATTACATCACTGCCTTGGCAACCACTTTGCCCTAACTGTTGCTTCCAAAAGTCCCATGAGGTGGAGGTTGCCCCTGTTTTCCTGTAACACTTTCACAAGTTAGAATGTTATATCAATCATAAGCACCCCGGAACAGCTCTCCACACAGAACTGGTTTGGTCCATCTTGTATACATTAAGAAGAGAGAGTGATTCAGACACAACCCTTCAACCCGACCAGGATGACTGCCATGGAAGATGACTTTTGCTTTCTGAGGTATTTCATAGCTGCCTTCATCTTCACCAGGGATCATTTCTGCATGAACATTTGAGGTTCTCAGCAGGTGAAGATACCCTACATTCCTGTATTTTAAAACCAACTCTGTCCCTGCTCTTCGGTAAAGTTAGTGTATGGTTAGGGTTCATTATATGTTTGATTTGGGTTAGGAATCATTCTGCAGGATGAATAAAGGGATTGGGTACCTGCGATATTTATAAGAATATATAAGTGAAATATATGTATGAAAACGGAAATCTAAGAAAGATTTGAAGCCCAGAAGGGCATTGGGCCCTTGATTGGGATACATAGTGTTGAATTACGTTCTGTACAATTGTCTCAGTTAAATCGATATACAATGGCATAGGACCTTGTACCTTCAATGATTGAATGTAGAAGAGAACATCCAGTTAAAAAGGGATAGTCGGTAGGATTAGAAAGATAGTCGGTAGGTTTAGGAAGAAGAGTGAGAATATGATTTGGAATAAAAAGCTTCTTTAGCAATAGGGTTTCGTTTAGAGAGTGAATGTAAATGTCAGTACATGTGAAGAGTCTTTCACAATGATGAACTGGGGAAATTATGTAGAAAAGCAGGTATCAATAGAGACATAACGAAATCAGGCAAAGTATAAATGAGTGATAGGATTAGACATTTTCAACGGGTTGAGTTTGAATATATAATCATAGGAAAAAACAAATATGTTGTCACCAATGGGATTGACATTTGAGAGCATTAGGCAACCTGGACACGGATGTTATTACTTATCCATGTTCACTTTCCTTTTAGGCTTTGGTACAATCATAAGTGTGACCTTTACATTTTTTTTTGTTCAGAATATTTCGGTGGTAAAATGTATATGTAGATCAGGTAACATGAGTATTTCTTTCACCATGTCTGGGAGCAATATTTTGAAGACATATACATTAGTATTAGGGGTACAAAAAGGTGTACCCTGTGTCTATGAATATAGAGATAATGCATGAATAGACGATAATATGAATAAATAATGTATCTGGTTCCACTTTAAATAATGGATTGAATTGAAATCTGAAAATATATAAGAAATCTTATATTGATATATAATCATTCATTTCAACCAGTTATATATCTAATGGTAATATTAGGATTATGGTTTATCATGAAGGGTGTTTGAGTTTTGCTTTATAAGTGATGATGTTAAACGAAAATAATGTGTTTGGAAAGAAGTCTCATGAAAAGACCAGTCAAGAAACATAGAAAAATCATGTGTTCTGAATCAGAAAGTGATTGATCGTGAAACAAATGCCTATAAATTTTCTAACTTTTGAATGAAATATATATCTAATGATGTGCATAAACTGAAGACATCGTAACGTATAAGTGTTGAATAAAAATGAAAATCAAAATACACATCATGTCCCCTAAGAATATACTTGCATTGATGTTAAACTAGCTCAGTAACTGTAGAAATATTAGGTTTTGTTTGCACCTTTCACTGAATTTAGTTTTCAGTACTAGAAAACAAATATGTATTTCAGGTGGATGATTATTTCTGAGAATAATCTTGTGGAAAGTTGATTATAAATACACATATATGAATATGAATGAATTTAGGGAGTGTATAATAAGACACATATATTTCATATTTTAAAAAATCTGGAGAGTGTATATATATATATATATATATATATATATATATATATATATACATATACACTCTCATACATACACACTCACATGCACAGATATAAAAAAGTAGCAATACAGGAGATCCATCATGAAGGCAGGCATGGAAAAATCAAGTCTCTGACCTCTTCAGCTGCGCGGGCATCGGGAGTCGTAAACTGTCTAAATGCTGTTTGCTCAGAATCACTAGGCAATGTTGACCTAATGTGGATCTGGTGCGAACATTCTGGGCCCCTCAGAACACACACCGAGCCTGGATCGGCTGCATTCAACCTCCGGTTTGCCTGGTTTTCGTGACTCAGCACTAAGATCCCTCTGAAATAACTGTTCGGCCCTTCTGAACTTTCAGAGGTAAAAGCCAACCAAGCCTTCAAAGGCAGTGGCCACAGGATTGAAACGGCGCTTGGGAGAGACAGTCAGGACCCACCCGTTGCGTTGGTTACCTTGCAAAGGGAACAAACGGTCACCATTTGCATGGGATACCACCATAGCATAGAAATGATGTCACGGGCAGAGGAGATAACTTCATCGAAACCAGCGTGACAGGTGTGTAATCCCCTTGCCATCTCTCTCAACACAGCGGGGAAACCTTAAGGGCTCCTCTCAGCTCTGCCGTAAGGGCCTCTCCCAGCTCTCCCGTGAGCGCGATAGCCAGACCTAGGGAATCAGGATTGGCTCGGGACTAGCGGCGTGGAATTCTGGGCTCCTGATCCCACAAGTGCTGACAATTGAGGTCTCTTACACCACGTACCGGTGGCGTGGCTCCCAGAGGGCAAGAAAATTCGCTGGGGGTCCTCAGCCCCAAGCTCTACAAACTTAGGGTCTGAGGGAGGCAAACAGGGAGAGTGTGCCCAGGCATTCATGAAAACAGGGCTGCCAGGAGTAGAGTTCTGGCTTGTAACCACTATTGTGGTGAGCGTCACAGGTGATCAGGGCATGGCTTGAGGAAGCACAGAGAAGGCCCTAGGCACTCAGGATTGGAGATCCGCCAAGTCTGGGAGGAAGAGCTGCTGCACAGTGATTGGTTCCCACTTATTCAGAGGAGAAGCTTGGCCCAGTGCACACAGCTCCACCTACTGAAAGAGAAGTTAATTGAACTCTATGACTGCATGTATTATTATTATTTTTTTAATTTATATTTTTTATATTTCTTTCATTTTCATTTTTGTTGTTGTTGTTCTTTAACTTTTTTAATGTTTTTATTTTTTTATTTTTTATTTTATCATTATTATTATTAATATTATTTTAAATTTTAATTTTCATTTTTTAATTATAATTATTATTTAAATTTTTTTTCTTTATTTATTTTCTTTTTTTTCTTCTGTCTTTTCATTTCTTTTCAATTTTCTTATTCTCCCTTCCTTGAATTCTACCTGTCTACTCTCATTCTTTTAGTGACTTCTTCCCTTCCCTTCTAATATCTTTCCTCCCAAGCATCAAATAAATTTATAAGAGTAAGCAGTAACTCAGCAGTCAAACAAAACAAGAAGTAACATGAGCAGCATAAAAAAGCAAGGAAGAAAAGGAGTACAAACAATGATGGACAGCCTAAATATTCAGAAGGACCTAGAGTCATCAGAAAAATGGTCATATAAAGAACTCAAGAAATACCTTAGACAGATGGAATGGAACCTGAAAGAGGATACGAGACATCAAAACCAAACAGTGAAAGAACACATTGAAAATGAATTACATAAACAGATATAAAAAGAAATTATGCATCTTAATTAGGAGATAGAGATTATAAAAAAAATCAAACAATAATTCTAGAAATGAAGGAAATGATAAACCAAATTAAAAACTCAATTGAGAGTATCACTAACAGAGTGGAGCAAGTAGAAGACAGAATGTCAGATAATGAAGACAAAATATATCATCTTGTAAAAAGTCTAGCCAACAAAGAAATGCTGGTAAAAAGTCATGAGAAAAACATCCAAGAGATATGGGATAACATAAGAAAAAAAAAAAAACTAATGAGTCATCTGGATAGAGGAAGGTACAGAGATTCAAACCAAGGGAATGAGTAACCTGCTGTATGAAATAATTACAGAAAACTTTCCAGAAATAAAAATGGAAACGGATAAAAAAAATTGTAGATGCTTACAGGACACCGAGCACACAAAATCACAGTAGACCAATGCCAAGACACATTGTTATGAAGATATCCAATATACAGAACAAAGAGAAAATATTAAAAGCTACAAGAGAAAGGAGGCAGATTACAATCAGGGGTAAACCAAAAATGTTAACAAGAGATTTTTCATCACAGACGCTGAAAGTGAGAAGATCCTGGAACAACGTATTTCAAACACTTAAAAACAATGGATGCCAACCAAGAAATCTGTATTCAGCAAAATTAAGCTTCAGGTAAGACAACGAAATAAAAACATTTCGTGATAAACAAAAGCTAAAAGAACTTGCAGCCAGAAAACCAGCATTGCAAAGCATCTTAAGGAAAACACTACACGAGGAAAAAATGAATATCAACAACGAAAACCATCAGTGGGAAGTGCCTCATTAATGACAGAGGGCGGGGGAAAAGTTAATCATGGATAAACAAACTAAATTAAAAAAAAAAGATAAATAATCAAAGACGGGTGGCAATACAAACCATATATCAATACTAACTCTAAACTTTAATGGCTTAAACTCTCCAATAAAGTGACATAGGCTTGTAACGTGGATTAAAAAAAACAAATCCAACAATATGTTGCTTCCAGGAGACACATCTGAATGGAAAAGACATACACAGGCTGAAGGTGAAAGGTTGGGAAAATTAATACCATGCACACGGTCCTTGTAAGCAAGCAGGGGTGGCCATCCTCATATGGAATAAAATCGACTTCAAGACTAATTTAATCAAAAGGGATAAGGAAGGACATTATATACTGTTGAAAGGAACCATTCACCAACAAGACATAAAAATTATCAATATTTACGCAGCAAATAATGGTGCTGCAACATTTATAAAACAAATTCTCCTCAAGTTCAAGAATCAAATAGAGCACAACACAATAATTATGGGAGACTTCAACTCACCTCTCTCACCATTGGACAGATCCTCCAAACAAAAGTTGAATAAAGAAAATATAGAATTCAATATCACAATCAATACCCTAGACTTAACTGACATATATAGAATATATCAACCATCATCAAGTGGATATACTTTTTTCTCACCAGCACATGGATCCTTCTCAAAAATAGACCATATATTATGCCATAGGGCAACACTCAGTAAATATAAAGGGGTGGAGATAATACCATGAACTTTTTTCTGATCACAATGGAATGAAACTGGAAACCAATGGTAAAAGAAGGAAGAAAAAATCCTACATCACATGGAAAATGAACAATATGTTACTGAATGATCAATGGGTTACAGAAGACATAAAGGAGGAAATCAAAAAATTCTTAGAGATAAATGAAAATACAGACACAACATATCAGATTCAATGGGACACAATGAAACAAGATTCAAGAGGCAAATTCATCGCCTGGAGGTCATTCCTCAAAAAAAGAAAAAAATAAAAACAACAAATAAATGAGCTCTCACTTAATCTCAAAGCCCTAGAAAAGGAAGAGCAAAACAACAGCAAATGTAGCAGAAGGCAAGAAATTATTAAAATCAGAGCGTAAATCACGAAATTGAAACAAAAGAAACTACTAAAAAATTAACAAAACTAATAGTTGGTTCTTCGAAAAAATAAATAAGATGGACAGACCCTTAGCCATGCTAATGAGGAGAAGAAGAGAGAGAACTCAAATTACTAACATACGGGATGAAAAAGGCAATATCACAACAGATGCTACATAAATACAGAAGACAATTAGAAATTGTTTTGAAAACCTATATTCCAATAAAATAGAAAATAGTGAAGACATCGATACATTTGTTAAGTCATATGATTTGCCTAGACTGAGTCAGGAGGATACACACAATTTGAACAGACCAATATCAATCGATGAAATAGAAGAGGCAATCAAACTACTACCAACCAAGAAAAGCCCAGGATCGGATGGGTATACAGCGAAGTTTTACAAAACCTTTAAAGAAGAATTAATACCAATACTTTTCAAGTTATTCAGAAAATAGAAAAACAGGGAGCTCTGCCAAATTCATTCTATGAGGCCAACATCACCCTGATTCTGAAACCAAACTAAGACACCTCAATGAAAGAAAACAACAGACCAATATCTCTGATGAACCTAGATGCAAAAATTTTCATTAAAATTCTGGTGATTTGGATACAAAGGCACATCAAAAAAATTGTGCACCATGATCAACTAGGATTCATCCCTGGGATGCAAGGAGGGTTCAATATATGGAAATCAATAAATGTTATTCACAACATCAATAGACTTAAAAATATGAACCATAAGATGATCTTGATAGATGCAGAAAAACCATTAGAAAAAGTAGAGCATTCCTTTATGTTCAAAACATTAGAAAAACTAGGGATAAAAGGAACATACCTCGACATTGTAAAAGCTATCTATGTTAAGCCTCAGGCTAGCATCATTCTGAATGGAGAAAAATTGAAGACATTCTTTCTAAAATCTGGAACAAGACAGGGATGTCCTCTATCACCACTTCTATTCAATATAGTTCTCGAAAAACTGGCCAGAGCAATTAGAAAGATGAAAGACATTAAAGACATAAAAATAGGAAAAAAAGAACTTAAATTAGCACTATTTGAAGATGACATGATTCTATACATAGAAGACCCAAAAGTGTCTACAGAAAAAAACTACTAGAACTAATAAATAAATTCAGCAATGTGGAAGGAAATGAAATCAACATGCATAAATCAAAGGCATTTCTGTATATCAGCGACAAAACTTCTGAAATGAAAATGAGGAAAAACACTGCATTCACAATATCCTCATAAAAAATTAAATACTTGGGAATCAACCTAACAAAAGAGGTGAAAGATTTATACAATGCAAACTACAGAACCCTAAAAAGAGAAGTAGAATAAGATCTTAGAAGATGGAAAGATATACCCTGTTCATGGATAGGCAGAACTAACATCATCAAAATGGCGATATTACTAAAAAGTTGTCTATAGGTTTAATGAAATGCCAATCTAAATCCCAAATGAATTTTTTGTAGAAATAGATAAACCAGTCATGAAATTCATATGGAAAAATAAACGACCCAGAATAGCAAAAGCAATTCTAAGCAGGAAGTGTGAATCAGGCGGTATAGCGATACCAGATTTCAAACGATATTACAGAGCAATAATAACAAAAACAGCATGGTACTGGTACCAAAACAGGCGGGTGGACGAATGGTACAGAATGGAGGACACAGAGACTAATCCAAAAAGCTACAACTATATTATATTTGATAAAGGAGCTAAAAGCATGCAATGGAGGAAGGATAGCATCTTCAACCAATCGTGTTGGGAAAACTGAAAATCCATATGCAACAAAATGAAACTGAATCCCTTTCTCTCGCCATGCACAAAAGTTAACTCAAAGTGGATCAAGGAGCTAGATTAAAATCAGAGACTCTGCATCTGATAGAAGAAAAAGTTGGTTCCGATCTACATATTGTATGGTCAGGCTCCAAATTCCTTAATAGGACACCCATAGCACAAGAGTTAATAACAAGAATCAACAAATGGGAGTTACTTAAACTGAAAATTTTTTTCTCAGAAAGAGAAACAATAAGAGAGGTAAATATGGAGCCTAGATCATGGGAACAAATTTTTACTCCTCACCCTTCAGATGGAGCCCTAATATCCAGAGTATACAAAGTATACAAAGAACTCAAATAATTAGACAATAAGATAACAAATAACCTAATGGGCCAAGGACCTGAACAGACACTTCTTAGAGGAGGACATAGAATCAATCAACAAGTACATGAAAAAATGCTCTCCATTTCTTGCAGTCAGAGAAATGCAAATCAAAACCACCCTAAAATACCATCTCAATCCAGTGAGATTGGCAGCCATTATGAAGTCAAACAACAACAAGTGCTGGAGACGATGTGGGGAAAAGGGTACTCTTGTACATTGCTGATGGGACTGAAACTGGTGCAGCCAATTTGGAAAGCCCTATGGAGATTCCTGGGAAGGCCGGGAATGGAAGCACCATTTGACCCAGCTATTGCCCTTCTCGCACTATTCCCTGAAGACCTTAAAAGAGCGTATTACAGGGATACTGTCAATCGATGTTCATAGTAGCACAATTCACAATTGCTACACTGTGCAACCAACCCAGATTCCCTTCAATAGATGAATGGATAAAAAAAATGTATTTTTTTTATATACTATGGAGGATTACACAGCACTAAAAAAATGACAAAATAATGGAATTTGCAGGGAAATGCATGGCACTAGAGCAGATTATGCTTAGTGAAGCTAGCCAATCCCAAAAAAAACAAATACCAAATGACTTCTTTGATATAATGAGAGCAACTAAGAACAGAGCAGAGAGGAAGAGCATGAAGAAAAGATTAACATTAAGCAGAGACATGAGGTGGGAGGGAAAGGTAGAGAAAAGAGAAATTGCATGGTAATGGAGGGAGACCCTTATTGTTACAAAAAAATACATATAAGAGGTTGTGAGTGTAATGGAAAAATAAATAATAAGTGAAATGAATTACAGTAGGTAGGGTAGAGAGAGAAGATGGGAAGAGAGCGGAGGGGGGATAGTAGGGCATAGGAAAGGTAGCAGAATACAACAGTAACTAATAAGACATTATGTAAAAATATGGATGTGTAACTGATGTGATTCTGCATTCTATATTTGGAGTAAAAATGGGAGTTCATAACCCACTTGAATCTAATGTATGAAATATGATATGTCAAGAGCTTTGTAATGTTTTGAGCAACCAATAAAAGAAAAAAAAAGTAGCAATATATATGCCAATCGAAAATCTTCATCAAATATATATAATCCAAAGATCGAAAAATATTCATTTTACTGAACATGGATTTATGTATAATGTTATTCAACTAGGAAGCTCACCCGTAGGTTGAATTTTCAGTTCCAACAGCGTTTAGGAGGAGTGATCTCTTCTCACAATTTGCATCTGCCAATTCAGCCACCTCACATGTGTGTACAAGTGATATCAGGTAGGATTCTATATGTGCATATAAAAATACATGTGCTGAATAGGTTACAGAGAAAGGGAGACAGGGATTCACATATTTGTTAATTTTAAAAACACATCTAGAAGTATTTCAACAGAAAATTGACTAGATTTAAAACTCCTACATTATATAATGCAAAAAGCAATTCCAACTATACACCATGCCTCCTCTGAACTGCTTGTATTTCTATTCTTTTTGGGTTATTTTTCACCATCATTTTAGGATTATTAGTCAGAGACTAGTAGGGTACAGGTTAGTGTCAGGGATTAAGTATTTCAAATGGAAAATTGGAAAATGAATCCAATGTGTATGTAAATATGTGCTACACAAAAATCTTCCCACTCACATCCAGAACAATGCCTTGACATTTCCTTCCCCCCAAGTAAGACACAATTAGAGTTGAAAAGTGTAAAAATCTAGGAATACATATATGGAATGGAATATGCTCGGGAGTTCACAACTTTGGAGGTGGTAGAGGAGTTTCCAAAAGTAAAGGACAGGGTAAACACTCCACAAACAAGGAGCTCTGCTGGCCTAAGAATTCTTGGGAAATGGCCTCTGAGGTTGGGATCCTGAAATATATGTTGCTTTCATGAGCTTTAGCTTCCTTCGTAGTGAGACCATCAAAGCTGGGTCTGCATCTATGTGACCGGGAAGATATGGTTTCTTATATTCCAATGAACATGAGGCAGCAGTGCTCAATTCTCTCTTTGTAGGTAAACTGTGGCCACTGGATTCTAAGTGTCTCCCAGTGGGGACTGTGAAGACATTTGGTCATCCTCCACTTTTCATGGTGTTTTTTGCTGCTGCACTGGGAATTTGGTATTTGCTTCACAAAATATAAGAAGTTCATTTGGGATACAGTGCTGGAGGGAGTTCTGTCACTTGTGGTGGGTCAGGGTCTGCAGGAGAATGCACCAACCAGGCTTCTATCCCACAGAGCTTGCCCCAATAACCATAGTAAACTTATTCTAAACATTGCCCTTAAAACTCTCCATATAACAGGATGCCTTTACATATAAGGGTCTCATGTCTGCACTATATCAGTCACAAGCCATTTGGAAGCCAATGGCAGATCCACATAGCCCCTCCATGATGTTTTTTCACACACCTTCCCACCACTGCTCTAGGCCCACAACTCAGCAGGCTCCAAATTACTGGCATCTCGTGTTCTACATCATTTTCATGAAACCCAGTCAAACAAGGCACTGTCTGAAATACACATGATAAGCAACAGGACATCAAATTTTCTGCAGTTCCACCTGGTCATGGGAATATAAAAAATTTCATGGTATTTATTTAGCAATTTTTCAAAAATGAAGTTAGAGGCACTGTGGGTCTCAATTCATTCAGGAACCATTAAGTGTTGAGAAAGTTCATTTCAATGAAAGCTCTGGAGAACTCTCAAAGTAAAGGCTTCTCAAAGAGTTACCAAATGGTCACATAAAGCCAGGCCAATTGACGTCTACAATGTGAGGTCCATGTATGTTTTGACTCTCATCTATGGCTGCCAAGTCTTTCAGAATAAAATCATGTGATATCCTGGCTGAGATTCCCAGGCCTCTGTGGAAAGCCACCCTGGGCATAGATCTCAGTTTCCAAGAGTGAGTCTTATGTGTGTCCTCCTAAAATCCCAACACAATTCATGGCAATACTTCTCTGAGGTCAATTCCAGAATGCAGTCTCTAAGGGGAATCACACCAGAGTTCAAGCCCAGGTGGACCCAGTCATCCCTTCCAACCGCCACAAAAATTACCACAATTAAAATCAAAACACTCCCACAGGGCCATCATCTTCTTCCATGTAGACACTCATCATAACCTCTAGCTGGAGGTTTCTATGAGCCCAAGGTAGTGTCCAAAATAAGCTCACTTGCCGCTTATTTGCCTAAAATCATGGTGGCCTGGACACTCTTCCTGTGAACCAGGAGTGATCAAATATTCCTGCTGTTAAAGTGTTCCACTTCTCCAATTTCGGCCTACTGGCTGTAGGGTATAGATTCTTTATGTGATTTGGAGTCATGAGAAAATCCAAGCACATATGGGCTAGCCTCTGCAGGGATTTCAAGAACTCATTTGACCCAAAGTATCCCTATTCTCACTTGATGGAGTTCAGGAACCTAAAACAAGAAGGCAAAAATATTCATCCACAATGACTGCTCTTTTGGACATTTTAGTTTTGGAAGAACATGGGATCTTTCTTTAGATCCATCAGGTGCTGAGAATCTAAGCCACAACCTCATACAAGGACAAGAGGCTGATTCAGACACATCCCATTCCAAAGCAATTAAGCAAAGAGCCACAGGTGGGGTCCATTCATTTCCATATGAAAACAGTGTTTTTCAGGCTACAAAAAGGGGTGGCCTGAGGCAAAGACCTTTCTGACATTTAGGGTAATAGAAATTGAATTAAGCAAATGGCCCAAAGAAGGTTTTCTCCACTGAGACTTTACTGCACACACTGATATCTGAGTTTTCTGAGATGATCTCATTCCCTTCAGCTATCCAGAACATGGCCATGTCACAGAGCCTTGTGGTGTTACATATCTGGGAAACAAAACCATGAGTCTATTCTGGAGAGTGGCCAGAATTCACGTAGAAAACAGGAACTTTAGAAGATAGTAGATGTTGCCCATCCATAAGGCAAGCTGCAGTGCATTCATCAATTGCGCAGTATGAATTGCGGAAGCTTTCAACTAGAGACAACATATCCATTGGTGCATTCTCTTTTCTAATGTCTACAACCATGGATACAGTGGGATACACAGACATAGAAACACTCACAATGTAAAACGACTTACTAGAAACAGTCCACTCCAAACCAAACAAACCACCTTTCCTACCTATTCTCAGAACATGAGAAAAAACCACAAACTCACACCTACAACGGCAAAGGCACTTCCTTCCCCCAAATAGGTCTGTGACTATCCGGAGTGTCTTCTGACTGGTGGGCCATATTATGTTTCCCCAAAATGGCTTGTCCTGTTTCACATCTGGTCTCAATGTCCAACTCCGTGAAGTTGTAAGGAGCCAGCGGTGAGCCACTGCCTGCTTTCTCAGGAAAGGCCCCTCGTCAGAGCTCTGCTGGCATTTGGCCATCCTCACATCAGCAGGTACCAAGAAAGACTGACTATGTCTTTGGGAAAAGCAAACAAGTTAGCCCACTGGGTCTGGAGTGGGACTGGCTCTGGGTGCCTGGCTTCCTGGATCCCAAGTTCAGAGAATTCCATCACCAAGGAAGTGAAGTGAGGTCACTTCTTTCAGGAACTGAATATGGTCACTGCCTTGGTAACCACTTTGTCCTAACAGTTGCTTCCAAGGTTCCCATGAGATAGAGGCTGCCCCAACATCTTGTGACACATTCAGAAGTTAGAATGGTATATCAACCATAGGCACCCTGGAACAGCTCTCCACAGAGGCCTGGTTTGGTCCATCTTCTCTAAATTAAGAAGAGAGAGGCTGATTCAGTCACATCAATTCATCCTGACCAGGTTGTTTGCATGGAAGATGACTATTGCTCTCTCAGGTCCTACATAGCTGCCTACATCTTCTCCAAGGATCATTTCTTCATGGATCTTTGAGGTTCTAAGCAGGTGGAAGATCTTCTACATTTCTGTATTGTAAGACCCACTCTGTCGCTGCTCTTAAGTTAGTTATATTGAGGGAACTGTGTATGGTTAGGGTTAATAACATGTTCGATTTGGGTTACGAATCATTCTGCGGGATGAATAATGGTATTGGCAACCTGCGATATTTACAAGAGTATACATGTGAAATATAAGTATGAAAGCAGAAATCTAGGTAAGATTTGAAGCCCAGAAGGGCATTGGGGACTTGAGTGGGATACTTAACTTTGAGTTATGTGCTGCACAGATGTCTCAGATAAATAAATATACACTGGCATCGGACCTTGTACCTTGGATGATTGAATGTTGAAGAGAGCATCCAGTCAAAAACCGATAGTCGGTAGGATTAGGAAGGTAGTTGGTAGATTTAGAAAGAAGAGTGAGCATAGGATTTGGGCCAAAAGTTCTTCAGCAATAGGGTTTCGGGTAGAGAGTGTATGTAAATGTCAGCACATGTGAAGAGTCAGTCACAATGATGAACTGGGGAAAACATGTAGGAAAGCAGATATCAATAGAGACATTAGGAAATCAAGCAAAGTATAAAGTGTGTGATAGGGTTAGACATTTTCAACAGGTTTGAAGTTGAATATATAATCTTAGGAAGAAACAAATATGTAGTCACCAATAGGATTGATATTTGAGAGCATTAGGCAACCTGGACATGGATGATTTTAGTAATGGATGCTATCTTTCCATTTAGGCTTTGGTACAATTGTAAGTGTGACCTTTGCTTTTTGTGTCTGGAATATTTCTGTGATAAAATGTGTATGTAGATCAGGTGACATGAGTATTTCTTCCACCATTTCTGAGAGCAATATTTTGAAGATTTATAAATTAGTATGGGGGTACAAATAGGTGTACCCTGTTTCTATTAATATAGACATAATGCATGAATAGACAATACTGTGAATAAATAATATAACTGGATCCACTTTAAATAATGGATTGAATGGATATCTGAAAATATATAAGAAATGTTATATTGATATACAATAATTAATTCCAACCAGTTATATATCTAATGATTATCTTATGGTTATGGTTAATCATGAAGGGTGTGTGAGTTTTTCTTCAAAATTGATTATGGAAATCGAAAACAATATATTTGGAAAAAAAGTCTCATGAATAGACGAGTCAAGAAACATAGAGAAATACATGTGTTCTGGAGCAGGAAGTGACTGAAAGTGAAACAAATGCCTATAAATTTGCTAACTAGTGAATGAAATATATATCCTAAGATGTGCATAAACTGAAGAAATAGTAATGTACCAGTGTGGAATAAAAATTAACGTCAAAATACACATCGTGTCCCATAGGAACCAAAATGCATTGATGTTCAACTGGGTCAGTTAATGTAGACATATTAGAATTTGTATGCACCTTTCACTGAAGTTAGTTCTCAGTACTAGGAAACAAATATGAATTTCAGGTGTTTGAGTATTTCTAAGAATAATCTTGTGAAAAGTTGATTATTAATCCACATACATGAACATGAATGAATTTAGGGAGTGTATATAAGACACATAATTTTCATATTTTTAAAAATCTGGAGAGTATATATATACACACACACACACACACACACACAAACACAGAAATTAAAAAATAGCAATATATATGCCAATCGAAATTCATCATGAAATATATATCATAAAGATGCAAAAACATTCATTTTACTGAACATGGGTTTATGTATAATGTTGTTCCACTGGGAAGCTCACCCATAGGTTGAATTTTCAGTTCTAACAGCGTTTAGGACGAGTGATCACTTCTCACAATTTGTATCTGCCAAGTCATGTAACTCAAAAGAATGTACGTGTGATACCGTGTAGGATTCTATTTGTGCATATAAAAATACATGTGCTGAATAGGCTCCAGAAAATGGGAGACAGTAGTTCACATATTTGTTAACTTTCAAAACACATGGAGAACTATTTCAATTAAAAATTGACTAGATTCATAATACCTACCCTTTATCATGCAAAAGGCAAGTCCAACCCTGAACTGCATGTATTTACGTACTGTTTGGGTTATTTTTCTCCATCATATTAGAATTAGTAGTCAGAGTCTATTAGAATATGGGTTAGTGTCAGGGATTCAGAATTTCGAATGGAAAAATAGAAAAAGTAATCCAATGTGTATGCAAATATGTGCTAAAACAAATCTTCTGACTCTCATCCAGAACAATGCCTTGAAATTATCTTCGCCCCAAGTAAGACACAATTAGAGAAGAAAAGTTGCAAAATCTGTGATTACATTTCTGGAATGGAAAATGCTCAGGAGTGCACAAACTTGGAGGTGGTATAGGAGTTTCCAAAAGTAAGAACAGGGTACACACTCCACAAACATGGAGCTCTGCATGCCGAAAACTTTTAGAGAAACTGCCACTGAGGTTGGGCAATGATATATAGGTTTTTGTCAGGAGTTAAGCTTCCTTTGTAGTGATACCCTCAAAGCTGGGTCTGCATCTATGTGACCTGGAGGACAAAGTTTCTTATTTTCCAATGAACACAAGGCAGCACTGCTGAATTCTCTCTTTGTAGATAAACTGTAGCCCCTGGGGGTTTATTTTCTCCCCGTGTGGACTGTGAAACAATTTGGTCATCCTCCACTTTTCGTGGTGTTTCTTGCTGCTGCACTTGGAGTTTGGTACATGCTTCACGAAATACAAGGAGTTCAACTGGGAAACAGTGCTGGAGAGAGTTCTGTCACGTGTGGTGGGTTATGGTCTGCAAGAAAATGCACAAACCAGGCTTCTATCTCTCAAAGATTGCTCCCTTGTCCATAAACCTGATTCTGAACATTGCCCTGAAACCTCGCCATAGAACAAGATGCCTTTACATATAAGGGTCTGAAGTCTGCACTATGTCAGTCACAAGCCATTTGGAAGCCAATGGCAGATCCACATGGACCCACCATGATATTTTATCACACACCTGCCCACCACTGCTCTACGCCCACTACTCAGCAGGCTACAAATTACTGGCGTCTCTGTTCTAAACAATTTTCAGAAAACCCTGTCAATCAAGGAACTGTCTGGTACACTCATAATAAGCAATAGGACATCGAATGTTTCTGGAGTGCCACCTGGTCATATGAATTTCAAAAATTTCATGGTATTTATCTAGCCATTTTTCAAGGATGACATTGTATGCACTGTGAATTTCAATTATTCAGGAACCATTAAATGTTGAGAAAGCTCAATTCAAAGAAAATTCTGGAGAACTCTCACAGGCAAGGCTTTCCAAAGAGTGGACAAAAGGTCACTTGAAGCCAGGACCATTGAGGTCTACAATGTGAGGTCCTATGTGTTTTGACTCTCAACTATGGCTGCCAAGTCTTTCAGAATAAAATCATGTGATATCCAGGCTGAGATTCCCAGTTCTTTGTGGAAAGCCACCCTGGTCCTAGATCTCAGGTTCCAAGGGCGACTCTCATGCGTGGCCTCCTAAAATCCCAACACAATTCATGGCAATACTTCTCTGAGGTCAGTTTCAGAACTCAGTCTCTAAGGGGAAACACACCAGAGTTCAATCCCTGGTGACCCAGTCATCTCTTCCAACCGCCACACAAATGACCAGAATTAAAACCAAAACACTCACACATGCCCCTCATCTTCTTCCATATAGACACTAATCATAACCTTGGCTGGAAGTTTCCATGAGGCACACAGCCCAAGACAATGTCAAAATAAACTCCCTTGCCCTTCATTTGTCTAAAGTCAGTGTTTCTGGACACTGTTCCTGTGAACCAGGGCTGATCAAAGATGCCTGCCATTAATACTGTTCCGCTTCTCCAATTTGAGGCATAGTGACTGTCAGGTATAGTTTCTTTATGTGATTTGGAGTCATGAGAAAACTCAAGCACCTATGGGCTAGCCTCTGCAGGGCTTGAAGGACTCAGTTGACCCAAAGGATCCCTCTTCTCACTTGATGGAGATCAGGAACCTTACAGAGGAAAGCAAGAGACTTCATCCACAATGATTGCTCTTTTGGCCATTTTGGAATTTGATGCACACATGGGATCTTTCTTTAGATCCATCAGGGCTGAGAATCTGAGCCATGGACTCACACTGCACTAAGAGGTGGATTCAGACATATCCCTTTGCAAAGCAATTAAGCAAAGATCCACAGGTGATGCCCATTTATTTCCATTTGAAAACTGATATTTTCAGGCTTTGGAAAGGTGTGGCCTTAGGCAAAGACCTTCCTTACATTCAGGGCAACAGAACAATAGAAAAGCAAATTCCCAAAGCAGAGTTTCTCCACTGAGACTTTCCTGGTCACACTGATATCTGAGTTTTCTGTGATACTCACCATTCCCTTCAGCTATCCAGTACATGGCCATGTCCCAGATTGTGGAGGAGTTACATATCTTGAACACAAAACCATGAGCCTATGGGAGAGTGGCCAGAATTCAGGAAGAAATCAGGAATGTAGAAAGGTAGTAGGTGTTGCCCATCTATATGGTAAGCTGCAGTCCATTCATAAATTGGACAAGATGAATGCTGCGAAGATTTCTACTAGACAGGACACATCCTTTGATGCATTCTCTTTTCTATTGTCTACAACCACGGACACAGTGGGATACACAGAATCACTCACCTTCTCAAATCACTTACTAGAAACAGGCCACTCCAAATTAAACAAACCGACTTTCCTACATATTCTTAGAAGATGAGACAAAATCACTAACACACAAACACACCCAAAAAGGCACCTTCTTTCCCCAAGTAGGTCTGTGACTATCCGGAGCATCCTCTGACTGGTGGACCATACTATGTTCCCCTGAAATGGGCTGTCGTATGTCAGATCTGGTCTCCTTGGCCAAAACTGTGAAGTTGTCAGGAGCCAGCGGTGAGCCACTGCCTGCTTTATCAAAAAAAAAGCCCCTCTTCAGAGCTTTCCTGGCATTTGTCCATCTTCAATTCAGTAGTTGCCAAGAAAGACTGACTCTGTCCTTGGTTAATCCAAACATGTGAGACCACTGCAACTGGGACTGGGCCTGCCTCAGGGTGCCTGGCTTCCTGGATCCAAAGTTCAGAGTGTTACATCAACAAGAAAGTGACGTAGGTCACTTCCTCTAGAACTGAATGAGGTCACTGCCTTGGCAACCACTTTGTCCTAACAGTTGCTTCGAAGGGTCCATGAGATGGAGGCTGCCCCTACTTCCTTTGACACTTTCACAAGTTAAAATGGAATATCAACCATAGGCACCCGGGAACAGCTCTCCACACAGGCCTGGTTTGGTCCATCTTCTCTACATTAAGAAGAGAGAGACTGCTTCAGACACATCCCTTCATCCTTACCTGGTTGTTTGTCATGGAAGATGACTTTTGCTCTCTCAGGTCCTTCATAGCTGCCTATATCTTCTCCAGGGGTAATTTCTGCATGGACCTTTGAGGTTCTCTGCAGGTTGAAGATCTCCTACATTCCTGTATTGTAAGACCAACTCTGTCCCTGCTCTTCTATAAAGGTAGATTGAGGGAATCGTGTATGTTTAGGGTTAATAACATGTTTGATTTGGGTTAGGATCATTCTGCTGGATGAATAATGGTATTGGAAACCTGCGATATTTATAAGATTATAGAGGTGAAATATATGTATGAAAACAGAAATCTCAGTAAGATTTAAAGCCCAGAAGGTCATTGGGTCCTTGATTGGGATAGTTAGCTTTGAATTATGTTCTGTGCAGATGTCTCAGATCAATCTATACACAATGGCATAGGATCTTGTACCTTAGATGATTGAATGTTGAGGAGAACATCCATTCAAAAAGGGAGAGTTGGTAAGATTACGAAGAGAGTTGGTAAGATTAGAAAAAAGTGTGAGTATAGGATTTGGACAAAAAGTTCTTTAGCAATAGGGTTTTGGGTAGAGAGAAAATGTAAATGTCAGCACATGTGAAGAGTCAGTCACAATGATGAACTGGGGAAAATATGTAGGAAAGCAGATATCAATAGAGACATAAGGAAATCAGCAAAGTATAAAATGAGTGATACCAATAGACATTTTCAACAGGCTTGAGATTGAATATATAATCTTAGGAAGAAACAAATATGTAGTCACCAATAGGATTGACATTTGAGAGCATTAGGCAACCTGGACATGGGTGATTTTCATAATCCATACTCACATTCCATTTAGGCTTTGGTACAATCGTAAGTGTGACTTTGCATTTTGTGGCCAGAATATTACTGTGATAAAATGTATATGTAGATCAGGTGACATGAGTATTTCTACCACCATTTCTTGGAGCAATATTTTGAAGAGGTGTAAATTAGTATTGGGGGTACATAGAGGTGTACCATGTGTGTATGAATATAGACATAATGCATGAATAGACCATACTGCGAATAAATAATACAACTGGTTCAAACTTTAGAAATTGGAATAAATTGATATCTGAAAATACACAGGGAATCATATATTGATATACATACATTCATTCCAACCATTTATACATCCAATGGTAATATTACGGTTGTGGTTCATCATAAAGAGTGTGTGAATTTTGCTTCAAAATTGATTATGGAAATCGAAAGTAATGTGTGTGGAAAGAAGTCTCATGAAATGACCAGTCAAAAACAAAGAGGAATACATATGTTCTGAAGCAGGAAGTGATAGAATGTGTTACAAATTTCTTTAAATTTATGAAGTTGTGGCTGAAATGTATATTCTATGATGTACAAAAACTGAAGAAATAGTAATGTACCAGTGTTGTATAAAAATGAACGTCAAAATACACATCATGTCCCATAGGAATCTACTTGCATTGATGTTAAAGTGGGTCAGTTACTGTAAAAATATAAGGATTTGTTTGCACCATTTACTGAAGTGAGTTTTCAATACTATAAAACAAATATGTATTTCAGATGGATGAATATTTCTGAAAATAATCTAATGAAAAGTTGAATATAAAACCACATACATGAACATGAATGAATTTAGGGAGTGTATAATAAGATACATATATTTCATATTTTGACAAATCTAGAGTGTTTATATATATATATATATATATATATATATATATATATATATATATACAAAATACACACAGAGACATTAAAAAGTAGCAATATATATGGCAATTAAAATTCATCGTGAAATATATATCATCCACAGATCCAAAAATATTAATTTTACTGAACATGGATTTATGTATAATGTTTTTTAACTAAGAAGCTCACTCATAATTTGAATTATCAGTTCCAAAAGCGTTTAGGAGGAGTGATTTCTTCTCACACTTTGTATCTGCCAAGTTAGCCACCTCTCAAGAATACAGGTGTGATACCAGGTAGGATTCTATATATTCATATAAAAATACATGTGCTGAATTGGCTACAGAAAAAGGGAGACAGGAGTTCACATATGTGTTAACTTTAAAAACACATGCAGAACTCTTTCAACAAAAAATTGACAAGATTTACAACTCCAACCCTATATCATGCAAATAGGAAGACCAACTATACACCATGCCTCCTCTGAAGTGCTAGTATTTCTATTCTGTTTGGGTTATTTTTCTCCATTATATTAGAATTAGTAGTCAGAATCTAGTAGGGTATGGGTTAGTGTCAAGGATTCAGTATTTCGAATGAAAAATTGAAAAATGAATCCAATGTGTATGTAAATATGTGCTACACAAAAATCTTCCAACTCTCATTCAGAACAATGCCTTGACAATACCTTCACCCCAAGTAAGACACAATTAGAGGAGAAGATTTAGAAAACCTGTGAACAAATATCTGGAATGGAATATGCTCAGGAGCCCACAACCTTGGAAGTGGCAGAGGAGTTTCCAAAGGTAAGGGAAAGGGTAAACACTCCACAAACATGGAGGTCTGCTGGCATAGAGACTTCTTGAGAAACTGCCTCTGAGGTTGGGCACTTGAAAAATATGTTGTTGTCAGGAGCTTTAGCTTCCTTTCTAGTGAGACCATAAAAGCTTGGTCTGCATCTATGAGACCTGGAGGACATGCTTTCTTATTTCCCAATGAACATGAGGCAGCAGTGCTAAATTCTCTTTTTAGGTAAACTGTGGCCACTGGGGGCTAAAGGTCTCCCCATGTGCACTGTGAAGCCATATGGTCATCCTCCATTTTCATGGTGTTTCTTCCTGCTGCACTGGGAGTTTGGTATTTGCTTCACGAAATAAAAGGAGTTCAATTGGGTCACAGTGCAAGAGGGAGTTCTGTCATGTGTGGTGGGTCAGGTTCTGCTTGAGGATACAAGAACCAGGATTCTATCCCACATAGCTTGCCCCCTTGACCATAGCAATCTGATTCTGAACAATGTCCTGAAAACTCTCCATATAACAAGTTGCCTTTACATGGAAGGTTCTGCTGGCTGCACCATGTCAGTCACAAGCCATTTGGATGCCAATGGAAGATCCACATGGCCCCAACACAGATGTTTTATCACATACCTGCCCACCACTGCTCTAGGCCAACTACTCAACAGAGTCCAACTTACTGGCATCTCTGTTCTACACCATTTACATGAAACCCAGTCAATCAAGGCACTGTCTGGTATATTCATGATCAGTAACAGGACATCCAAATGTTCTCCAGTGCCACCTGGTGATGGGAATTTCAAAAATTTTATGGTATTTTTCTAGCCATTTTTCAAGGATGAAGTTGGAGGCACTGTGAGTTTCAATTCTTTCAGGAACCATTAAATTTTTAGGAAGCTAATTTCAATGAAAGCTCTGGAGAACACTCACAGGTAAGGCTTCCCAAAGAGTGGCCAAAAGATCACATGATATTATTCCCATTGAGGTCTACAATGTGAGGTCCATATGAGTTTTGACTCTCAACTCTGGGTGCCAAATCTTTCAGAATAAAATCTTGTGGTATCCTGGCTGAGAGGCCTAGTGCTCTGTGGAAAGCCATCCTGGGCCTAGAACTTAGTTTCCAAGGGCGACACTCATGCCTGGCTTCCTTAAATCTCAACACTATTCATGGCAATACTTCTCTGAGGTCAGTTTGAGAACTCAGATTCTAAGGGAATCACACCAGAGTTCAAGAACATGTGGACCAAGTCATCTCTTCCAACCGCCACCCAATTGACCACAATTTAAAACAAAACACTCCAACGTGGCGCTCATCTTTTTCCATATAGACACTCATAATGACCTCTGGCAAAAGTTTTCCATGAGGAGCACAGCCCAAGACCGTGTCCAAAATAAGCTCTCTTGCACCTAATTTGCCTAAAGTCAGGGTGGCCTGGACACCCTTCTTGTGAACCAGGAGAGATCAAATAGGCCTCCCATTAATACTGCTTCGCTTCTTCAATTTGAGGCCAAATGACTGTGGGGTTTGGATTCCTTATGTGAATTGGAGTCTTGAGAAAACCCAAGCAACTATGGGCTAGCCTCTGCAGGGCTTTGAAGAACTCATTTGAACCAAAGGATCCCTATTCTGACTTGATGGAGGTCAGGAAAGTTACAGAAGAGGCGAGAGACTTCATCCACAAGGACTGCTTTTTTGGCCATTTTGGTTTTGGATGTACACATGGGATCTTTCTTTAGATCCATCAGGAGCTGAGAATCTAAGCCACACCCTCACACAAGGCAAATAGGCTGATTCAGACACATCCATTCCAAAGCAATTAAGCAAAGAGCCACAGGTAATGCCCATTCATTTCCATTTGGAAACTGTTTTCTTCAGGCTTCACAAAGTGGTGGACTGAGGAAAAGACCTTCCTGACATTCAGGGCAACAGAAGAATTGGTAAACAAAAGGCCCCAAGCAGGGTTTCTTCACTGAGACTTTCCTGGTCACACTGATATCTGAGTTTTCTTAGATGCTAGCCATTCCCTTCAGCTATTCAGTACATGGTCATGTCACAGAGCATCAAGGTTGTACATATCTTAAACACAAAACCATGAGCCTATTCTGGAGAGGGGCGAGAATTCAGGAAGAAAACAGGAACTTAGGTAGATAGCAGGTGTTGCACATCAATAAGGCAAGCTGCAGTCCATTCATAAATAGGGCAGGATGAATGCTGGGAAGCTTTCTACTAGATAGGACATATTCATTGATGCATTCTCCTTTCTAATGTCTACAACCACGGACATAGTGGGATACACAGACATAGAAACACTCACCTTGTCAAACGACTTGGTAGAAACAGTTCACTCCAAACAAAACAAACCACCTTTCATACCTATTCTCAGAACATGAGACAAAACCACAAACTCACACCCACACCACAAAGGCACCTCCTTCCCCCATGTTGGTCTGTGACTATCCGGAGTGTCCTCTGACTGGTGGGCCATACTATGTTCTCTGGAAATGGCCTGTTCTGTCTCAAATCTGGTCTCCTTGGCCAACTCTGTGAAGTTGTCAGGGGCCAGCGGTGAGCCACTGCCTGCTTTCTCAGGAAATGCCCCTATTCATAGCTTTCCTTGCATTTGGCCATCCTCACATCAGTAGGTTCCAAGAAAGACTGAGTCTGTCCTTGGTAAATCAAAATATGTTTGACCACTGGGACTTGGACTGGGACTGGCTCTTTGTGCCTGGCTTCCTGGATTCCAAGTTCAGAGAGTTCCATCACCAAGGAAGTTAGGTGAGGTCACTTCCTTTAGGAACGGAATGAGGTCACTGCCTTGGCAACAACTTTGTCCTAACAGTTGCTTCCAAGGTTCCCATGAGAAGGAGGCTGCCCCTACTTACTGTGACACTTTCACAAGTTACAGTGGTATGTCAACCATAGACATGCAGGAGCAGCTCAACAAATGCCTGCTTTGATCCATCTTCTATACATTAAGAAGAGAGTGGCTGATTCAGACACATCCCTTCATCCTGAGCAGGTTGTTTGCCATGGAAGACTTTTGCTGTCTCAGGTCCTTCATAGTTGCCTACATCTTCTCCAGGGATCATTTCTGCATGGACCTTTGAGTTTCTCAGCAGGTGGAAGATCCTCTATATTCCTGTATTTTAAGACCAACTCTGTCCCCACTTTTCTGTAAAATTAGATTGAGAGAACAGTGTATGGTTAGGTTTAATAACATGTTCGATTTGGTTTAGAAAGGAAACTACACGGTTGAGCAAACAGGGTCCTACCGTTAGCAATAATATGAGGATTATAAATGGACCGGCCATGGCAGATAAAAGCATAGTTAACCAGGTTGACTATGTGAACAAAGAATCAAACCTCCCTTCTGGGGCCTCTGTCTCTCTTTGACGCTCTTCAAGTCGTTTTCTTAATTTACTCATAGATTCTTTTACAACTCCAGTATTGTCGGCATAAAAACAACATTCTTCCCTCAATGCAAGCAAAAAGGCAACTTTCTCTCATGAAGAGGAGGTCCAACACTCGCCTGCTCTGTAAAACAACTTCAGAGAGAGAGAGGTTAAAATTCCTGTAAAGCTGTGATGTCGGTTTTTAATGTCTTTAAGCTTTGGTCTATTTCTGCTTCTAATTGTGTCTTTGTTGTGTCTCATGGACTAGGGCAGTTGTTCCTATGCCCACCCCTTCAGCAATTATTATTTCTCATAGGATGGCCAAAGTGAGGGATACAGGTTCCCGGTGGAACCGGGTTGTATGCCCCCCTATTTGAACTTTAAATGAACCTACGTCATGATAGAGCACTCTGAAAAACATCTGCATCATTACATAATTAATCACATCTATTGACCATTTTATGTAAACATAAATAATGTTAAAGTGTATAGAATTATACTGTTTTAGGAATGGACAAGAAAATGCAACTAAGATAGCACCAAAGTGAGGAAAACATTCTTATTTAGTTGCATCCGGATTTAGAGGGCATTGCTTCTGTTGTAATCAATTAATCCCCTGAACCCCAAGTTTTGGTAGTTTTAGAATTTGTACCCAACATGTAAGGGAAGGGGCTCAGAAGTTCACAGTCTGCAGAAATTCACAAAAATTAGTTTTTGTTTCTGTTTTTTTTTTTCCTCTGTTCTGGGCAAGTTAACTTTTCAAGGACACCTTGGAATGGGAGAGCTTTTTTGTCTCCTTTTTTTCTCCCTGCCAGCTGTCACCATGGAGACCAGTTGCTAACTTTTTTATCTTAGAAATGTAGGCATCTCGGTGAAGCCCCAGCTCAAGGCCAGAGGCCTTGTTCACATATTTTGTGAAAAACTGGAAAGGCAGTGTCTAGCTTAGGGGTGGTGATTTTTCCAGCCAGTGACCAAGTAGAACAGGGCAACACGAAAAGTGGAAGTTTATGTACATTGAACTCTTTCAGAGGGACTCTTTTGCTGAAAGACCTAAAGTAAGCCTTGGTGAAGACTTCTGGAGAAGGTCATTTAAGACATTTCTGTGGACCTGGTACAGAGGGGGAAGACGGGGTAGTCGAGGCTGAGAGCAGCTCCGTGAATCTAAGAATGAGAAAAGAGAGATGTAAAAGAAAAATGGGAAAGGGGTTTGGGATTTTCCTAGAGCAAAACTTGAGCATTAGAACAGGTAGAGCAGAGGGGAAGATGGGTGTAAATATTCCAAAAAGCCTTTGAGGGACTTTAAATTCTTAGAAACCTCTTTTCAGTGATGACAAAGCAACTTTAAATGCCATTTTCATTACATCGTGGATAGGGGTCTGAGGGCCCTTCTCAGCTGGTTTGAGCTTTGGGTTAGCTTGCTAGAGGACTTGGTGGGACCTAGTGCAATCCCTGACAGGAAAAGAGAGGAGTGAGTGGGTGAAGGGGTACCTCGGTACCTGCTACCTCAGCAACGGGGCAATGTTCTGAGAACCAGCGGAGGTTTGGGTTTTTGATTTAGTAATTGGAGAGGAGAAATCAGGTTGCTAAGATGGGAGTGATAGCAGAGAGTCTAGAGAAGAAGGCTGAGGGTGAGGAACTATTGGAGAAGCATAGTACAGGATGTGAGCAAAAGAGGAAAAAGGATTCCACATAGGGAAATTTCCCCCTTTTGAGAACTTGCCGAAGTTAAAAATGTCACTCAGAATTTGAGGATCTAGAGAACCCTCTGGGGGCCATAGTATTTGGTTGTCTAATTGGTAATATGGCCAATGCTGTGTACTGAATTTGATGAGGAGTTTGGGTTCCACCAGGCAGCCCCTGTATGCTCACATTCCCTTGACTTACACAAGAAGTCGGCTTCTCCCCCACACAGCCGTGGCTGTTTGTGGCTTTGATAGTCCGCCAGGCAAACATAGTAATCTAGGCTAGCCAACCTGAATCTGTCTCGCGTGTCCCTGCATCCATAATGTTTGTTTCCATTATCTATGGTACAGAAGAGATTTAATGGAATTTTAGTGGGATCCTCTTCATCAGGGATATCTCAATAGGAAAGACCTATACCGACCTGACAAATGTCTGGGTGGAGAGATGGCCACCAGGTCTCTATGGGGCCTGTATGCGAGATAGACCATACTTCTTGTCTAGTAGGATTTGTGATCAGCCATTGCTGCTGAACGGGGTGATGAGGGTTAGAACTACTGGTGGCCAAGGGGAGAGTCTATAGTCTTATCCACATAGCGAATACGCAATTTGAAATGGTTACCAGTTTTTTCCAGTTTCCAACCAGAGTCTGGACACAGCGAAGGCTTGAGATGAGAGGCATGGATCCAAAAAGTGATTCCGTCTACTTTTACCGCTTTAGGTTTTATAAGTAGCACCTGGTATGTTCCTTTCCAGTGGGGTTCCAGGGATGACACCTGATGTTGTCTTATGTAGACGAAGTCTCTTACTTGATATTGATTTAGAGTCCCCTCCTCCCCTGGTTGGTAGGCAGTGGCCAGCTGTTTCCACAGGTATCGCTGAGTTCTTTCAATGACTTTAAGTCTGTCAAGCAAGGGGGTGTGGAAGTGATCGTTAGGCCTTAGAGTTGGGGTTAGGTCCCTTACTGGATGATGGGAATCATAGAGAATTTCATAGGGGGTGAGGTTACACAAAGAAAGAGAGGGAATATTTCTCACATGAAACAGTGCATAAGGCAGGAGCATAATCCAATCTTTTATACTGGGCTCTAAGCTTAATTTTGTTAAGGTCTCTTTAATGGTTCTATTTATTTTTTCTACCTGTCCTGAGCTCTGGGGTATATAAGCATAATGTAACTTAAAATTAATCCACAGGGTCCCAGTTAACACCTGACTTACCTGGGCCATGAACACCAGTCCATTATCAGACCCTATTACCTTAGGCAGACCGTATCTTGGAAAAATATCTTTCAGAATCTTCTTGAAAATCATTTGTGCAGTTTTTTTTTTTTTTTTTTTTTTTTTTTTGTGTGTGTGTGTGTATGTGTGGAAGGCTTCAGTCCATCCTGAAAATGTATCTACAAAGACTAGGAGGTATTTAAGTCCATACCTTGCTGGCTTAATTTCACTATTGTCCACTTCCCAAAATTGTCGTTTTCTGGTTCCTCATAGGTGCTTTCCTCTAGGAAACTGGAAGGGTAAGCATTAACCAATTGACGGACTCGACAGGCTTTTGTTACCCGTTCAGTTATTTTCTTTCACTGTGAGTCGGTTAGTGGAAAACTCTGTTCTTAATCCTACAGGAATGCCTGCAGTTTCATTGAACCAAGGTGAGTGAGTTGGTGTACATTTTTAACGTAGTGTAGGGCTTTCTGTAATTGCAGCCTGAGCTCAGTGAAGTTGAGGTGTTCAGTGTCAGTGTCCATAGATATTATAAAAAACTTCCTGGTGATAAGGGGTCCATTGGAATTGTGCATCTCCCTCTAACACCAGGTATAAAGGAGCAGCTAAAAACGCAAACCCAGGTATCCATAACCTGCAAAAGCCAGCAGTCCCAAGAAACTCTCTGAGTTGTCTCCTGTTAGATGGGGGTGGTATCTAGGCAATGGTTTGTTTTCTGGGCTCAGTGAGCCATCGTTTACTGCCCCTAAGGAAACAGCCCAGGAAGATTACTTCATGCCAGCAAATTTGGGCCTTTTTGGCCGAAACTCTATACCCGAGTTGAGCAAGCTCATATAATAGTGCTTGGGTCCCAGACTCACAGTTTTCCTTGGTGTTGGCTGCCAGTAGCAGGTCATTCACGTATTGAAGCTGGGTGACTTTGGGGTGCGTAGTTCTGAAATTGCTGAGATCTCTGTGGAGGGCTTCATCAAAGAGAGTGGGGGAGTTTTTGAACCCCAGTGGGAGTCTAGTCCAAGTTAGTTGACCAGACGTTCAGGTTTCTGGGTCTACCCACCCGAAAGCAAACAGCAAATGACTATCTTTATGCAGAGGCAAGCAAAAGAAAGCATCTTTTAAGTCCAGAACAGTATACCATTTCCGCTCAGGGTTCAGAGTGCTAAGCAGATTGTACGGATTAGGTACCGTGGGGTGAATGTCCTGCACTCTGTTGTTGATCTCTCTTAGGTATTTAACAGGGCGATTGTCCCGGTTCCTGGCTTTTTTTTCTAGTAGCAGGGGAGTGTTCATGGCCAATTGACAGGGCCTTAGGACGCCTAAGGTCAGATATTTCTGAATATGGGGCCTTATCTCATCTTTAGCTTTTTTTGCTTAGAGGATCTTATTTGACATTAATTGGGGAGGCTGAGGTTTTTAACTCCACTGTTATTGGAGGTTGTTTCACGGCCAGGCCTAACCCAGCAGTTTTTGCCCAGGCATCTGCGTAATCTGTTATCCATTTCTGGCGTAGCTTGCCTGTTTGATCAGTCTTGGGGGGTGTGAAGAGTGGATGTTCATCTTCTACTAATTTAGTTAAAGCCATGACTATAGGAGTTTATACTAAAGGATTTAGAAATTTCATTTGGTAGCCTTCAGGTTTAAAAGTTATTTAGGCCAAGAGCTTGGTGAGCAGATCTCTGCCCATCAATGGGTCCAGGCATTCCTGGATTACTAGGAAGGAGTGATGGATTTTTCCTTTACCTACGTCTATGGTCCTCTTAGTAGTCTAAGCCCGATATTTACTGCCATTAGCCCTTTGAACTACAGACCTTTTATTTTATAGAGGGCCCAATGGGGCCTTAAGGGCTTCGTATACTGCTCCTGTATTCATTTCAAAGTTTACTCGGGTCCGCTACACTTCAAAAGTTACCCTGAGCTAGGGGAAGTGATCTGAGCCCCAACTTTCTTAGTCATGCACCAGAGTCACAATGGCTGGCTGGCGTGGCTTTCTCTTTATAGGGCACTTTTTGGCCCAGTGTCCTTTTTTTTTACAGTAGGCACATTGATCTGAGTCCAGGGGTGGCCTCTGGCATGGCCCCAGGTAACCCTTACTGTCACCTTACATCTTAATTTCTGGCCTCTTTCTTGTTGTGACAAGGATCTTGGTCAATCCCTTAGTCTGTCTTTTGCTTCTCTCATCCTTCCTTTGCTCCCTTTCTTTCTCCCTGTTTCTCTCTTATAGTATACATTCTCAGCTTCTCTGACTAAATCTCTCTTTTAAATTTTTTTAATATCCATGGCAGCTTGCCCAATTAAGGCCATTGTTACAGATGAATTTTGATCCGCTGCCTGAGGATCAAAAGGAGTATATCTTTTACATGCCTCCATAATTCTTTCTAGAAACAAAGAGGGAGATTCATCAGGCCTTTGAATAATTTCTCTTACCATGGCCAAATTAGTTGGTCACATAGCAGCCCATTGGAGACCTGCTATTAGAGCCAGGCAATAATTGGACAGATGCTCTTTATCTTCAAAGGTGTTGGGGTTCAAGTTGGGTTGGTTTAAGGGTAAGCTGGCTTTGATTATGTTGGGAAGTTGTGTTGGTCGCCAATCAGGTTCGAGGATATATTTTTTTTTTTAGCTTCTGGGAGGTTTTTCTCTTATTCCTCTGTCATAAAGAAAGTCCCTAGGAGTTGTTGGCAGTTATCCCAAGTAGGCAGGTGTAAAAACGTTGGCGAGTTCTCTGAGTTCTTTTAGCCGGGCCAGATTCCTCCAGGGATGGAGGGGCTCTGTGTGCCATGGGACTGTCATCTGGATGGCGCTGGGCCATCCTAGCTTCTTTGAATGGTGGAGATGCTGAGTCAGCAGCAGGGGAATCACTTAGAGGGTGTTGGCAGTTGGGGGATGAAGGCAGAGGATAAGGAGGGGGAGGAGAGTCCAGTAGAGTCTTGAGACTCAGGGAGAACAGAGGGTGCAGGAGGAGGAGCAGAGAGTTAAAGAGATAGAATCATGGGGGAAGGAGTAGGAGTCCGTGCAGGGACAAGGAAAGGCTTCACCCTTGGAGGAGGAGATTTGCAGAGGTCCTGACAAGTTAAGATATATGGCTGTTGACCTGGACGTCTACGTGGCCCCGGCTAAAAGACAATATCTCGAACTTTTCAAATTAGTGCGAAGTAGAAAGATCCTTCTAGGGGCCATCTGACTACAATGTTGGGTCATTCTGAGACACAGAATCTGCAAGATCCGGCGTTTTACTGAAAAAAAAAGATTCTGAGCCCTTAAGCAGACTTTGGTCTAGCGATCAAGGGTCATGAACAGAGGCATTGAAGTGCTCTGTCCCATAATGAAATATACACAGACAATAAAAGCAATGACACAAGACACAGACAAAACAAGACAATAAAGACAGGCAATGGACGTCCAATACTGAGACCATGACTGAGTAGCCGGCAAAACATGATGGGCTGGCAATACCGAATCCGAAACAAAATATCACTGAATAAAGGAGACTATTGTTCCTCGATTTCATGAGTTCATCCCCCAGGGACATGGCCTGTGGCTCTGTTACATGTGTGTCAGCCACCATGGGAGAGAGCTCAAGCTGTTTACCAATCGCCATTTTGTGAAACCCTAACCTGAATCCTGAAACCAGAAAGAGGGGCCTTATTTATCCCCAGAGGAGCCCGTTGGGGGTCTTTCATCTGCGGCTGCCGGATCTCACTGGGGCCACCAGATGTAAAGATCGGGCGAGGGTGGGTGGAAGAGACCACCAAGAGACTGTCTCATGCAACAGCAAAGGCTTTATTGGGAGTCCGGCATGCAAGGGCTCAGAGCTCACTTGAATAGAGCAGAGAGCCCTGAGAACAGCTTAAGAAGTGCTTATATATTTTCCTTGGAGAGGGCAGGAAGGAAAGTTTATTGATGGGTAAGTGCGAGTGGGCGGTTTGCGTGCAACTGGTTGACCGAGTACATTCTGCAGTTTGGCAGTTGGGGACAGCACATTCTGGGAACAAGAATAGCAAACAGTTCTCAAGATTTCAACAGTGTTTTGTTAAGCATACAGAAAATCAAGAAGTGACAAGTACCTATTTTATTAATCTTTCAATATAAGTATGAAAACAGAAATCTAGGTAAGATTTGAAGCCCAGAAGTTCATTGGGCCCTTGATTGGTATACTTAGCGTTGAATTACATTCTGTAGTGATGTCCCAGAAATATGGATATACAATGGCATAGGACCTTATACCTTCTCGGAGGTCAATTCCAAAACACAGACTCTAAGGGGAATCACACCGAAGTTCAAGCCAAGGTGGACCCAATTATCTCTTCCAACCGCCACAGAAATGACCACAATTAAAACCAAAACACTCCCACATGGCACTCATCTTCTTCCATATAGACACTCACCATAACTTCTGGCAAGAGGATTCCATGAGAGGTGCAGCACAAGACAGTGTCCCAAATAAGCTCCCTTTCCCCTCATTTGCCAATAGTCAGGGTGGCCTGGACACCCTCCCTGTGAACCAGGAGTTATCAAATATGTCTGCCATTAATACAGCTCTGTTCTCCAATTTGAGGCCTACTGACTGTGGGGTTTAGATTCTTTATTTGAATTGGATTCATAAGAAAACCCAAGAACCTATGGGCTAGCATCTGCAGGGATTTGAAGAACTCATTTGACTCAAAGGATCCCTATTCTCACTTGATGTAGGTAAGGAACCTTACAGAAGAATGTGAGGCACTTCATCCACAGTGACTGATTTTTGGCCATTTTGATTTTGGATCCACACATGGGATCATTCTTTAGATCCATTAGGTGCTGAGAATCTAAGCCACAGGCTCACACAGGACCAAGAGGCTGATTCAGACACATCCCTTTACAAAGCAATTAAGCAAAGAGCCACAGGTGGTGCCCATTCATTTCCGTTTGAAAACTGTTTTCTTCAGGATTCACAAAGGCGTGGCCTCAGGCAAAGAACTTACTGACATTCAGGGCAACAGAAAAATAGGCAATCAAAAGGCCCATTGCAGGGGTTCTCCACTGAGACTTTCCTGGTCACATCGATATCTGAGTTTTCTGAGATGCTTGCCAATCCCTTCAGCTATCCAGTACATGTCCATGTCACAGTGCTTGGAGGTGGTACATATCGTGGACTCAAAAGCATGAGCCTATTTTGGAGAGTGGCTAGATTTCAGGAAGAAAACAGGAACTTAGGAAGATAGCAGGTGTTGCCCATCGATATGGCAAGCCCTAGTGCATTCATAAATTGGGCAGGATGAATGCTGGGAAACTTTCTACTAGACAGGAAACATCCATTGATGCATTCTCTTTTTCTAATGTCTACAACCACGGCCACAGTGGGATACACAGACATAGAAACACTCGCCTTGTCAAACAACTTACTAGAAACAGTTCACTCCAAACCAAACAAACCGACTTTCCTACGTCTTCTCAGAACATGGGGCAAAACCACAAACACACATCCACACCCAAAAAGGCACCTCCTTCCCCCAAATAGGTCTCTCACTATCCGGAGTGTCCTCTGACTGCTGGGCCATACTATGTTCCCCAGATATGGCCTATCCTGTCTCAGATCTGGTCTCCATATCCAACTCTGTGAAGTGGTCAGGAGCCAGCTGTGAGCCACTACCTGCTTTTTTAGGAAAGGCCCCTCTTCAGAGTACTACTGGCATTTGGCCATCCTCACATCAGTAGGTACCAAGAAAGACTGACTCTGTCCTTGTTAAATTGAAGCAAGTGAGACCACTAGGACTGGGACTGGGACTGACTCTGTGTGCCTGGCTTCCTGCATCCCAAGTTCAGAGAGTTCCATTACCAAGGAAGTGAGGTGAGGTTGCATCCTTCAGGAACTGAATGAGGTCACTGCCTTGGCAACCACTTTTTCCAAACAGTTGCTTTCAAGCGTACCATGAGAAGGAGGCTTACCCTACTTTCTGTGGCACTTTCACAAATTAGAATGGTATATCAACCATAGGCACCAAGAAACAGCTCTCCACACAGGCCTGATTTGGTCCATCTTCTCTATATTAGGAAGAGAGCCTTTAGTCCGGGGAGCACTGCAGTGAACCTTTGCACTAAAACTATTAGCAAGCACCTGGTGGAGGAGTCCTCCATAGGTAAGTGGGGCTTTTATAACATCTGATATCCGGTTAAGGGAGATCTCTTCTGATGACAGAGATGTGGCCTGGGGAGGCTCACATATACTCCTTTCCAGGAGAGTAACCAGAATCGTTCTGTCCTCTGTTCTGTTCTGTAGGGAATTCCTCTGGAACTGTAGAGAGGGGCCGACGGGCACGCATGCACTCCTACCCTGGAGCTATAGCAAGATGTTGCACTGTTCCACTGTTTTTCTGTTTAGGCGCATGGTTTCTGTTTTTTGTGTTTTGTTTTGTGTTCTATTTTTTTGATTGTTTGTTTGTTTTTGTTCATTTTGTTGTGTGATTTCAGTGGTAAAAACTTAAGGATTTTGGACGTAAAAATAGGTAATAAAGAGAGTAAGCCTGACACCCCTTTGGACTGTGTTTTAGGGAACTGCGATGAACTTTACTCGCCTTTGTTAAGCAGGATGATAGAAGCTCCTAGCTGGCTGCCTGGAGCACACCCATTGCAGAGGGCAATGCTTGCTGGGGACCTAAGAACTGAGCATCTCCCAGGTTAACAAGTGAAACTCCTTTAAAACCCCTTGTCACTCCAGATCAAGAGAGTCACAACCTTTGGCAGAGTCCCCTGTGTTTCTCCTTTGTTCGCAAAGCAATAAACCTCCCTTTTTCTTTTTCTCAAAACTCAGTCCTCATTATTAAATTGGTATTAATTGACGTCAAGTTGAGGAATCGAACTTTAATTTACAAATTTGGTACCCGCCCTCCACCCTGGAACTTTGTGAGAGCTGTCTACTGAACTATTAGGAGATGAAGCATGCTTGGTGTGGAACTGAACAAGAGGAGCTAATCCTGTAAGTAAAAGGAGGGACTGAGGGACTCCCAGCAGCTGCCAAAGCCCTGTTGATTCAGGGAATTACCTCCTTCCTTCCCGCACTGTAAGAATTATGCCACCTCTGTCTTGTTAAAAAAGAGAAAAAGAAAAAGGGGACACTAAATGCAGTGAAGTCACCATGGAGACACTTTATTTTACATTTCAGGTTTCCCCTCTGTTAAAACATGTGGTCCCCCCCCTGTGGATATCAATGGTGCACACTGGTGTAGGAGATTTTTCTCTTATCTGCTCTGGTTTAAACGGTTCTCTCTGACAGCCATAGTCTGAACCTCCTTTCTGTCTGTCTTGTGTCTTTGTATCTGGCCCTTTAAGACATGTGCAATAATGTGTTGATATTATAAATTGTTTCTTGGGAATGATCTTATCTGAATGTGTGTCTAAATGATGATGTTTTATTTTAACAATCTGGTATCTGAATGGGTTTTTGAAGCATTGCAGAATCTTGCAGTTAAAAGTCGGGTTTAGGTAATTGTTTAGTTTATGATTTCAGATAATTCATGCCAGAGAACTTAAATACTTAGTATGGAAAACTGAAGAACTCTACCTCCAAGTTGGCAAGTAAATTCCCAATCATACAGTCTTTTTTTCACCAATTTTGAATTGGATAGCCTCGGAAAATGTCACTGTGTGTACCACTGCATTAATTTGGACAAGGATAGTAAATCATAGAATGGTATCTGTTGACAAAACAAGATGTAAAGATATAAAATTTTGTGAATTGTATCTTAAATTTGTATCATAATTTTCAACATCCGAACCTCAAAATTATGGTTAAAATGCCTTAGGCCTGAGGTGTCTGCTCAGAATAGCAGTTTTTCCTGCTCCTTCCAGACCTCAGCCATGATTTATATTGAAATGTAAATGAAAGAAGCCTGAAAGCTTAGTAGGAGACTGATTTGAGGCCTAAGGGAAAAAAAAAGGTAAATTGTATGGTATTTACTAATTACTAGCCAGTCACTTTTTCTAGGACTCTTTTTTTTTCCTTAGATACTTTTTTTTTTGAGCTCATGATTTTGAGCATACAGACCTAGATTAATGTTTTTCAGATCAGTTCTATCTTTGACCAACTGTAGACTTTTTGAAACATTGCAATGGAGATTTCACCTGAGAAAAGCTACAAGGCCTTTACTATTGTTATGTGTGCACACTTTTGTTATGTGTTGTATGTCTACATATACATATGTCCGTATATCATATATATGATACACAAATTAACATATACAAGGAGCGCTCATAAAAAAGCGCTCATTAAAACAAATTTAAATAGGAGATCCAAAGATCTTTAATTCACGTGATTTAAATGTTTCAATTTAAATTGGATAAACAGATAAAAATCAATGTCTTTAAATTTAAGCTTACAATTTTTTTAGGTGTTCAAAAATCTAATAAAATATTAATATCTACAAAATGTCTAATATGCCTTGGTTCTAGGACCATTCCTTCAACATAAAAATGGTTTACACTGTCAATACATTTCTCTAGTATTTTGATAAATAAGTAAAGTAAATTTGATATGGGATTGCTCATTCATGAGTACTTTCTTAGATATCTGATTGATTTACTAAGGTCTGAATAAGTTCTTATTAAAGTCTGTATAAGAATATAAAAATAAGTCATGTGTTAATGAGACAAAAATTTCTTAAAACATAAGTTTACCCATAACGTTGTATTTATTAAGTTTTATTTTCTTCAGAGCAAGCAACCATAAAAATTAAACAACTGATTAAATAAGAACTGTTATTTTAGAGCACTGTACTGCCATTGCTTTAAAAGCTAAACTTGGTTAATGTAGAAACATCAATGTAATTGTGATGCTATCAATGTTTTCATATCTTATAGGTATGCAAGTCTGTAAGGTAGAAACTTTAAAAGAGCATTATATCAAGCTGGTGCTCTGAAGTTGTATGGTAAAAAATATATTGGGGATTTATTTACCTGTTATCAATAAGATATGTAAACTTTTATGTTACTTTTTACATTGGGGAACAATTTAAATGTATTTTTTAGTTAATGAGAGCCTAATAGATGTAAAGGTTAAAAACTTTCAGCCTTTCTTTAATTCATGTTTTAAATGTGATATCATATGGTGTTAGCTAATGTTCATGTGACCTCAAACAATTTATGTAAACTTTGTCAAATGATATTTAAAAATAAGGATTAGCTTTAGAACTAAAATACTTAAGATTTATAAAGATGCCTGCCTTAGCTGAGATAAGGCTCTGTGTCCCATCTTACTACATGTGAGAATGACTACGAAACCAGTAGGTTAGATAATATTTCTTTAAAGTTATGTTAAAAAGTTGGGTTTTTTTAAGGTCAATATTCCTAGGATCTCAAACAGGGGATATAATGTATAACTCAGCCAAAGAATTCAGGGTAGCTGTTACACAAGCTAAGTATTTTTACTTTTGTTAATTTTATTTTGAAATTTTCTTATAAGTGATCTAAAGATTCTCTGTTACTGTTTTACAAACGTGTTGCTTTAAGAACACAACATGGGTTTATTCAATATAATAAGTCATTACTTACAATACAGACAGAATAATACAGATAACAATTAATAAAAAGATAATTATATAGTTATAGACATTAAAGCCCAGTACTCTTAATATAAGGCTGTTAAAATTTATTTGCTGGATGTTTAAGATTAGGATTTAAAATTAAAGTTAAATGAAAAGAGCCAAGAAAACCGATATTTGGCTTTTGCCCTATGAGTCAGTCTGAATCCAGGGAACAGGGGACTTCTCTAAAGAGCTTTGAAACTCTGAGCCACATAACCTCCTCCTGATCAGGGAGATTAATGAGACCACTGGAGAATAGAAAGCCAATCAGTGTATTTGTTACGAAGAGGAGAGTCATCAAAGAAAGGAGACATCCCTGATTCTTCCGAGGGAAGCCAAATGGTCAAGCAAGATCTGGACCCACCTAGCGCAAATGGCACTAGCAGAACTGAGAATCTGCTCTCAAGTTTCCCCAGAATTGACTCCCATAAAAGGTCAGCTGACTGTTAACAATAGATGGAAACAAAAGTCAGTTTGACTGCTTCATCTTAAACACTTAGCAAAGACAGTTAAGAACAAAATACATCCATTCCTGGGCATTTTAAATTATAATAATAATAATAATAATAATAATAATATAATGTTAAGGTATGCACTTTATGTTTGCCTCCCAAAATAAGTAAGACTGGTGGCTACAAAGAAGAATTCTCAGACAGGAATGCCTGATAATTATAAAAAGAGACTATCAAGAAGACCTGCCACAGGGAGAAGTTTTCAGTTTAAGGCCTACAGATATTCCTAACATACACAGGTTGGCTTGGTGTTTGCTAGTACAATTATCCAGCCCTGAGTAACAGAATTAAAGGTTTCTCAAATAGACACAGAGGTCATACTAGTAACAGGATTTTACAAGATCAGATGACACTAAATTATTAAACTGTATCTTATGGGGAGGGACAAGTGTAACAGTAAAAGTTAAATATTAATTTGACAGTCCTGATAACTGGGGATATTAAAGACTGGTGAGGGAACTTCTATACAGTGACATGTTCCAGGTGCTGCAACATTTATTCAGTACTCATGGTTTTTGTTTCCCTCATAGAAGAACCCATCCCCAGATGACTTTACAACCTGTTCTTCCCCAATCAGACTTCAAACTGAACTGACTTCTAAAAGGCAACTCATGTCCCTCAACTGACTTCTAAAAGGCAACTCATGTCCCTCATCCCATGCCCACTCACGTCACCCTGTCTCAGGTCAGAAGAAGAAAAAATGAGTGACACCACTCTTCTTATAACAATGGAGAGAAAGATAAATAGACTATCAATATAAGTAATTAATTAAGTCAGGTAAAATCAGGGAGATCGGTTTTGGGTGAGTTCTAAAAATTTGGAGACTCTTACCTGAGGGATTAAAATTTCCTCAGTGCTCTTCCCGTAATCTATCAAAGATTTGAAAGGGACACAAAGAAAAGGCGGGAATGATAGACCCAACCTGATCTTTAATTTAAATTGGGAGCCATCTTGCCAAAAAGCGATGAAAAGATAATTTTGGCTTTACCATAAATTACTTCAAATTCTAAACCTGCTTGGAATTCCTGCCCACGCCTTGAACTCACCCATGCCCGGCTCTCTGACCAGATAGCAGCCCTCTCTGAAACTTTAGTGACACATCATAAATATTTGCCTTCTCTGGCCAGACAACAACCCTCTCTGAGGCTCTAATGGTCTTCATGAACTCTGATGTAGGGACAGCAAAAAAAATGTAGACTGCCATTAGTGTGATGTTTGTCAGAGTTCTGTTATCTGTAAACCCCCTTTTGTGTAATTTTCTGGGCTATTAAGCTGCCTGTAGGAAAGCTGGGGTTGCTGTCTTTTTCCCGCCGTTTTGTGAGGGAGAGGTAGCACAGCCAGTGGAAATAATAAGCTTAATTTAATTTGATTTTAATTAGAGTCAGTGGTCTTTTCTTGTGTCTTGGTCTAACAGGTAAACACTCCAAAAACATGGAGCTCTGCCAGCCTAAACACTTCTTGAGAAACTTCCTCTGAGTTTGGGCACTTGAAATATATGTTGTTGTAAGGAGCTTTAGCTTCCTTTCTAGTGATACCATCAAAGCTGAGTCTGCATCTATGTGACCTGGAGGACATGGTTTCTTGTATTCTAATGAACATGAGGCAGCAGTGCTGAATTTTCTCTTTGTAGGTAAACTGTGGCCACTGGATACTAAGTGTCTCCCCGTTTGGACTGTGAAGCCATTTGGTCATCCTCCACTTTTTGTGGTGTTTCTTGCTGCTGTACTGGGAGTTTGGTATATGCTTTATGAAATACAATGAGTTCAACTGAAACCCAGTGTTGAAGAAAGTTCTGTCACTTGTGGTGGGTCAGGGTCTGAAGGAGAATGCACCAACCAGGCTTTTATCTCACAGAGCTTGCCCCCTTGTCCATAGAAATCTGACTCTGAACTTAGCCCAGAAACCTCTCCATATAAAATGATGCCTTTACATAGAAGGGTCTGCTGGCTGCACCATGTCAGTCACAAACCATTTGGAAGGCAATGGCAAATCCTCATGGCCACACCACAGATGTATTATCACACACCCACCCACCACTGCAATAGGCCCACTTCTCAGCAGGCTCCAACTTACTGGCATCTTTGTTCTACACCATTTTCATGAAACCCGGTCAATCATGGCATTCTCTGGTACACTCATGATCAGCAACAAGACATCTAAAGGTTCTCCAGTGCCACCTGGTTAAGGGAATTTCAAAGATTTCATTGTATTTATCTAGCCATTTTTCATGGATGAAGTTGGAGGCACTGTGGGTTTCAGTTCATTCAGGAAATATTAAATGGTGAGGAAGCTATTTTCAATGAATTCTCTGGAGAAATTTCACAGGCAAGTCTTCCCATAGAGTGGTCAAAAGGTCACATGAAGCCAGGCCCGTTGAGGTCTTTAATGTGACGTCCATGGGTGTTCTGACTGTCAACAATGGCTGCCAAATCTTTCAGAATAAAATCATGTGATATTCTAGCTGATATTCCGAGGCTCTGTGGAAAGCCACCCTTGTATTTGATCTCAGTTTCCAAGGGAGAATCCCATGCGTGGCCTCCTAAAATCTGAACACAGTTTATGGCAATATTTCTCTGAGATCAGTTCGAGAACTCAGACTATAAGTGGAATCACACCAGAGTTCAAGCCCAGATAGACCCAGTCATCACTTCCAACCACCAAACAAATGACCACAATTAAAACCAAAGCACTCCCACAAGGCCCTCATCTTCTTCCATATAGACACTCATCATAACCTGTGACTGGAGGTTTCCATGAGGGGCTCAGCCCAAGACAGTGTACAAAATAACCTCCCTTGCCCGTCATTTGCCTAAAGTCAGGGTTGCCTGGACACCCTTTCTGAGAACCAGGAGTTATCAAATGAGCCTGCCGTAAATACTGCTCTGATTCTCCAATTTGAGGCCTACTGACTCTCGGGTATAGATTCTTTATGTGAATTGGAATCATGAGAAAACCCAAGCACCGATGGGCTATCCTCTGCAGGGTTTGAAGAACTCATTTGACAAAAAGGATCCCTATTTTCACTTGATGGAGATCAGTAATCTTACAGAGGAAGGCGAGAGACTTCGTCCACAATGACTGCTTTTTTGGCCATTTTGGTTTTGGAAGCACACATGTAATTGTTCGTTAGATGCATCAGGTGCTGAAAATCTATTCAACAACCTCAAACATGGCCAAGAGTCTGATGCAGACACATCCCTTTCCAAAGCAATTAAGCAAAGATCTACAGGTGATGCCCATTAATTTCCATTGAAAACCGTTTTCTTCAGGCTTCAAAAAGGGGTGGCCTGAGGCAAAGACCTTTCTGACATTCAGGGCAACAGAACAATAGGTAAGCAAATGGCCCAAGGCAGGGTTTCTAAAATGATATCTGAGATTTCTGAGATGATCCCATTCCCTTCAGCTACCCAGTACATAGCCATGTCACAGAGCTTGGAGGTGGTTCATGTCTTGGAAACAAAACCATGAGCCTATTCTGGAGAGTGGCCAGAATTCAAGAAGAAAACAGGAATTTAGGAAGACAGTGGTTGTTGCCCATCCATTAGGCAAGACAAAATCCATTCATAAATTGGGCAGGATGAATGTTGTGAAGCTTTCTTCTATTCAGGACACATCCATTGATGCATTCTCTTTTCTAATGTCTACAACCACGGACACAGTGGGATAAACAGACATAGAAACACTCGCATTGTCAAAAGACTTACTAGAAACAGTCCACTCCAATCCTAACAAACCGACTTTCCTACCTATTCTCAGATCATGAGACAAAACCACAAACTCACACCCACACCCAAAAAGTCACTTCCTTCCCCCAAGTAGGTCATCCGGAGTGTCCTCTGACTGATGGGCCATAGTATGTTACTCCAAAATGGACTGTCCTATGTCAGATGTGGACTCCTTGGCCAACACTGTGAAGTTGTAAGGTGCCAGTGGTGAGACACTACCTGCTTACCCAGGAAAGGCCCCTCTTCAGACCTTCCTGGCATTTGGCCATCCTCACATCAGTAGTTACCAAGAAAGACTCATTCTGTCCTTGGTAAATCCAAACATGTGAGGCCACTGGGACTGGGACTGGGACTGCCTCTGGGTGCCTGTCTTCCTGGATCCCTAGTTCAGAGAGTTCCATCACCAAGAAAGTGATGTAGGTCACTTCCTTCAGGAACTGAATGAGGTCACTGCCTTGGCAACCACTTTGTCCTAATAGTTGCTTCCAAGTGTCCCAATTGATGGAGGCTGCCCCTACTTCCTGTGACACTTTCACAAGTTTGAATGGTATATCAAACATAGGCACCCAGGAACAGCTCTCCACACAGGCCTGGTATTTTCCATCTTCTCTACATTAAGAAAAAAGAGACTGCTTCAGACACACCCCTTCATCCTGACCAGGTTGTTTGTCGTGGAAGATGACTTTTGCTCTCTCAGGTCCTTCATAGCTTCCTATAGCTTCCCCAAGGTTCATTTCTGCATGGACCTTTTCATTTCTCAGCAGGTGGAAGATTTCTTACATTCCTGTATTGTAAGACCAACTCTGTCCCTGCTTTTCTGTAAAGTTAGATTGAGGGAACAGAGTATGGTTAGGGTTAATAACATGTTTGATTTGGCTTAGGAATCATTCTGCTGGATGAATAATGTTATTGGGAACCTGCAATATTTATTAGAATATATAGAGGGGAAATATATTTATGAAAACAGAAATCTAGGTAAGATTTGAAGCCCAGAAGGGCTTTGGATCCTTGATTGGGATACTTAGGTTTGAATTATGTTCTGCACATGTGTCTCAGATAAATCTATACACAATGGCATAGGACCTTGTACCTTGGATGATTGAATGTCAAAGAGAACATCCAGTCAAAAAAGGATACTTGGTAGGATTAGGAAGATAGTTGGTAGGATTAGGAAAAAGAGTGAGTATATGATTTGGACAAAAAGCTCTTTAGCAATAGGGTTTTGGGTAGAGAGAAAATGTAAATGTCAGCAGATGTGAAGACTCAGTCACAATGATGAACTGGGGAAAATATGTAGGAAAGCAGATATCAATAGAGACATTAGAAAATCAGCAAATGATAAAGTGATTGATAGGATTAGACATTTTCGACAGGCTTGAGTTTGAATAAATAATCTTAGGAAGAAACAAATATGTAGTCACCAATAGGATTGACATTTGAGAGCATTAGGCAACCTGGACATGGGTGATTTTCATAATCCATACTCATATTCCATTTAGGCTTTGGTACAGTCGTAAGTGTGACTTTGCATTTTGTGGCCAGAATATTACTGTGATAAAATGTATATGTAGATCAGGTGACATGAGTATTTGTTGCACCATTTCTGAGAGCAATATTTTGAAGAGATATAAATTAGTATTGGGGGCACAAATAGGTGTACAATGTGTGTATGAATATAGAGAGAATGCTTGAATAGACCATACTGTGAATAAATAATATAACTGTTTCCAAATTTAGAAATTGGAATAAATTGATATCCCAAAATACACAGGAAATCTTATATTGATATACATACATTCATTCCAACCAGTTATATATCTAATGGTAATATTAGGGTTGTAGTTTATCATAAAATATGTGTGAGTTTTGCTTCAAAATTGATTATGGAAATCGAAAATAATGTGTTTGGAAAGAAGTCTCATGAAATAACCAGTCAAAAACAAGGAGGAATACATGTGTTCTGAAGCAGGAAGTGATTGAATGTGTTACAAATGTCTTTCAATTTGTAAACTTGTGGATGAAATGTATATTCTACGATGTATAAAAACTGAAGAAATAGTAATGTACCATTGTTGAATTAAAATGAACATCAAAATACACATCATGTCCCATAGAAATCTACTTTCATTGATGTTAAATTGGGTCAGTTACTGTAGAAATATAAGGCTTTGTTTGCACCATTCACTGAAGTGAGTTTTCAGTACTAGGAAACAAATATGCATTTCAGGTGGATGAATATTTCTAAAAACAATCTTATGAAAAGTTGATTATAAAAGCACATACATGAACATCAGTGAATTATTTAGGGAGTGTATAATAAGACACATATATTTCATATTTTGAAAATATATATATCACACAGATACATTAGAAAGTAGCAATATATATGCCAATCAAAATTCATCATGAAATATATATCATTCACAGATCCAAAAATATTAATTTTACTGAACATGGATTTATGTATAATGTTTTTCAACTAAGAAGCTCACTCATAGTTTGAATTTTCAGTTCCAAAAACATTTAGGAGGAGTCATCTCTTCTCATACTTTGTATCTCCCAAGTTAGCCACCTCACAAAAATGTACATGTGATACCAGGTAGGATTTTATATGTGCATATAAAAATACATGTGCTGAATTGGCTACAGAAAAAGGGAGACAGAAATTCACATATGTGTTAACTTTAAAAACACATGGAGAACTATTTCAACAAAAAATTAACAAGATTTATAACTCTTATCCTATATCATGCAAAAGGCAAGACCAACTATACGCCATGCCTCCTCTCAACCGCTTGTATTTCTATTCTGTTTGGGTTATTTTTCTCCATCATATTAGGATTAGTAGTCAGAGTCTAGTAGGGTATGTGTTAGTGTCAGGGATTCAGTTTTTTGAATGGAAAATTGAAAAATAAATCCAATGTGTATGTAAATATGTGCTACACCAAAATCTTCTCACTCTCATCCAGAACAATGCCTTGACAACACCTACGGCCCAAGTATGACACAATCAGAGGAGAAAAGTTAGAAAATCCGTGAATACATATCTAGAATGGAATATGATCAGAAGTTCACAACCTTGGAAGTGGTAGAGGAGTTTCCAAAAGTAAGGGACAGGGTAAACCCTCCAAAAACTTGAAGGTCTGCTGGCCTAGAGACTTCTTGAGAAACTGCCTGTGAGGTTGGGCACTTGAAATATATGTTGTTGTCAGGAGCTTTAGCTTCCTTTCTAGTGAGACCATAAAAGCTGGGTCTGCATCAATGTGACCTGGAGGACATGGTTTCTTATTTTCCAATGAATATGAGACAGCAGTGCTGAATTTTCCATTGTAGGTAAACTGTGGCCCCTGGGGGCTGAATGTCTCCCTGTGTGGACGTTGAATCCATATAGTCATCCTCTATTTTCATGGTGTTTCTTGCTGCTGCACTGGGAGTTTGGTATTTGCTTCATGAAATACAAGGAGTTCAACGGGGACACAGTGCAGGAGGGATTTCTGTCACGTGTGGTGGGTCAGGGTCTGCAGGAGAATACAAGAACCAGGCCTCTATCCCACATAGCTTGCCCCCTTGACCATAGCAACCTGATTCTGAACAAAGTCCTGAAACCTCTCTATGTAACAAGGTGCCTTTACATATAAGGGTCTGCTGGCTTCACCATGTCAGTCACAAGCCATTTGGAATCCAATGAAAGATCTACATGGCCCCACCACAGATGTTTTATCACACACCTGCCCACCATTGCTCTAGGCCCACTACTCAGCAGGATCCAACTTTCTGGCATCTCTGTTAAACACCATTTTCATGAAAACCAGTCAATCAAGGCACTGTCTGGTATACTCATTGTTGGGAAAAGTATAAAAGGCAGCCATACCCCAGAGAAAAACCCCAACATGGTGCCTAAGGACTTCTTCTTCCTACCTCCTTTTTTCTGCAGTGGTGCCAATTGTTCCCACCCATGTGAACTCTCCCGCTGGCGCCAATTTGAAATCTCGCTGGTGGGGAACCTTAGCCCCAATAAGAACTAATTCCTGGGCTCCAGAGCTGATATCTGAAAGAACTTACCAATAAACGGTTTGCCTGCCATTTATCTAAGCCCTTCCATCTTCCCCTTAGTTCTATATAAGCACACAGCTTTTTGCAATAAAATTGGAATTCTCCCAGCAAAGTGCCTTTGCGTGGGAAGTTCTTTCATTCTGGTGCCCCATGTGAGGATATGGGTGAGCTCTTTCTAACAAGAGCCCCATCCCCTGCTCCCCCGGAGACACTCCGCCATGGTCCGCTCTTTTCAGACGCCGGCTTCCTGCACCCACCACAGATCTGATATATGTAAGCCTCCCCTGACCCTGGCTCTGCAACTCCCTTCGGGCTACCACTGGTTTTGTGACCTTGATCTCCCGGCACACTCTCGACGCCCTGTAGGGGGTAGGAAATTCCTGCCACTAAGACCTTTACTGGTCGCAGTGGACCCTCTGGTGATCCGTTTTCCTTTGGGGCGTGAGGCTTCTGAGTTTACACAAGAGGCTCTGTGGTTTTTTCTCCTCTGCTGCCGCTGCCGCTGCTGGCTAGAGTTGCTGTTTGCTGCAGGGCTGCTGTGTCTGGCTGAAGCTGCCTCTCTGCTCGGGGAAAACTGAACTCCCGTCCTGGAACTACATTCTGCCGGAACCGGAGTTCTGTTTTCATTACTGACTTTTTCCGCTGCGTTCAAAAACTTTCCTGACGTCAGGTTGCCCGTGGCTCCGAACCCATTGGGTCTCACAGATCGCACTTCACTGGTGACGCCCAGGTAGTGCCCTCTGTATTTCCTCATGACGGCTTGTCATTTTGGGGACGCCCACCTGACCCCCGTTCGCCCTGAGCTTCCTGAAAGCCGTTCCAGCCCGGGTTTTCTCTTTGTCTCTCTCGCTTACTCTTATTCTCTCTCTCTCTCTCTCTCTCTCTCTCTCTCTCTCTCTCTCTCTCTCTCTCTTACTTCTCTCCCTGTGACTATGGGCACCTCTTCTTCTGTACCTGAAGCCTCACCTCTCAAATGTCTAATAAAAAATCTGGCCACACTCTCCCTCACACCAGACATCAAGCCCAAACTTCTAATCAAATTCTGTACCCAAGATTGGCCTACATATCCACTGGATAATGGCAATCATTGGCCTCCAGAAGGCTCCTTACATCCAAACTTCATCTGAGACCTTTTTAACTACTGCCAGCATCTGAAAAAGTGGAGTGAGATTCCCTGCATTTAAGGTTTTAGCCTTCTCAGACAGCACCCTGTCGCTGCTCCTCCTGCCCTCCCTCTCAGGTCCTCCTTGTTTGCAAACCCTTCTCTTCCCCTACGTCTACTCCTGACTTCACAGATTCTTCCTCATTCAACCCAGCAGATGAACACCCACCTTATCCCCCAGTCCTATCTGCCCCTTCTCTCCCACTATACCCTCCTCTTCCTCTGCCTGATTCCAGGGATCCTCAGCCTTCCATTTCATCCTTCTCCCCTCCGCCCTCTTCTGCCTGCTCCATCTCCTCCTCTTCCAAAGAGACACTCCCTGCCCCTCCCTCTCCTTCCTGTCCGCCTCCTGCCTCTTTCAGTCCTCCTGTTACCAGGTCTAAGGGACTCCTTCCCACCCCCAAGACAATCGCACCCCTTTGTGAGGTAGCTGGTCCCGAGGGTGTCATCAGAGTCCAAGCGCCCTTCTCCATGTCGGACATTACTCAGCTAGAGAGGAAGTTAGGCTCATTCACCACTGACCCCACCACTTACATTCGGGAGTTTCAATGGGTCCTGCAAGCATATAGTCTCACTCATCATGACATCTACATGCTCTTGGCCCATACACTTCTCCCTGAGGAAAGGCAATGGTCTGGGAGCTAGCCCAAGCCCATGCTGATGAAAATCATAGGACCAATCCTAACCACCCCACAGGCCCTCATGCTGTCCCAGAGCAGGATCCCCTATGGGATTACAACACCCCTGAAGGCTTACAGTCTAGTGACCTTTTTACATACTGCCTCTTGGCGGGCCTGAAAAAGGCCATCCGGAAGGCTGTTAACTTTAAAAAGGTGCAGGAGGTCATTCAAAGGAAGGAGGAAACACCTTCAGAATTCCTGGATAGACTAACCAAGGCCCTTTAACAGTACACAAACCTCAACCCAGAAACCCCTGATGGCCGTCATGTCTTAATGGAATATGTTCTGGCCCAAAGCTACCCTGACATTAAAGCCAAGCTTAAAAAGCTTGAACAGGGCCCTGCTACTCCTTAGACTAAAATCCTCGCTGTCGCTTTCAAGGTTTTTTTATGATAGAGAGGATGAAAGTGAATGCCGTAGGCAGAGGGCTGAAAATGCCAAGTTCCAAATGTTGGCCCAGGTCATTCAGAGAAGGCCATCACCACGCCATCCCAATATGACACCCCCGGGAGCTTGCTTCAAATGTGGTAAGGAGGGACATTGGGCCAGGGATTGTCCTTCACTGAGGACACCCTACAACCCCTGCCCAAAATGCCATCAAAGGGGACACTGGGGGGCAGACTGCCCAACAACCAGAAAGGGAGGTTGGTCAGCCGCCAGGCAACCACAGCCTTTCTTGGGCTTAGCAGAGGAGGATTGACGGATCCCTGGGCTTTCCCTCCAGACTATTACCATCAAGAATCAAGAGCCTAGGTTTACCTTCCTGGTGGATGGATGCTTCATTACCTTCCTCTTGGATACTGGTGCCACTTTTTCAGTCTTAAGGGAGTATTGGGGTTCTACCACACCCTCAAAAACTCCTATTGTCAGGGTAGGAGGTAAACAGATTTTCCCTCAAACCCCCCCATCATGTTATATGCAGGGATCCCTTTTGTCCTTCACTCACTTCTTTCTCGTTATGAGCCATTGCCCCATTCCCCTTCTGGGAAGGGACATACTCTCACTATTAAAAGTCACCATTCACATATCACCCCACACCTCTCCTACCTCTCATTTCCTCATGATGTTCCTAGGGGCAGATACACCTCCTTAATGCACTCTCCCACGACTCTCTAAACCAGTTAAGCCTGAGGTTTGGGACACAACTACACCCCTTATAGCTAAATGCAGTCCTATTCATATTGTCTTACGGGACCCTTCAAGATATATTAGTCAATCACAATATCCACTCACAACCACAGCCCTCCTCGAATTAGAACCCATCATCCAGGATTTATTACGAAAGGGGTATCTTAGGCCTACACACTCTCCTTTCAACACCCCCATTCTGGCACTTAAGAAACCTAAAGTGTCCTACAGGCTGGTTCAAGACCTTCTCCTTGTCAACTCCTCTGTGGTCCCCATCCACCCGCTAGTGCCCAACCCTTACACCCTCCTCTCTCAGATCCCTGCCACTACTACCCACTTCTCGGTCCTAGGTTTAAAAGATGCATTCTTTTCTATTCCCTTGTTCTCAGAATCTCAGAATATCTTTGCTTTTACATGGACTGACTCTCACATCCACCATTCTCATCAGCTTTCCTGGACTGTCCTCCCACAGGGATTCAGGGATAGCCCCCATCTCTTTGGCCAAGTTCTTGCCCAGGACCTCACATCCTTTCACCCGACCTGTCCTGACACTATTCTCCTTCCATATGTCAATGACCTTCTTCTATGTAGTCCCTCTGGGAACACTCTCAATCCCACACCGCTCAGCTTCTTAATTTCCTAGCAGACAAGGGATATAGGGAGTCTCCCCACAAGGCCCAGGTTTCCCATTCTTCTGTCACCTCTCTTGGTTTTTGCCTTAGACCCGGGAAAAAGGAAATAACACTGGATAGGAGGCAACTCCTCTCTGATCTTCCAGTGCCCCATATGAAAGCCAAAATACTATCATTCCTAGGATTAGCAGGTTATTTTAGGGCCTGGATCCCAAATTATTCTCTTCTATCCAAACCCCTGTATGACCAAGCAAATGGACCCCCTAGTGAATCTCTTGTCTCCTCCCCCATCTACCACTTCCTCAGGTTTCAGCAACTCCTCTTAAAGGCACCTCCCCTTCACCTTCCTGAACTTTCAAGACCATTTCATCTATATGTCCATGAAAAAGGGGGGCAAGCACTTAGGGTCTTAGGTTGAAACTATGGGCCTACATTTGCACCTGTGGCATATTTTCCAAGAAACTAGACTCTACCATCCTTGGGTGAGCCCCTTGCTTAAGAGCTCTGGTTGCTGGACAAATTTTACACAAAGAAGCCTCTAAGCTGAGTTTTGGGGCACCTTGAACTATCCACTCCCCACATCACTTGAAAGATCTTTCAGCTTATAAGGGCCTTCAAACCCTTCCTCCATCCAGAGTTCTGTCGCTCCTCACTTCCTTTCTGGAAAACCCTATTATTACTTTCCTCCCCTGCTCTGCACTGAACCTTGCCTCACTGCTCCCAATGACTCCCACGTCTAACACACCAACTCGTAAGTGCTTGGAAACCTTAGAAGATTTCCTCCCCTGTCATTCTTCCATTTCTGAGGAACCACTCACCAAGCCTGACCTTATCTGGTTTACTGACAGCAGTTCCTTTAGGCAGAACGGCACTCATTACTATGGATATGCTGTAGTTTCAGCCACTGAGATTATAGACGCCAAAGCTTTGCCTTCAGGAACTACCAACCAGCAGATTGAACTTATAGCAGCCACTCGTGCCTGCCTTCTAGCACAAGGCAAATCCCTCACCCTCTATACTGATTCAAAATATGTCTTCCAGATCTTATTATCCCATGCTTCAATATGAAGGGAGCGACGCCTACTTACCACCAAAGGTAATGCGATCACTAATTCGGCTCTTATAACCAATCTGATGGAGGCCTCCCACTTACCCACCCAGTTGGGAGTTGTCCATTGTAGGTCCCATCAGAAGGACGGCTCTCTTATCACTGAGGGCAATGCCAAAGCTGACCAGGCGCCACGAATGCCTGCTACCACTTCCAATTATGGCCCCTATGGGGTACATATTATGGCCACTTTAGACAGCTCATCTGAAGCCCCTACTTCTTCCAGTAAGAACAAGGATCTTTTCAAGTTCCTTCATACTCTACACCATTCCAATTCTCAGTCTTTGACCCTTTTTTTACAGAGCTTCTTCTCCCTCAACCCTTCTGACATAGCCATGATAGAGAATATAGCCTCTAATTGTCAGATCTGTCAGCGGACCAAACCCCATACTCCTTTAAGGCCCAAACCTTTCCCTTTCCACCAAGCCCGGGGACACATTCCCGTTGCTGACTGGCAAGTAGACTTCACCAACATGCCCACAGTATGGCACACTAAATACCTCCTTGTCTTTGTGACACTTTCTCTGTTTGGGTTGAGGCATTTCCCACTTCCAATAAAAAGGCTTCCACTGTAGCTTCAATCTAACTGACAGACATCATCCCTAGGTTTTGTATGCCCACTTCCCTACAATATGACAATGGCCCTGAGATTATTTCTAGGATCACACAAAAGGTCTCTCAAGCCCTCTCCTTCAAGTGGCATTTCCACTGTCCATCTTACTCCCAGGCTTCAGGGAAAGTGGAAAGGGTCAATCATACTCTGAAGGAAGTCCTTACCAAATTGACAATGGAATTAAACTTAGACTGGGTCAAAATCCTTCCCTTTGCTTTGCTTCGAATCAGAGCTCTCCCTAAGAAACCATCTTTACTGTCTCCCTTTGAGATAATGTATGGAAGACCTCTTATACCCTCTGGGTTGGTCACTTCACAAGGACCTCTCACCCGAGATTTGTCTTTGCCTCTCTTGTTTCATCTCCACTCTGAACACTGGAAATGTCAGAACTGGCTTCTTCTGGACCCAGTCTCCTCTCCAAACACTCCTCCCTTAACACCTGGGAGTCTAGTCTATTATAATACCCCAGAGGAGAAAGGGACTCTTGCACCAAAATGGGAAAGCCCCTATCCTTTCATTCTCTGTACCCCCACCGCCGCCAAACTCTCCTTACCAGACAACCGTCTCAATCCCTGGATTCCCATTTCTAGGTTGAAGCCATATCACCAGGAGGCCCCACCTGCTGACCACAGGACCATGCCAGAGGAACTCCAAGAATCACCTCCTGAAGCTCCCCTTTAATCCTGCTTTCCACACCCATCTCACCCATTTAAGTTGCGGCTCACACGGTGTTCCCTGCAGCCCAATTCCTCTTAAAGAAGGCACAATGAGCTCTCCCAACACCCTAGTCTTCTCTAACTGCTTGTTTTTTGTGCTCTGCTTTTTTTCTGTGCTCTGTTGGGACTTGTCTTTACCCTCCGAACCTACCATGTATTTATTCACTATTCGGGAACGATACTCAGAACATGGCATGCAGAAGGTCCGCTCAGTGGATGCAACTACTTGCTTCATCCACAACTGCACCTCTATTTCCCTAAAATTGTCACCTTCAAGGACCTTCGTCCCTGGTAGCTGGAACTGGCCTTTCATTTGCTTCCTTTTTAATCAAACCAAAGACTATTGTCATTGGTGGCCTGAGATATATAATGGGTGTCCCTATTGGTCATGCAGGTTCCATGATGAACGTGGTACCTGTTCTTACCACTCACTTGGCTACTCTGAAGGGTTGACTTCTAGTTACCTAAAGTGGCATAAAGGCACTTCATCCGATAACAATGGATCGTATACTTCAGATATACCTGACCCCAAGGCCAAACGTTGGGGCTATGTTGAGTTTGCTGTCTATGCCCGGACAACCTCAGCAAGACCCATAGGGTGGATGACTGTTGGCCGCACCCTGATTACGCCACCTAAGGCAACCAATCATGTAGTCGAACACATTAAGGAGTCAGAATCAAAACTGGATAAAGGCCATTGCAACAGATGTTTTTTCGTCCTCTGCCTGAGGATCAAAAGAAGTATATTTCCTATATGCTTCCATAATTCTCTCCAGAATCATAGAGGGAGACTCATTAGGACGTTGGATTATCTCTCTTACCATGGCCAAATTAGTCGGCCCTCTGGCGGCCACTCGGAGCCCCGCTATTAGAGCCCTGTGATAAGTGGAAAGATGCTACCAACCTTCAAAGGTGTTGGGATCCCAGTTTGGTCGGTTCATGGGCCCATAAGGATGAAGAGGGAGCATCACAGTGGCTTCTGAGTTTTTTATTTTCCGTAGCTGGCGGGTTTCTTTAGGTGGCCCAGCTTCCACCAGAAAAGGAGGGGCTGCTGCTGCTGCGGAGAAGTCCCTTGGAGGGCTTGGGTCTGGCCAAATTGCCTCTAGTGGCGGAGAGTCTGAGTCAGTGGCGGGAGAATCATCTGGAATGTGTTGGGGGTTGGGGAGCGAGGGCAGAGGATAAGGAGGGGGAGGATTGTCCAGTCTTGTGACTCAGGAAGAATGGGGGGAAGATGGGGAGGGAACGGAAGGTTTGAATGGTAGGATCCTGGGGAAGGGGTATATGGCTGTTGATCTGGGTGGCCACGTGGTCCCGGCTGAAAGACAATATCTCTGACTTTTCGGATTAGATTGAAGTAGAAGGATCCTTCTGGGGGCCACCCGACTTTGAGGATGGGCAATTCTGAAGCACAGAGAGTCTGCCAGGTCTGACATTTAACTGAAAAATAATGATTCTGGGCCCTTGAGCGGACATCAGTCCAAAGATCAAGGGTCAGGGACAGAAGCGTGAAAGTGCTTTGTCCCATAATGGGACTTACTCAAAAAGAGACAGTGAAGACACAAACGCAACACAAACAAAGACAAACAGTAAACGTTTAACATGGGTCCAAGACAAATATTAGAACTCAGTAACTGGCAAAACCTGATGGGTTAGACAATAAAGACAGACAGTAAACTCAACATGAGTTCGGGACAATGAACAAAACTGTGTAGCCAGCAAAACCTGATGGGCTGGCAAACCGAATCCTGAAGCAAAATATAACCGAGTTGAGGAAACTAATATTCCTTGATTTCCCTCGTCCTCTGGAGTGTCCCCGAGGGACGTGGCCAGTAGCTCTGTGACACGTCTGCCACCCACTGTCAGAGAGAGCTAATGCTCTTCACCGACAGCCACTTTGCCAAGCCCTAACCTGAACCCCGAAACCAGAAAGAGGCGCCTTTCTTACCCCTAGAGGAGTCCCTTGGGGTCTTTCGTCCGCTGCTCCGGATATCTCACCTGGGGCCTCCAGATGAAAAGGTGGGGCGAACATCGGAGGAAAAGACAACCAACAGGCTTTCTCATGCAACACCAAAGGGTTTATTGGGGGTATAGCGTGCTGGAGCTCAGGGCTCACTTCAGAGGAACAAAGAACAAAGAGCCCCGAGAACCACTTGAGTGGAGTTTATATACATTCTTTAGAGAGGGCAGGGACTTTACATACATCATAGCCTCCTTTAGCAAATCATCATATACCGCGGGAAAATCAAATAACAACTCTAAAACATGATTAGCACATTCATTGGCGGGAACAGGTTGGGCAGGGGGTGATTGGTCAGCTGTAAGAAGGGGTATACATTTAAATTGATTGGTGGATGCACTGTGATGTATACGTGGTGAGCTGCATGGTTTCTGGGAAGGGGCTGTTAAGTAACTAGGTCCTCAGGGAAGATTTCAACACACATCTAATGTGCAAATCCGGGAATTGTCTTAACTGCCACAGAAATTTCAGGTGCTGAGTGCAGCTTGGAAACTTTACAAAACCTGGTTCTTTACATTTCTATTTCAATTTCTTTTATTCTTTCAGAACCTTACAGAGGAAGGCGAGAGAGTTCATCGACAATTACTGCTCTTTTGGCCATTTTGGTTTTGGATGCACACATGGGATCTTTCTTTAGATCCATCTGGTGCTGATAATCTAAGCCACAGCCTCAAACAGGGCCAAGAGGCTGATTAAAACATATCCATTTCCAAAGCAATTACTACTCTGAAGTCAGTTACAGAACTCAGTCTTCTAGGAGAATCACGCCAGTGTTAAAGCCCAGGTGAACACAGTCATCTCTTCCAAAAGCCACACAAGTTACCACAATTAAAATCAAAACAATCCCACATGGCCCTCATCTACTTCCATATAGTCACTCATCATAATCTCTGGCTGGAGGTTTCCTTAAATGGCACAGCCCAATAGAGTGTCCATAATAAGCTCCCTTCTCCTCATTTACCTAAATTCAGGGTGGCCTGGACACCCTTCCTGTGAACCAGGATTGATCACATAGTTCTGCCATTAATACTAATCTAATTCTCCAATTTGAGGCCTACTGACTATCAGGCATAGTATGTGATTTGGAGTCATTATTAAACCCAAGTACCTTTGCAGGGATTGGAAGAACTCATTTGACACAAAAAATCCCAATACTCCCTTGATGGAGGTCAAGAACCAAACACAGGAAGGCAAGAGACTTCACCCACAATGACTGATTTTTTGCCATTTTGGTTTTGGATGCACACATTGGATCTTTCTTTAGATCCATCCGATGCTGATAATCTAAGCCACAGCCTCACACAGGGCCAAGAGGCTGATTCAGAAACATCCCTTTCCAAAGTAATTAAGCAAAGAGCCACTGGTGATGCCCATTCCTTTCCATTTTAAAACTGTTTTCTTCAGGCTTCACAAAGGGTGGCCTGAGGCAAAGACCTTCCTGACATTCAGGGCAACAGAACAATAGGTAAGCAAAAGGCCCAAAGCAGGGTTTCTCTACTGAGACTTTCCTGGTCACACTGATATCTGAGTTTTCTGAGATGCTTGCCATTCCCTTCAGCTATGGATTACATGGCCACGTCACAGAGTTTGGAGGTGGTACATATTTTGGACACAAAACCATGAGCCTATTGTGGAGAGTGGCCAGAATTCAGGAAGAAAACAGGAACTTAGGAAGACAGTACATGTTGTCCATCGATAAGGCAACCTGCAGTCCATTCCTAAAATGGGTAGGATGAATGCTGGGAAGCTTTCTACTAGACAGGACACATCCATTGATGCATTCTCTTTTCTAATGTCTACAACCACGGACACAGTGGGATACACAGACATAGAAACACTCGCCTTGTCAAAAGACTTTCTAGAAACATTCCACTCCAAACCAAGCAAGCCGCCTTTCCTACCTATTCTCAGAACATAAGACAAAACCACAAACTCACACCCACACTGAAAAAGGCACCTCCTTCCCCAAAGTAAGTCTGTGATTATCCAGAGTGTCCTCTGACTGGTGGGCCATACTATGTTCCCCAGAAATGGCCTGTCCTGTCTCAGATCTGGTCTCCATGGCCAACTCTGTGAAATATCAGGGGCCCGCTGTGAGCCACTTCTTGCTTTCTCTGGAAAGGCCAGTCTTCAAAATTTCCTGGCATTTGGCCATCCTCATATCAGTAGGTACCAAAAAAGACTTACTCTGTCCTTGGTAAATCCAAACAAGTGATCCCACTGTACTGGGACTGGGACTGGTTCTGGATGCCTGGCTTCCTGGATCCTAAGTTCAGAGAGTTCCATCACCAAGGAAGTGAGGTGAGGTCACTTCCTTCAGAAACTGAATGACGTCACTGCCTTAGCAACCACTTTTTCCGAACAGTTGCTTCCATACTTCCTCTGACACTTTCACAAGTTAGATTGGTATCTCAACCATAGGAACCCGGGAACAGCTCTCCACAAAGGCCTTTGTTGGTCCATCTTTTCTACATTAAGGAGAGAGGGTGAATGAGACACAACCCTTCATCCTTACCAGGTTGTTTTCCATGGAAGATGACTTTTGCTCTCTCACGTTCTTCATAGTTGCCTACATGTTCTCCAGGGATCATTTCTTCATGGACCTTTGAGGTTTTCAGCAGGTGGAAGATCCACTAAATTCCTGTATTGTAAGACCAACTCTGTCCCTGCTGTTCTGTAATGTTAGATTGAGGGAACAGTGTATGGTTAGGGTTAATAACATGTGTGATTTGGGTTAGGAATAATTCTGCTGGATGAATAATGGTATTGGGAACCTGCGATATGTATGAGAATATATAGGTGAAATATATGTATGAAAACAGAAGTCTAGGTAAGATTTGAAGCCCAAAAGAGCATTTTGCCCTTGATTGGAATACTTAGATTTGAATTAGGTTCTGCACAGATTGGTCAGATTAATCAATATACAATGGCATAGGACCTTGTACCTTGGATGATTGAATGTCGAAGAGAACATCCAGTCAAAAAGGGATAGTCGGAAGTGAAAGGTTAATAAAATAGGTATTTGTCACTTCCTGGGAAGAATGTTGTGTTTATTCCGAGCATAATGGAGTTGTAAAAAAAAAATATGATTAAATTAAAATGACACCTTGAAGACTGTCAATGAGAGAGTGAGAGGACCAAAAAAAGTGGTTTGAGTCTTGGTTCACATAATCCCCCTGTTTGACTACTTTTTTATCAACCCTGGCCTGTCCGATAATAATCTCCATATTATTGCTAACTATAAAACCCTGTTTGCTCAACCGTGTAATTTCTTTTCTCTAAGCTCAAATTGGACAAGTTAAACTCATGGTAATACCCCACTAGCAGACATAGAATGTGACACCCCACAATGATCACTTTTATGATTAAAAGTAGCTAGAAGAAGAAGTGGGGAATGAAAGATTAATAAAATAGGTACTTGTCACTTTTTTTTCTGTATGCTTAACAAAACACTGTTGAAATCTTGAGAACTGTTTGCTAATCTTGTTCCCAGAATGTCCTGTCCCCAAATGCCAAACTGCAGAATGTACTCCCTCACCCGGTTGAATGCAAACCGCCCACTCTCCCTCACCCATCAATAAACTTCACTCCCTGCCCTCCCCAAAGAAAGTATATAAGCTCTGCTTAAGCTCTTCTCAGAGCTCTCTGCTCTATTCAAGTGAGCTCCGATCCCCTGCATGCTGACCCCCTATAAACCCTTTGCTGTTGCATGAGATAGTCTTTTGGTGGTCTCTTCCTCCGAAGCTCGCCCAGTGTTTACTTTGATGATTGGGTGTAGAAAAGAACATTCAGTCAAAAAGGGATAGTCGGTAGGATTAGGAAGATAGTTGTTAGGTTTAGGAAGAAGAATGAGTATAGGTTTTGGAAAAAAAATATTCTTTATCAATAGGGTTTTGTTTAGAGTGTGAATGTAAATGTTAGCCCAAGTGAAGAGTCAGTCACAATAGTGAACCGGAGAAAATATGTAGGAAAACAGATATCAAAAGAGATATTACGAAACAAGGCAAAATATAAAGTGGGTGATAGGATTAGACATTTTCAACAGGGTTGAATTTGAATATATGATCTTAGGAAGAAACCAATATGTAGTCACTAATTGGATTGATATTTGAGAGCATTAGGCAACCTGGAGATGGCTGTGTTTAGTAATCCATGTTCATTTTCAATTTAGGCTTTGGTACAATAATAAGTGTGAACCTTGCATTTTGTCTGCAGAATATTACTGTGATAAAATGTATATGTAGATCAGGTGACATGAGTAATTTTTCCATCATTTCTGGGAGCAATATTTTGAAGATTAATAAGTTAGTATTGGGGGTACAAAGAGGTGTACCTTGTGTCTATGAATATAGAGCTAATGCATGAATAGACCATACTGTTAATAAATAATATAACTGGTCCACTTTAAATAATGCATTGGATTCATATCTTAAAATATATAAGAAATCTTATATTGATATACATACATTCATTCCAACTAGTTATACATCTAATAGTAAAATTAAGGTTATGGTTTATCATGAAAGGTGTGTGAGTTTTTCTTCAAAAGTGATTATGGAAATCAAAAATAATATGTTTCGAAAGAAGTCTCATGAAAAGACCAGTCAAGAACCATGAAAAAATACATATGTTCTGAAGCAGGAAGTGATTGAAAGTGAAACAAATGCCTCTAAATTAGAGAACTTGTGGATGAAATATATATCCTATTTTGTGCATAAACTGAAGAAATAGTAATGTACCAGTTTTGAATAAAAATGAACGTCAAAATACACATCATGTCCCATAGGAATCAATTTGATTGATGTTAACCTGGGTCAGTTAATGTATTAATTTTAGGATTTGTAGGCACCATTCACTGAAGATAGTTTTCAGTACTAGGAAACAAATACATATTTCAGGTGGATGAATATTTCTGACGATAATCTTGTGAAAAGTTGATTATAAATTCACATATATGAATATGAATGAATTTAGGAAATGTATAAAAAGACACATGTATTTCATATTTTGAAAAATCTGGAAAGTTTGTATATATATATATATATATATATATATATATATATATATATATATACACACACACACACACACACACATACACACACACATGCACACAGACATTAAAAAGTAGCAATATATATGCCAATTGAAATTCACCATGAAATATATATCATCCACAGATTCAAAAATATTCATTTTACTGAACATGGATTTATGTATAATGTTGTTAAACTAGGAAGCTCACACAGAGTTCGAATTTTAACTTCCAACAGCATTTAGGAGAAGTGATCTCTTCTCACAATGTGTATCTGCCAAGTCAACCACCTCACAAGAATGTACGTGTTGTACCTTGTAGGATTCTATATGTGCATATAAAAATACATGTGCAAATAGGCTACAGAGAAAGGGAGACAGGAATTCACATATTTGTTAACTTTAAAAACACATGGAAAACAATTTCTACAAAAGTTGACTAGATTTATAACTCCTACACTACATAATGCAAAAGGCAAATTCAACTATACACCATGCCTCCTCTGAACTGCTTGTATTTCTATTCTGTTTGGATTATTATTCTCCATCATATTAGGATAAGTAGTCAGAGTCTAGTAGGCTAAGGGTTAGTGTCAGGGATTCAGTATTTCCAATGGAAAATTGGAAAAGGTATCCAATGTGTATGTAATTATGTGCTTTGAAAAATCTTCCCACTCTTATCCAGAACAATGCCTTGACATTACCTTTGCCCCAAGTAAGACACAATTACAGGAGAAGAGTTCGAAAATCTGTGCATATATATATGGAATGCAATATGCTCAGTTGTTCACAAACTTGGAGGTGGTAGAGGAGTTTACAAAAGTAATGGACAGGGTAAACCCTCCACAAAAATGGAGCTTTGCTGGCCTAAAGACTTCTTGAGAAACTGCCTCTGAGGTTGGGCACTTGAAATATATGTTGTTGTCAGGAGCTTAATCTTCATTTGTGGTGAGACAATTAAAGCTGGATCTGCATCTATGTGACCTGAAGGATCTTGTTTCTTATTTTCCAATGAACATGAGACAGCAGTGCTGAATTCTCTCTTTGTAGGTAAACTGTGGTCACTGGGGGCTATGTGTCTCCCTGTGAGGACTGTGAAACCATTTGATCATCCTCCAATTTTCGTGGTGTTTCTTGCTGCTGTACTGGGAGTTTGGTATTTGCTTCGTGAAATACAAAGATTTCAACTGGGACAAAGTGCTAGAGGGAGTTCTGTCACGTGTGGTGTGTCAGGGTCTGCAAGAGAATGCACCAACCAGGCCTTTATCCCACATAGCTTGGCCCCTTGACCATAGCAACCTGATTCTGAACATTGCCCTGAAAACTCTCCATATAACAGGATACATTTACATATAAGGGTCTGCTGGCTACACTATGTCAGTCACAAGCTATTTGGAAGCCAATGGAAGGTCCACATGACTCCACCACAGATGTTTTATCACACACCTGCACACCACTACTCTAGGCCCACTACTCAGGAGGCTCCAACTTACTGGCATCACTGTTCTTCAACATTTTCATGAAACCCAGTCAATCAAGGCACTGTATTGTATACTCATGATCAGCAACAGGACATCCAAAGTTTCTCCAGTGCCACCTGGTCATGGGAATTTCAAAAATTTGATGGTATTCATCTAGCCATTTTTCAAGGATGAAGTTGGAGGCACTGTGGGTTTCAATTCATTCAGGAACCACTAAATGGTGAGGAAGTTCATTTCAATGAAATCTCTGGACAACACTCACAGGAAAGGCTTCCCAAAGAGTGGCCAAAAGGTCACATGAAGCCAGGCCCATTGAACTGTACAATGTGAGGTCCATGTGTGTTTTGACTCTCAACTATGGCTTCCATGTTTTTCATAATAAAATCATGTGATATCCTGGCTGAGATTCACAGTGCTCTGTGGAAAACCAACCTGGGACTAGATTTCAGATTCCAAGGGTGAATCTCATGCGTGGCCTCCTAAAATCCCAACTCAATTCATGGCAATACTACTCTGAGGTCAGTTCCAGAACTCAGTCTATAAGGGGAATCACCCAAGAGTGAAGCCCTGGTGGACCCAGTCATCTCTTCCAACTGCCACAAAAATAACCACAATTATAACCAAAACACTCCCACATGGCCCTCATTTTCTTCCATATAGATATTCATCATAACTTCTGGCTAGAGGTTTCCATAAGTGGCGCAGCTCAAGACAGTGTCCAATATAAGCTTCCTTGCCCCTCATTTGCCTAAAGTAAGTGTGGCCTGCACACTCTTCCTGTCAACCAGGAGTGATCAAATAGTCCTGCCATTAATACTGCTCTGCTTCTACTATTTGAGGACTACTGACTGTCAGGTATAGATTCTTATGTGGTTTGTAGTCATGAGACAACACTAGCACATCTGCAGGGCTTTGAAAAACTCATTTTACTCAAGGGTCAATAATCACACTTGATGGAGGTCAGGAACCTAACAGAGGAAGGTGAGAGACTTCATCCACAATGACTGATCTTTTTGAATTTTGGTTATGGATGCACACAAGGGATATTTCTTTAGATCCATCAGGTGCTGACAATCTAAGCCCCAGCTTCACCGAGCGCCAAGAGGCTGATTCAGACACATCCATTTCCAAAGCAATTAAGCGAAGAGCCACAGGTGATGCCCACTCATTGTCATTTGAATACTGTTTTCTTCAGGCTTCACAAAGGGGTGGCCTGAGCCAAAGACTTTCCTTACATTCAGGGCAACAGAAAAATAGGTAAGCAAATGGCCCAAAGCAGGGTTTCTCCACTGAGACTTTCCTGGTATCTGAGTTTCCTGATATCTGAGTTTTCTGACATGCTCCACTTCCCTTCAGCTATCCAGTACATGGCCATGTGACAGAGCTTGGAGGTGCTACATAGCTTGGACACAAAACTTTGAGCCTATTCTGGAGAGTGTCCGGAATTCAGAAAGAAAACAGGAACTTAGAAAGATAGTAGGTTTTGCCCATTGATAAGGCTAGTCGCAGTCCATTCATAAATTGGCAGTATGAATGCTGGGAAGCTTTCTACTAGACAGAACACATCCATGATGCATTCTTTTTCTAATACTAAGACCACGGAGAGAGTGGGATACACAGTAATAGAAACACTCACCTTGTCAGAGGACATACTAGATACAGTCCTCTCCAAACCAAACAAATCGCCTTTCCTACATATTCTCAGAACATGAGACAAAACCACAAACTCACACCCACACTCAAAAAGACACCACCTTTCCCAAAGTAGGTCTGTGACTATCCGGAGTGTCCTATGATGGGTGGGACATACTATATTTCCACGAAATGCACTGTGCTGTCTCAGTTCTGGTCTCCTTGGCCAACTCTGTGAAGTTGTCAAAAGTCACTGGTGAGCCACTACCTTCTTTCTCAGGAAAGGCCCCTCTTCTTAGCTTTCCTAGCATTTGGCCATCCTCACATAACTAGGTACCAAGAAAGACTGACTCTGTCCTTGGTTTACCCAAACAAGTGAGACCACTGGAACTGGGACTGGAACTGGCTGTGGTTGCCTGGCTTCCTGAATCCCAAGTTTAGAGAGTTCCATCACCAAGGAAGTTATGTGAGGTAACTTCCTTCAGGAAGTGAATGAAGTCACTGCCTTGGCAACCACTTTGTCCTAACAGTTGCTTCCAAGGGTCCCATGAGATGGAGGGTGCACCTACTTGCTATGACGTTTTCACAAGTTAGAATGGTATATCAACCATAGGCACCTGGGCACAGCTCTCCACACAGGCTTGGTTTGGTCCATCTTCTCTACATTAAGATGAAAGAGGCTGATTCAGACACATCCCTTCACCCTGACCAGGTTGTTTGCGATGGAAGTTGACTTTTCCTCCCTCAGGTCCTTCATTGCTGCCTACATCTTCTCCATGGATCATTTCTGTATTGACCTTTGAGGTTCTCAGCAGGTGGAAGATCCCCTACACTCCTGATTGTAAGACCAACTCTGTCCCTGCTTTTCTGTAAAGTTAGATTGAGGGAACAGTGTATGGTTAGGGTAATAACAGGTTCGATTTGGGTTAGGAATCATTCTGCATGATGAATAATGGCATTGGGAACCTGTGATATTTACAAGAATATACAGGTGAAATATAAGTATGAATACAGAAGTCTAGGTAAGATTTGAAGCCCAGAAGAGCATTGGGTCCTTGATTGGGATACTTAGCTTTGAAATACCTTCTGCACAGATGTCTCAGATAAATCGATAAACAATGGCATAGGACCTTGTAAATTGGATGATTGAATGTAGAAGAAAACATCCACTTAAAAAGGGTAGTCGGTAGGATTGGAAAGATAGTCAGTAGGTTTAGGAAGAAGAGTGAGTATAGGATTTGGTCCAAAAGTTCTTTAGCAATAGGGTTTCTCGTAGAGAATGAATGTAAATGTCAGAACATGTGATGAGTCAGTCACAATGATTAACTGGGGAAAATATATAGGGAAGCAGATATCAATAGAGACATGAAGAAATCAGGCAAAGTATAAATTGATTGATAGGATTAGACATTTTCAACATGGTAGATGTTGAATATACAATCTTAGAAAAAAACAAATATTTAGCACCAATAGGATTAACATTTGAGAGCATTAGGCAATCTGGACTTGGATGTTTTTAGTAATCCATGCTCACTTTCCATTTAGGTTTTGGTACAATCATAAGTGTGAACTTTGCATTTTGTGTCCAGAATATTACTGTGATAAAGTGTATATGTAGATCAGGTGACATGAGTATTTCTTCCACCAATTCTGTGGTCAATATTTTGAAGATGTATAAATTAGTATTGGGTGTACAAATAGGTCTACCCTGTGTCTACAAATATAGATAAAATGAATGAATTGACCATACTGTGAATAAATAATATAACTGGTTCCAACTTTAAATTATGGATTGAATTGATATCTGAAAATATACAGGAAATCTTATATTGATATACATACATTCATTACAACCATTTATAGATCTAATGGTAATATTAAGGTTATGGTTTGTCATGAAGACTGTGTGAGGTTTGCTTCAAAAGCGATTATTGAAATCTAAAATGAAAAGTAGTCTCATGAAAAGACCAGTCAAAAAACATGGAGGAATACATGTGTACTGAAGCAGGAAGTGATAGAAAGTGAAACAAATGCCTATAAATTTGAAAACTTGTGAATGAAATATATATCCTATGATGTGCATAAACTGAAGAAATAGTCATGTAACATTGTTGAATAAAAATGAATGTCATAATACACATCATGTACCATAGTAATCTACTTGCATTGATGTTAAAGTGGGTCAGATACTGTAGAAAAATTAGGACTTCTATGCACCATTCACTGAATTTAGATTTCAGTACTAGGAAACAATATGTATTTGAGGTGGATGAATATTTCTGAGAATAATTTTGTGAACATTTGATTATAAATCCACATACATGAATATGAATGCATTTAGGGATTGTATAATAAGACGCATATATTTTATATTCTGAACAATCTGGAGAGTGTGTATATATATATATATATATATATATATATACACACACACACACACACAAACACACGCACAGACATTAAAAGGTAGCGATATATATGCCAATCGAAATTTATTATGAAATATATATCTTTCACAGATCCAAAAATATTCATTTTACTGAACATGGATTTATGTATTATCTTGTTCAACTAGGAAGCTCACCCGTAGTTTTAATTTTCAGTTCCAACAACGTTCAGGAGGAGTGATCTCTTTTGACAATTTGTATCTGCCAAGTCAGCCACCTCACAAAAGTGTACATGTGATACCAGGTAGGATTCTATATGTGCATACAAAAATACATGTGCTGAATAGGATACAGATAAAGGGCGACAGGAATTCACGGATTTGTTATCTTTAAAACACATGGAGAACTACTTCAATTTAATATTGACTTGATTTATAACACCTACCCTTTATCATACAAAAGGTAAGTACAACTATACACCATGCCTCCTCTGAACTGCTTGTATTTCTATTCTGTTTTGGTTATTTTGCTCCATCAATTTAGGATTGACACAGTCTGGCTGGGCACAATTCAGGAGCCACTTGTCAAAAGCTAACTTTATTTTTAGAACCACACACGCCAAAAAATAGCTCCTCGGGAAAAACACTCAGAGCACAACTGCCACCACCGGCTTCCCACAAGCTCTCAACCTCCCCTCTCCTCCTGCTCTTGAGGTCGATTGGCTGGGTTGTTTGAGCAGAGCCGAAAAAGTCCCCCAAAAATCAGCTCCATAATTTGAAAGGGTGGGGAAACAGCCCAATGGGCATCACCGCAGAGGAGCCAATCAGCTAGATGTTGCTGGGGCCGCTGTGAGCCAACCATCAGCTGGCAGTCTGAAAGTTTGCTTTGGCCCCTTGGGCTGTGGCTCTCAACATCTAACCCTCTCTGTTTAAACAACAAGCATGTGGCTTAGGGACCATGCCTGCCTTAGGTTGTCCAATAGTACATATGGTTCTTACCCATTATCGAATGACCTGACCTCAAGGTGTCAGCCTCCTGTCTTAGATTGGTACCATTGTAATTGGATCTTACCCGTCACTGACTACAGGTCCAGTATACATCCACACCTGTGGAGAGGTCTTTGTACCAGCGGGCGGGTGAGGCTCTTTGCCTCATCTCTGTTGGCCCCCTAATTTTAGCTGAACAACCATGACAAGCAGAAGGGAGGAAGATACACCAAGGCAATTGATGGCTCTTTTTGAAAAAATTGTACCACCGATGACATCATCAGAGAAATACCCCAACACTACCACACGTCACTGCACCAACAGATAGTTCACAATACAGGCAGGTGAGTTCACAATGCATACAAGTGATACATAGTCCAGGCAAGTTCTGCAAGCAGTTCAGTGATGGCTATTGCAGAAGCTGTAGATTGGTTTTATCTTTGACTTCACATGCACTGGGATGAAGATAGAAATTCTGGCAACAATGCCTAAAGAAAGAATTATGTAACATTCCAAAAGGCACTAAAAGAAAACAATTTTCTTAACAATTTACATTGTCTAGAAGAGAATTATTAAATATAATGAAAAGAAAAGGTGGATCCAACATGGTGGCGGGCAGAGAGGCTGCGCTTTTAATGCACTCCCAGTGATGGGGTCATAAAGTCGCAAGGATAACTCTTGGATTCTACCAACGGAGATTCTCCTAGCAAAATTCCACTGAAGGGAGACTGCCCGGGAGCTACAAGAATTTTTTTGAAGCGTCTGTGTGACCTGGACGAGTGGGACCCTGCCAGTAGACGCGGAGTTCGAGATTCACCAGCCACAGTCTGTGCACCGCAGGCACAGCTGCAGATCCATCCACCGGCCCGCAGCCAAAGTGACTGGGTCCTGCTAGACGCCGAGACACAGCTTGGCAGGAAGAAGTCTTTAGCCAAGCCTCCATGCGCCAGGAGCTGAGGTGAACCGGGCCGGACCAGTCCCACCCCTCCCCTCGGTCAATCCGGCAAGAAGCCTGGGGCCCACCATAGCAGAGAGGTGACATCATCGGAGTTCGGCCGGCGAAATTCCTTCCCAGCAAAATCCACTTTAGCAGGTGTGTGACTCCCCATACTGATACAAGCAGCCAGGAAACTTCATTGACTTCTCAGGGGTCGTGTCCGTAGGGAAGCAGAGGGGAGCCCAGAACCCAAGGCCCCCATATCACCAGTGGTGACCCCTAAGGTCTTATCTGCCAGTTTACCACAGCACTGAGGCTTAAAAGGGGCACTCGGTGGGGCTGCAAGTGTAACTAGATCTCTGGAGAATCACTTCTGGGTAACAGGACCTGGCTGGCAGGCTGACAGGAGGAAGGGGGTTAAGACCTGGAGAAGTGAAATGGCTCTGGACTGACAAGTCTGAGAGACCCCCAGAAGACGCCCTACAGGGATAGCTATCGGCAGGTAGAGAGCAGACACTCCGCTTGGAAGGCACAGCTCCGCCTACTGGAAGAGAAGAAGGTGGATCTCTAAGACTTTAATTTTTTTGTTGTTGTTGTTGCTGTTGTTGATATTTTTTTCTCTCCTTCTTCTCTCCCTGTTCCTTTCCCCCCTTTTCCTTCTCTCTTTCTATCCCATTTCAAGTTTTATTGTTCTTTTCATTCCCCTCTAATCTATCTCTCCCTCTATCCTTTTTTTCTTTTTAAGAGCACCTTCATTCTCCTACCCCCCAACTCTCATTCCAAGCATTACATCTTCCATTGTGTGTAATTGTCTAAATGCAAATAGGTGAATGTTTCGAGACTGTCTATAAGACTCCTAAATACCTAGCTACTACCAACACCCTGATCCAATTGCCTGGTAGTATCCACCTTCAGTGGAGCAATCTTCTAAAGTAGCCGAGACATACTAACCATTGTACCACCAGAGCACCCAACCTAAACATATAGTCCTAAGAACAAACAGCAAATCATTATATGCATACAGAACCTAGAAGCCTTATATGAATTGAATGAATCAGCTTTAAAGTACAACAAAGCCCAAAATTTTTAGGCATAATCTTCCACCACAAAAGAGAGACAACAGAGATATACAAAGCCAAAACAAATGTATAGGAGAAAGCAGTTACAAAGCAGTCAAACAGAGCTGGAAAGCAACGTGAACAATATGAAAAAACAAGGGAAAAAGGGGTTACAAACAATGCAGGACAATCTAAATATACAGGAGGACCTAGAAGAATCAGAAATATGGACAGGGAAAGAAATCAAGGCATTCCTAATTCAGATGGAACGGAATATTAGAGAAGACATGAGACAGCAAATCCAAGCATTGAAAGTATATTTTGAAGAGGAACTAACCACACAAATTAAATCCGCAAAGAATGAGCTTTATCAGGAGATAGAGGTGTTAAAAAATAATCAAGTTGTAATCATAGAAATGCAAGAAACCGTAAATCAGATTAAAAGCGCTAATGAGAATATTACAAACAGACTAGATCAAGTAGAAGTCAGAACATCAGATAATGAAGACAAAGTATATCAACTTGAAAAGAATATAGTCAACACAGAAAAGATGTGAAATCAAACATATAACACAAAACACAAGTGCACACATAATATAATACATACAACACATGACATAATATTAAAGGCCTTATGACTTTTTACAGGTGAAATCTCCATTGCAATGTCTAAAAACTCTATTGTCCAAAAATAGAACTGATCAGCAAAACATTAACCTAGTTCTGTATGAGCTAAAAAAAAACAAAATAAAACTTCATGATATGAGAAAGGGGAATAATAAAATAGATTTGAAAAAAGCATTCTGGTTCTGTCACAGATGTAAGAAGAGCCAAACTGGAGTTCTGCATATCAGCTCTTATTGATTTGAGCCAAATCATCTTATTTTTGGTCTGTAGAAATCTCTTTAGTTAATCTCTCTGGAATCCAAATTGGCTACTGTTCTCCCTGTGGAAACACAAAAACAGACCCCGGACTCCAGACAATTACTTGGTCACGACCTTTCCATTGTCCTGTTAGAATATCCTTCCAAAGTACCTTGGGCTTATGTACATTTTTTGGACATATATGCCTTTCTGCAGCACTAAGCCCTGATGAACCCAAATTTAAAAAGTTTAGAGTAAAAGGGTTATTTTAAGTTTACCTTTGGGGAATATATACCCCTTCCCAATTTGTTCTTTTTGCTTTAATATGTACGTTTTAATAGTTTCATGTGCTCTTTCAACTATGCCTTCTCCCTGTGGATTGTATGGGATTCCTGTTATATGAGTAATGCCAAATGATGAGCAAAATTGTTTAAAAGAAGTAGAAGTATAAGCAGGGGCATTATCTGTTTTTAACTCTTTTGGAACGCCCACAGTGGCAAAATTTTTTAAGCAATGAGCTATAACATCTTTAGCTTTTTTCTCCAGCAAGAAGGGAGCCCATCAAAAATCCAGAAGAAGTATCAACTGTAACATGCAAATGTTTTAATTTTCCAAATTCTGGCAAGTTTGTGACGTTCATCTGCCAAATATGGTTAGGTATCAATCCTCTAGGATTGACTCCAAGATTAACTTGTGGTAAAAAGGTCACACAATTTTGACATTGTTTTATTATTTGTCGAGCTTGTTCCTTAGTTACTTTGAAACGCTTTTGTAAAGTATTAGCATTGACATGGAACTTTTTATGAAAATTTGTAGCTTCTTCTAGTGTAGAGAAAATATGTATGAATGTCATGTGTTGTTTTATCTGCTAAATAATTGCCCAAACTAAGGGCTCCAGGCAATCCTGTATGTGTCCTGAAATATCCTATAAAAAACGGATCTTTCCTGTCCCAGATTAGACTTTGTATAGTCGAAAGCAAAGAGAAAATAGTAGAGGAAGGGGAAATCCTTCTACCATCTTCAAGTGATACTATAGCACTAACTATATACTGATTATCAGAAAATAAATTAATTACAGATGCTTTAAGCATCACAAAAGCTTGTAATACTGCATTAAGCTCTACATTTTGAGCTAATTGTTTGGGTACTAAAAATGTAAAAGTTTGATCAGGTGTAAATATTACTGCTGTACCATTATTTGACCCATCAGTGAATATATTTGTAGCATTTATAATAGGTGTTTTTCTTGTCATTTTTGGAAAAATTACATGATGTGATGACCAAAAAGACAATAAAGGATTAGATGGTAAGTGGTTATCAAATGAAACATTAGATTTGCACATGATTATTGCCCAAGTATTTAACTAATTATCTAAATCATCAATTTGATTCATAGTATATGGAGTAATAATTTTATCTTCTTGGGTTGTATTATAGTTATAGTAGAAATATTCAAGTAAAAGAGAAGGTCTCTCGAGCTAGTCAGAGATAAAAATTCAATTAAAAGAGAAGGTCTCTCTAGCTAGTAAGACAGAGGAAAAAATCAAGTGATTGATCCTGATAATGTGTCTGAATCAGCCTCTTGGACCTGTGTGAGGTTGTGGCTTAGATTCTCATCACCTGATGGATCATTCCGTGTGTGAATCCATACCCAAAATGGCCAAAAGAGAAGTCCCTGTAGATGAAGTCTCTTGCCTTCCTTTGTAAGTCTACTGAACTCCATCAAGTGAGAATACGCATCCTTTGTGTCAAATGAGTTCTTCAAAGCCCTGGAGAGTCTAGCACATAGGTTCTTGGGTTTTCTCATGACTCCAATTCACATAAAAATATCTATACCTGACAGTCAGTAGGCCTCAAATTGGAGAAGCAGAGGTGTATTAAGGGCAGGCCTATTTGATCACACCTGGTTCACAGGAAGGGTGTCCAGGCCACCATGACTTTAGGCAATGAAGGGCAAGAAAGCTTATTTTGGACACTGTCTTGGACTTCGCCACTCATGGAAACCTCCAGACAGAGCGTAGTATGAGAGTGTATATATGGAAGAAAATGAGGACCATGTGGGAGTGTTTGGTTTTAATTGTGGTCATTTGTGTGGTAGTTGGAAGATATGACTGGGTATACCTGGGCTGAATTCTGGTGTGATTCCTCTTAGAGACTGAGTTCTAGAGCTGACTTAGAGAAGTGTTATCATGAAATATGTTGGGATTTTAGTTGGTCACGCATGAGAGTCGCCCTTGGAAACCGAGATCTAGGCCCAGGTTTGCTTTCCACAGAGCACTTGGAATCTAATCCAGGATATCACATGGTTTTATTCTGAAAGACATGGCAGCCATAGTTGAGAGTCAAAACACACATGTACCTCACATTGTAGACAGCAATAGGTCTGGCTTCCTGTGAAATTTTGGCCACTCTTTGGAAGCCTTGCCTGTGAGATTTCTCCAGAGCTTTCATTGAAATGAGCTTCCTCACCATTTAATTGTTCCTGAATGAAGTTAAACACACAGTGCCTCCAACATCATTCTTGTAAAATGGCTAGATAAATACCATGAAATTTTTGAAATTCCCATGACCATGAAAATGGTGTAGAACAAAGATGCCAGTAAGTTGGAGCCTGATGTGAAATGGGCCTAGAAAAGTCGTGTGCAGTTGTGTGATAAAATATCTGTGGTGGGGCAATGTGGATCTGCCATTGGCTTCCAAATGGCTTGTGACTGACATGGTGCACCCAGCAGACCCTTCTATGTAAAGGCATCTTGTTATGTGGAGAGTTTTCAGGGCAATGTTCAGAATCAGATTGCTATGGTTAAGGATGCAAGCTATGTGGGATTGAAGCCTGGTTGGTTCATTATCCTGCAGAACCTGACACACCACACGTGACAGAACTCCCTTTAGCACTGTGTCCCAGTTTAACTCCTTGTATTTTGTGAAGCAAATACCAAACTCACATTGCAGCAGCAAGAAACACATCGACAAGTGGAGGATGGCCAGATGGCTTTACAGTCCACACGGAAAGAGTTTGCCCGCAGTGGCCACAGTTTACCTACAAAGAGAGAATTCAGCACTGCTGCCTCATGTTCATTAGAAAATAAGAAACCATGTCCTCCAGGTCACTTAGATACATACCTAGCTTTGATGGTCTCTCTACAAAAAAAGCTAAAACTCCTGACAACAACAAATATTTCAAGTGCCCAAACTCAGAGGCAGTTTCACCAGAAGTCTTTAGTCCAGAAGAGCTCCATTTTTGTGGAGTACTTACCTGTCCATTACTTGTGGAAACTCCTCTACCACCTTCAAGGTTGTGAACTCTTGAGCATATTACATTCCAGATATGTATTCACAGATTTTCTAACTCGTCCACTCTAATTGTATTTTACTTGGAGTGAAGGTAAAGTCAAGGCATTGTTCTGGATTAGAGTGGGAAGATTTTTGTGAAGCACATATTTACATACACATTGGATTCATTTTCCTATTTTCAATTCAAAATGCTGAATGCCTGACACTAACGCATACCCTACTAGACTCTGACTACTAATTCTAATATGATGGAGAAAAATAACCCAAACCGAATAGAAATACAAGCAGTTTAGACGAGACATAGTGTATTGCTGGACTTGCCTTTTGCATTATACAGGGTAGGACTTATAAATCTAGTCAATATTTTGTTGAAATAGTTCTCCATGTGTTTTTAAAGTTAACAAATAGATGAATTCCTCTCTGCCTTTCTCTGTAGCCAATTCAGCACATGTTATTTCATATGCACATATTGAATCATACCTGTTATCACATGTACATTCTTGTGAGGTGGCTGACTTTGCAGATACAAATTGGGAGAAGAGATCACTCCACCTAAACACAGTTGGAACTGAAAATTCAACCTATGGGTGAGCTTCGTAGATGAACAACATGATAAATAAAATCATGTTCAGTATAATGAATATTTTTGGATCAGTGGATGATATACATTTCATGATGAATTTCGATTTCCATATATATTGCTACTTTTTAATGTCTGTGTGTGTGTGTGTGTGTGTGTGTGTGTGTGTGTACACTCTCCAAGTTTTTCAAAATATGAAATATATGGGTCTCAATGTACACTCCCTAAATTTATTCGTATTCATGTATGTGGATTTATAATCAAATATTCAAAAGATTATTCTCAGAAATATTCATCCACCTGAAATACGTATTTGTTTCCTAGAAATAAAAACTAACTTCTGTGAATGGTGCATACGAATCCTAATATTTCTACAGTAACTGACCCAGTTTAACACCAATGCAAGTAGATAATTATGGAACGTGATGTGTATTTTGATGTTCATTTTTAGTCAACACTTGTACATTACTATTTCTTCAGTTTATGCACATCATAAGATATATATTTCATACACAAGTTAGCAAATTTATTGGCATTTGTTTCACTTTCAATAACTTCATTCTTCAGAACACATGTATTCTTCCATGTTTTTTAACAAGACTTCTTTCTAAACACATTATTTTCGATTTCCATAATCACTTTTGAAGCATAACTCACACACTCTTCATGATGAAATATCACCTTAATATTACCATTAGAAGTATAACTGGTTGGAATGAATGATTTTATATCAACATTAGATTTTCTGTATATTTTCAGATATCAACTCAATCCATTATTTAAAGCGGACCAATTATATTATTTATTCACAGTATGGTCTATTCTTGCATTATCTCTATATTCTTAGACAGATACTACACCACTTTCTACCCCCAATACTCATTTATACATCTTCAAAATATTGTTCCCAGAAATGGTGGAAGAAATACTCATGTCACCTGATCTACATATACATTTTATCACAGTAATATTCTGGAAAATAAAGCAAAGGTCACACTTATGATTGTACCAAAGCCTAAATTTAAAGTGAGCATGGATTTCTAAAAACATCCATGTCCAGGTTGCCTAATTCTCTCAAATGTCAATCCAATTGTTGACTACATATTTGTTTCTTTCTAAGATTATATATTCAAACTCAACCCTGTTGAAAATGTCTAATCCTATCACTCACTTTACTTTGCCTGATATCCTAATGTCTCTATTGATATCGGCTTTCCTTCATAAATTCCCAGTTCATCATTTTGACTGTTCATTTGTGCTGACATTTACATTCACTCTCTACCTGAAACCCAATTGCTAAATAACTTTTGGTCCAAATCCTATACTCACTCTTCTTTCTGAATCTACCAACTATCTCCCAAATCCTACTGACTATCCTTTTTTGAATGGATGTTCTCTTCGACATTCAATCATTCAAGGTACAAGGTCCGATGCCATTGTGTATTGATTTATCTGAGACATCTGTGCAGGACATAATTCAAAGCTAAGTCTCCCAATCAAGGGCCCAATCCGTTTCTGGGCTTCAAATATTACTTAGATTTCTGTTTTCATACATATATTTCACCTCTATATTTTTATAAATATCACAGATTTCCAATACCATTATTCATCCAGCAAAATGATTCCTAACCCAAATCGAACATGTAATTAACCCAAACCATATACTATTCCCTCATTCTAACTTTATAAAAGAGCAGGGAAAGTGTTGGTCTTACAATATAGGAATGTAGGGGATATACCACCTGCTGAAAACCTCAAAGGTCCATGCAGAAATAATCCCTGGAGAAGATGTAGGCAGCTATTAAGGACCTGAGAGAGCAAAAGTCATCTTCCATGGAAAACAACCCTGTCTGGAGAGGGGTTGTGTCTGACTGAGTGTCTCTGTTCCTAATGTACAGAAGATGGACCAATCCAGGCCTGTGTGCAGAGCTGTTCACGGGTGCCTATGGGTGATATAGTATTCTAACTGGTGAGAGGGTCACGGGAAATAGGGGCAGCATCTATCTCATGGGACCCTTGGAAGCAACTGTTAGGAAAAAGTGGTTGCAAAGGCAGTGACCTCATTCAGTTCCTGAAGGAAGTGACCTCATCTCTATTCCTTGGTGATGGAACTCTCTGAACTTGCAATCCAGGATTCCAGGCACCCAGAGCCAGTCCTAGTCCCAGTCCCAGTGGGCTCATTTGTTTGGATTTTGTAAGGACAGAGTCAGTCTTTCTTGGTATCTATTGATGTGAAGATGGCCAAATGCCAGGAAAGCTTTGAAGACTGGCCTTTCCAGAGAAAGCAAGTAGTGGCTCACCACGGGCTCCTGACAATTTCACAGAGTTGGCCAAAGAGACCAGATCTGAGACAGGACAGGCCATTTTGGAGGTACATAGTAAGGCTCACCAGTGAGAGTACACTCCGAATAGTCACAGACCTACTTGGGGGAAGGCGTTGCCTTTGTGGTTTTTGTTGTGTGTTTGTGGTTTTATCTCATGTTCTGAGAAAAGGTAAGAAAGGCGGTTTGTTTGGTTTGGAGTGAACTGTTTCTAGTAAGTCGTTTGACAAGGCAAGTGTTTCTATGTCTGTGTATCCCAATGTGTCTGTTGTTGTAGACATTAGAAAAGAGAATGCATCAATGGATGTGTCCTGTCTAGTAGAAAGCTTCCCAGCATCAATCCTGCCCAATTTATGAATGGATTGTGGCTTGCATTATCGAAGGGCAACACCTACAAACTTCCTAAGTTCCCATTTTCTTCCTGAATTCTGGCTACACTCAAGAATAGGCTCATGGTTTTGTGTCCAAGATATTTACCACCTCCAAGCTCTGTGATATGGCCATGTACTGGATAGCTGAAGGGAATGGCGAGCATCTCAGAAAACTCAGATATCAGTGTGACCAGTAAAGTCTCAGTGGAGGAACCCTGCTATGGGCCTTTTGCTTACCTATTGTTCTTTTGCCCTGAATGTCAGGAAGGGCTTTGCCTCACGCCACCCCTTTATGAAGCCTGAAGAAACCAGTTTTCAAATGGAAATGAGTGGGCATCACCTGTGGCTCTTTGCTTAACTGCTTTGGAAAGGGATGTGTCTGAATCAGTCTCTTGGCCCTGTGTGAGGCTGTGGTTTAGATTACCAACACCTGATGGATGTAAAGAAAGATCCCATGTGTGCATACAAAATCAAAATGGCAAAAATTCGCAGTCATTGTAGATGAAATCTCTCGCCTTTCTCTGTAAAGTTCCTGACCTCCATCAAGGGGAATAGGGATCCTTTGGGTCAAATGAATTCTTCAAAACCATGCAGAGGCAAATCCATAAGTGCTTCGGTTTTTTCTTGACTCTATTTCACATAAAGAATCTAAACGCCAAAGTCAGAAGGCCTCAAATTGGAGAAGTGGAAAAGTATTAATGGCAGACTTATTTGATCACTCCTGGTTCACAAGAAGGGTGTCCAGGCCACCGTGACTTTAGTCACACACACACACACACACACACACACACACACACATATATATATATATATATATATATATATATATATATATACACACTCTCGAGATTTTTCAAAATATGAAATATGTGTCTTATTTTACACTCACGAAATTCATTCATATTCATATACGTAAATTTATAATCAACTTTCCAAAGATTATTCTTAGAAATATTCATTAACCATAAAAACATATATCTTTCCTATACTGAAAAGTAACTTGAGTGAATGGTGCACACAAATCCTAATATTTCTACAGTACCTGACCCAGTTTAACATGAATGCAAGTAGATTCCAATCGGACATGATGTGTATTTTGACGTTCATTTTTATTCAACACTGGTAGATTACTATTTCTTCAATTTATGCACATCATAGGATATATATTTCATCCACAAGTTAGAAAATTAATAGGCATTTGTTTCACTATCAATCATTTCCTGCTTCAGAGCACATGCATTCCTCCATGTTTCTCGACTGGTCTTTTCATGAGAAAAGGGATGGACAAGGCAAGGTAAGGCAACTAAGATAGCACCGAAGACACGGAAACAGTCCTATTTGGTTGCAACCGGATTTAGAGGGCATTGCTTCTGTTGTAATCATTTAATCCCCTGCACCCCAAGTTTAAATTGTTTCAGAATTTTGTACCCAACATGGATGGGAGGGGCTCAGAAGTTCACAATCTGCAGAAGTTTATAAAAAGCAGTTTTTGTTTCTGTTTTTTTTTTCTCTGTTCTGGGCAAGTTAACATTTTAAGGATACCGGGAATGGGGCAGAGCTATTTTCTTCTCTTTTTTTTTCTCTCAGCCAGATGTTACCATGGAGCCCAGTTGGTAACTTCTTTATCTTAGAAATGTAGCCATCTCTGTGAAGCCCCAGCTCAAGGCCAGAGGCCTTGTTTACATATTGCCAGCATTATGACTGACTCTTTCCAAACACATTATTTTCGATTTCCATAATCACTTTTGTAGCAAAACTAACATATCTTCATGATAAACAGTAACCCTAATATTAATATTAGATGTATCATTGGTTGGAATGAATGATTGTATATCAATATAAGATTTCTTATATATTTTCAGATATCTATTCAATCCGTTATTTAATGTGGAACCAGTTATTATTTATTCACTTATGGTCTATTCATGCATTATCTCTATATTCAAGGACACAGTGTACACCTCTTTGTACCCCCAATACCCATTTATATGTCTTCAAAATATTGCTCCCAGAAATGGTGGAAGAAACACTCATGTCACCACATCTACATATACATTTTATCACAGTAGTATTCTGGAGACAAATGTAAAGGTCACACTTTTGATTGTACCAAAGCCTAAATGGAAAGTGAGCATGGATTACAAAAAACATCCATGTCAAAGTTGCCTAATGCTCTCAAATGTCAATCCTATTGGTGACTACATATTTGTTTCTTCTTAAGATTATATATTCTAACTCAATTCTGTTGAAAATGTCTAATCGTATCACGCACTTTATACTTTGCCTGATTTCGTAATGTCTTTATTGATATCTGCTTTCCTACATATTTTTCCCACTTCATTATTGTGACTGTTCACATGTGCTGACATTTACATTCACTCTCTAACCGAACCCCTATTGCTAAAGATATTGTTTTCCAAATCCTATACTCACTCTTCTTCCTAAACCTACCGACTATCTTTTTAATCTTACCGACTATCCGTTTATGACTGGATTTTCTCTTCTACATTCAAACATCCAAGTAATGTTCCTGCAAGCGTCGGTGGAAGAGATCACCAAGATAGTGTCTCATGCAACAGCAAGGGGTTAATTAGGGGTCCAGCAAGCTGGGGCTCAGAGCTCACATGAATAGAGCAGAGAGCCCTGAGAACAGCTTAAGCAGAGCTTATATACTTTCCTTGGAGAGGGCAGGGATGGAAATTTATTGATGGGTCAGAGCGAGTGGGTGGTTAGTGTGAAACTGGGTGAGGGAATACATTCTGCAATTTGGCAGTTGGGGACAGCACAATCTGGGAACAAGATTACAAACAGTTCTCAATATTTCAACAGTGTTTTGTTAAGCATACAGAAAAACAGGAAGTTACAAGTACCTTTTTTATTAACCTTTCATTCCCCACTTCTTCTTCTTGCTACTTTTAATCATAAAAGTGATTATTGGGAGTGTCACATTCTATGTCTGCTAGTGGGGTATTACCATAAGTTTAACTTATCCAATTTGAGCTTGGAGAAAAGAAATTACATGGTTAAGCAAACAGGGTTTTATAGTTAGCAATAATATGAGGATTATTATTGGACAGGCCAGGGTTGATAAAAGCGTAGATAAGAAGGGGGACTGTGTGAACCAAGACTCAAACCACCCTTTTTGGGCCTCTCTCTCTCGTTGACGTTTTTCAAGGCATCCTTTTATTTTACTCAAAGGTTTTTTTTACAACCTCAATATGGTCGGCATCAAAACAACATTCTTACATCAATGCAGCACAAAGGCCCCCCTTCTCTCATGAAGAGGAGGTCCAACTCTCAACTGGAGTGTAAAACAACTTCAGAGAGACATGTTAAAGATTCCTGCAAAGCTGTGATGGAGGTTTCTATTATCTTTAAGTTTTGGTCTCTTGCTGCTTCTATTTGGGTCATTTGTTGTGTACCATGGAGCAGGGCAGTGGTTCCTGTGACTACCACTGCTGCAACTCCAATTCCTAATATGATGGCTAAAGTGAGGGATATATGTTCCCAGTGGAACAGGGTTGTATGCCCCCGTGTTTGAACTTCAAATGAACCTGGGTCATTATAGAGCAATCTGGGACACATCTTCACCATTACACAATTAATCACATCTGTTGACCATTTCATGAAAACATGAACAATGTTTAAGTATATAGAATTATACTGTTGTAGGGATGGACAAGGCACGGCACTTAAGATAGCACCAAAGACAGGGAAACAGTCCTATTTGGTTGCAACCGGATTCAGAGGGCATTGCTTCTGTTGTAATCAATTAACATCCTGAACCCCAAGTTTACGTAGTTTCAGAATTTTGTACCCAACATGAAAGAGAATGGACTCAGAAGTTCACAGTCTGCAGAAATTCACAAAAAGAAGCTTTTTTTCCTGTTTTTTCCTTTATTGTGGGCAAGTTAACTTTTCAAGGACACCTGGGAGGCAGAGAGCTTTTTTTTCCTTTTCTTTTATCCCCCTGCCAACTGTTACCATGGAGCCCAGTTTGTAAATTTTTATCTTAGAAATGTAGCCATCTCTGTGAAGCCCCAGCTCAAGGCCAGAGGCCTTGTTAACATATTCTGTGAAAAACTATTAAGGGGGTGTCTAGCTTAGGAGTGCTGATTTTTCCAGCCAGTAGCCAAGTAGAACAGGGCAACAGAAAAAGAGGAAGTTAATCTACACTGAACTCATTTATAGAGACTCTTTTGCTGAAAGTCCTAAAGTCAGCCATGGTGAAGACTTCTGGAGAAGTTCAGTGAAGATTTTTCTGTGGGCCTGGTACAGAGGGGGAAGACGGGGAAGGCGGGGGGTGAGAGCAGCTCCGTGGATTTGAGAATAAGGAAGGAGAGATGTAAAGGAATAATGGGAAAGGGGTTTGGGATTTTCCTAGCAACATAAATTGAGCAGTAGAATCGGTAGAGCAGAAAGGAAGACGGGAGTGAGTATCCCAAGAAGCCTGTGAGGGACTTTAAATTCTTAGTAACCTGTTTTCAGTGATGACAAAGCAACTTTAAAGGCCATTTTCATTACATCTTCGATAGGGGTCTGAGGGCTCTCCTAAGCTGGTTTGAGCTTTGGGTTAAGTGGTAAGAGGACCTGGTGGGACCCGGTGTGGGCACTGACAGGAAAAGAGAGAAGTGAGTGGATGGATGGGTACCTCAGTACCTGCTACCTCAGCAAGGGGGCAATGCTCTGAGAACCGGCGGAGGTTTCGGTTTTTGATCTAGTAATTGGAGAAGAGAAATCAGGTTTGCTGAGGTGGGACTGACAGCAGAGAGTCTGGAGCAGAAGGCTGAGTTTGAGGAACTATTGGAGAAGCATAGTTCAGGATGTGAGCGAAAGAGGAAAAAGGCCTTCACATAGGGGAATTTCCTTTCACCCTTTTGAGCACTTGCAGAAGTTAAAAAGGTCACAAAGAATTTGAGGATCTAGAGACTCCTCTGTTGGCCATCAGTTTGGGTTTTCTAAGTGGTAATATGGCCAATGCTGTGTACTGAATTTGATGAGGATTTTGGGTTCCACCAGGCAGCCCCTGTATGCTCAAATCCCCATGACTTACAGAAGAAGTCGGCTTTTCCCCCACACAGCCGTGGCGGTTTGTGGCTTTGATAGTCTGCCGGGCAAACATACTAATATAGGCTAGCCAACCTGCATCTGGCTTGCCTGTCCCTACAACCATAATGTTTGTTTCCATTATCTATGGTACGGAAAGGATTTAATGGAATTTTAGTGAGATCCTCTTCATCAGGGATATCCTAATAGGAAAGACCTATAGCCAGCTGACAAATGTCTGGGTGGAGAGATGGCCACCAGGTCCCTAAGTGGGCTGTATGCAAGATAGACCATACTTCTTGTCTAGTAGTATTTGTGATCAGCCATCGCTGCTGAAGGGACTGATGAGCGTTAGGACTACGGGTGGCCAAGGAGAGAGTCTATAGCCTTACCCACGTGGCGAATATGCAATTTGAAAGGGTTAACAGTCTTTTCCAGTTTTCAGCCAGAGTCTGGACATGGCACAGGCTTGAGATGAGAGGCATGGATCCAGGAAGTGATTCCCTCTACTTTTACTGCTGTAGGTGTTATAAGTAGCACCTGGAATGGTCCTTTCCAGCGGGGTTCCAGGGATGACACCTGATGTCATCTTATGTAGAGGAAGTCTCTTTCTTGATATCAATGTGGATTCCCCTTGTCCCCAGGTTGGAAGGCAGTGGCCAGCTGTTTCCACAGGTATAGCTGAGTTCTTACAAGAGATTTAAGTATGTCAAGCAAGGGTGTGTGGAAGGGATCCTTAGGTCTTAGAGTCGGGTTTAGGTCTCTTAGTGTAGGAAGGGCGCCATAGAGAATTTCATAGGGGGTGAGGTTACACAAAGAAAGAAAGGGAGTATTTCTTGCATGAAACAGTGCATAAGGCAGGAGCATAGTCTAATCTTTTATGCCGGTCTCTAAGCTTAATTTTGTTAAGGTCTCTTTAAAGGTTCTATTTATTTTTTTTTACGTGTCCTGAGCTCTGGGGTCTATAAGCACAATGTAACTTCCAAATAATCCCCAGGGTCCTGGCTAACCCCTGATTTACCTGGCCCATGAAGGCTGTTCAATTATCAGACCATATTAAATTAGGCAGGACGTGTCTTTGATAAATATTTTTCAGGATCTTCTTGACCACAATTTGTGCCGGTTTTCTTTTCTTTCTTTTTTTTTTTTTTTTGGTTGGAAAGGCTTCAATCCATCCTGAAAATGTATCTACAAAGACTAGGAGATATTTAAGTCCATACCTTGCTGGCTTAATTTCAGTAACGTCAACTTCCCAGAATTGTCCTGGTCTGGTTCCTCATAGGTGCTTTCCTGCGGGAAGCTTGGAAGGGTAAGCATTAACCAATTGACAGAACTGACAGGCTTTTGTTACCCATTCAATTATTTCCTTTCACTGTGAGTGAATTAGTCTAAAACTCCGTTCTTGATCCTACAGTAATGCCGGAAGTTTTTTTGAACCAAGTTGATTGAGTTGATGTACATTTTTAATGTAGTGTAGGGCTTTCTGAAATTGCAGGCTGGGCTCAGTGAAGTTGAGGAGTTCAGTGTCAGTGTTCTTAGATGTTATCAAAAGCTTGCTGGTGCTCAAGGGTCCATTGGAATTGGGCATTCTCATTTAACAGCGGGTATAAAGGAGCAGCTAAGAACACAAACCCAGGTCCATAACCTGCTAAAGCCAGCAGTCCCAAGAAACTCTCTATGTTGTCTCCTGTTAAATGGGGGTGGTATCTGCACAACGGTTTGTTTTCTCGGCTCAGTGAGCCATCATTTACCGCGCCTAAGGAAATACCCCAGGAAGATTACTTCTTGCTTGCAAATTTGGGCCTTTTTGTCCAAAGCTCTCTACCCAAGTTGAGCAAGCTCAGATAATAGTGCTTGGGTCTCAGACTCACAGTTTTCTTTGGTGTTGGCTGCCAGTAGCTGGACATCCACATATTGAAGCAGAATGACTTCGGGGTGCGTAGTTCTGAAGTTGTAGAGATGTCTGTGAAGGGCTTCATCAAAGAGAGTGGGGGAGTTTTTGAACCCCTGTGGAAGTCTAGTCCAAGTTAGTTGACAAGACGTTCCGGTTTCTGGGTCTACCTACTCGAAAGCAAACAGCAACTGACTATCTTTATGCAGAGGCAAGCAAAAGAAAGCATCTTTTAAGTACAGAACAGTATAGGATTTTCACTCGGCCACAGCAAAGAGGTTATTGGGGGTCCAGCATGCTGGGGCTAAGAGCTCACTTGAATAGAGCAGAGAGCCCTGAGAACAGCTTTAACAGAGCTTATATACTTTTCTTGGAGAGGGCAGAAAGGGAAATTTATTGATGGGTCAGGGCGAGTGTGCGGTTTGCGTGCACCCGGGTGAAGGAGTATATTCTGCAGTTTGGCAGTTGGGGACAGCACATCCTGGGAACAAAATTAGCAAACAGTTCTCAAGATTTCAACAGTGGTTTGTTAAGCATACAGAAAAACAGGAAGTGACAAGTGCCTATTAACCTTTCACCAAAGCAAAATGGAAAGTGAGCATTGATTACTAAAAGCAACCATGTCCAGGTTGCCTAATGCTCTCAAATGTCAATCCTATTGGAGGCAACATATTTCTTTCTTCCTAAGATTATATATTCAACCTCAACCATGTTGAAAATGTCTAACCCTATTACATTATACTTTGCCTGATTTCCTAATGTCTCTATTGATATCTGCTTTCCTACATATTTTCCCCAGTTCATCATTGTGACTGACTCTTCATATGTGCTCATATTTACGTTCACTCTCTACCCAAAACCCTATTGCTAATGAAACTTTCGTTCAAATCCTATATTCACTCTTTTTTTCTAAACCTACTGAATACCTTCCTAATCCTGCCGACTATTCCTTTTTGACTGGATGTTCTCTAGGACATTTAATCATCCAAGGTACAAGGTCTTTGCCATTGCACATCGATTTATCTGAGATATCTGTTCAGAACATAATTCAAAGCAAAGTATCTCACTAAAGGGCCCATTGCCCTTCAGGGCTTCAAATCGTACCTAGATTTCAGGTTTCATACTTATATTTCACCTATATATTCTTGTGAATATCGCAGGTTCCCAATACCATTATTCATCCCGCAGAATGTTTCCTAACCCAAATAGAATATGTTATTAACCCTAACCATACACTGTTCCCTCAATCTAACTTCACAAAAGAGCAGGGACAGAGTTGGTCTTACAATACAGGAATGTAGGGGATCTTTCACCTGCTGAGAACCTCAAAGTTTGATGAGAAATGATCCCTAGAGAAGATGTAGCAGCTATGAAGGACCTGAGAGAGCAAAAGTCATCTTCCATGGCAAACCACCTGTTCAGGATGAAGTGATGTGTCTGAATCAGCCTCTCTCCTACTGATATAAAGAAGATGGACCAAACCAACCCTGTGTGGAGAGCTTCTCCTTGGTGTCTACGGTTGATATACCATTCTAACTTCTGAAAGTGTCACAGGAAGAAGGGGCAGCCTCCATCTCAAAGGACCCTTGGAAACAAGTGTTAGGACAAAGTGGTTGCCAAGGCCGTGACCTCATTCCCTTCCTGTTGGAATTGACCTACCTCACTTCTTTGGTGATGTAACTCTCTGAACTTGGGATCCAGGAAGCCAGGCACACAGAGCCAGTCCAGTCCCATTCCCAGTGGACTTACTTGTTTGGATTTACCAAGGAGAGAGTCTGTCTCTCTTGGTACCTAATGGTTTGAGGATGACAAAATGCAAGTAGAGCTCTGAAGATGGGCCTTCAATGAGAAAGCAGGTAGTGGTCAGCACAGGCTCCATACAACTTCACAGAGATGGACAAGAAGACCAGACCTGAGACAGGACAGGCCATTTTGGGGGAACATAGTATGGCCCACCAGTCAGAGGACACTCTGGATAGTCACAGACTTACTTGGGGGAAGTAGGTGACTTTTTGAGTGTGGGTGTGAGTTTGGGGTTTTGTCTCATGTTCTGAGAATAGGTAGGAAAGGTGGTTTGTTTGGTTTAGAGTGGACTGTTTCTAGAAAGTCCTTTGACAAAGCGAGTTTGTCTGTGTCTGTGTATCCCACTGTGTCCTTGGTTGTACATATTAGAAAACAGAATAGATCAATGGATGTATCCTGTCTAGTAGAAAGCTTCCCAGAATTCATCCTGCCCATTTTAGGAAAGGACTGTTGGTTGCTTTTCGATGGGCAACACCTACTATCTTCCTAAGTTCCTGTTTTCTTCCTGAATTCTGGCCACTCTCCAGAATAGGCTCATGTTTTTTTTGTCCAAGATATGTACCACATCCAAGCTCTGTGACATGGCCATGTACTGGATAGCTGAAGGGAATTGCAAGCATCTCACAAAACTCAGATATCATTGTGACTAGTAAAGTCTCAGTGGAGAAACCCTGCATTGGGATTTGCTGACTTATTGTTCTGTTACCCTGAAGTCAGGGAGGTCTTTGCCTCAGGCCACCCCTTTGTGAATTTTGAAGAAAAAAGTTTTCAAATGGAAGTGAATGGGCATCACCTGTGGCTCTTTGCTTAACTGCTTTGGAAAAGTATGTGTCTGAATCAGCCTTGTGGCTCTGTGTGTGGCTGTGGCTTAGATTATCAGCTCCTGATGGATCTAAAGAAAGATGCAATGTGTGCATCCAAAACCAAAATGGCAAAAAGATCAGTCATTGTGGATGAAGTCTCTCGCCTTCCTCTGTAAGTTTCCTGACTTCCACCAAGTGAGAATAGGGATCATTTGGGTCAAATAAGTTCTTTCAAGCACTGCAAAGTTGCTTTGGTTTCCTAATTACTCCAAATCACATAAGGAATTTAAACCTGACAGTCAGTAGGCCTCAAATTGGAGAAGCAAAGCAGTATTAAAGGAAGAACTATGTGATCAATCCTAGTTCACAGGAAGGGTGTTCAGGCCACCCTGAGGTTAGGCAAATGAGGGGCAAGGGAGCTTATTTTGGACACTCTCTTGGGCTGCGCCATTCATGAAAACCTCTAGCCAAAGGGTATAATGGGTGTATATATGTAAGAAGTTGAGTGCCATGTGAGAATGATTTGGTTTTTATTGTGGTCATTTGTGTGGCAGTTGGAAGAGATGACTGGGTCCACCTGGTTTTGAACACTGGTGTGATTCTCCTCAGAGACTGAGTTCTGAAACTGACCTCAGAGAAGTAATTGCTTTGGAAAGAGATGTGTCTTAATCAGGCTCTTGGCCCTGTGTGAGGCTGTGGCTTAGATTATCAGCAACAGACGGATCAAAAAAATGATCCCATGTGTGCATCCAAAACCAATATAGCCAAAAGAGCAGTCATTGTGAATGAAGTCTCTCACCTTCCACTGTAAGGTTCTGAAAGAATAAAAGAAATTGAAATCGAAATGTAATGAACCAGGTTTTGTAAAGTTTCCAAGATGCACTCAGAACCTGAAATTCCTGTGGCAGTTAAGACAATTCCTGGAACTGCCCATTAGATGTGTGTTGAAATCTTCCCTGACCACCTAGTTACTTAACAACCCCTTCCCAGAAGCCGTGCATCTCACCACGTATACATCTCAGGGCTTCAACCAATCAGTTTAAATGTATACCCCTTCTGAGGGCTGACCAATCACCCCCTGCCCCAACTTTTCCCGCCAATGAATGTGGTAATCATGTTTTAGAGTTGTTATTTCATTTTCCCGTGGTACATGATGATTTCCTAAAGGAGGCTATGATGTATGTAAAGTCCCTGAGCTCTCTAAAGAATGTATATAAACTCTGCTCAAGTTGTTCTCGGGGCTCTTTGTTCTTTGCTCCTCTGAAGGGAACTCTGAGGCCTAGCATTCTGGACCCCCAATAAACCCTTTGCTGTTGCATGAGAAATCCTCTTTGTTGTCTTTTCCTTTGATGTTCGCAGCACCTTTTCATCTGGAGGCCCCAGGTGAGATATCCAAGAGCGGTGAATGGAAGACCTCAAGGGAGTCCTCTCGGGGTAAGTAAGGTGCCTCTTTCTGGTTTCGGGTTTCAGGCTAGGGCGTGGCAAAGTGGCTGTTGGTGAAGAGCATTAGCTCTCTCCTATGGTGTGACAGACGTGTCACAGAGCCAAGATCACGTCCCTGAGGGACACTCCGGAGGACTAGGGAATTCAAGGAATAGTAGTTTCCTCAACTCGGTTATGTTTTGCTTCAGGATTTGATTTGCCAGCCCATCAGGTTTTGCCGGTAACTCAGTTTTGGTCATTGTTCTGAACTCATGTTGAGTTTACTGTCTGTTTTTATTGTCTAACCCATCAATATTTTCCAGTTACTCAGTTCAAATCTTTGTCTTGGACTCATGTTAAACGTTTACTGTTTGTCTTTGTGTTGTGTTTGTGTCTTCATTGTCCCTGTTTGAGTAACTCCCATTATGGGACAAAGCACTTCCTCTTCTATGTCCCTGACCCTTGATCATTGGACTGATGTCCGCTCAAGGGCCCAGAATCTTTCTTTTTCAGTAAAACACCGTACCTGGCAGACTCTCTGTGCTTCAGAATGGCCCATCCTCGAATTCAGATGGCCCCAGAAGAATCCTTCCACTTTCCTCTAATCCGAAAATTCAGAGATATTGTCATTCAGCCGGGGCCACGTGGCCACCCAGATCAACAGCCATATACTCCTTCCCCCACATTCCTATCATTCAAACGTTCCGCTCCTCTCCCTCTTCCTTCCATTCTCCCTGAGTCACAAGACTCCACCCCCTCCTTATTGTCTACTCTCCCTCCCCAACCCCCAACACAGTTCCTGATGATCCTCCCACCGATGACTCAGCCTCTCCACTGCTAGAGGCAATAGGGCCAGACCCAAGCCCTCCAGGGGACTTCCCCACAGCAGCAGCAACCCCTCCTCCCCTGGAGGAAGATGGGCAACCTAAAAGAACCCACCGGCGATGGATAATAGAAAACTCAGAAGCCCCTGTGATGCTCTCTCTCCATCCCTATGGGCCCATGAACCGACCCAACTGGGACCCCAACACCTTTGAAGGTAGGAAGCATCTGTCCACTTATCGCCGGGCTCTAATAGCGGGTCTCAGAGTGGCCGCCAGAGAGCCGACCAATTTAGCCAAGGTAAGAGAGATTATCCAAGGGCCTAATGAGTCTCCCTCTATGTTTCTGGAGAGAATTATGGAAGCATATAGAAAATATACTCCTTTTGATCCTCAGGCAGATGACCAAAAGGCATTTGTTACAATGGCCTTTATTGAGCAGGCTGCCCAAGATATTAAGAGAAAGTTACAATGTCTAGATGGGTTACAAAATACGACCTTAAGAGATTTAGACAGAGAAGCTGAGAAAGTATATTATAAGATATATATTATAAGTATATATTATAAGTATATAAGTATATTATAAGAGGGAAACTGAGGAGGACACGGAACAGAGGAGAGAGAAGGAAAGGGAACAAAAAAAGGATGAAAGGAGCAAAAGGAAGACAAAAGCATTGCCTAAGATTTTCTTCACAGCAGCAAATACGCCAGAAATTAAAAAGCAGGGAGTCAGAAAGGGATACTTGGGCCCACGCCAAAGGCTGTCCCTGGCCTCAGATCAATGTGCCTACTGTAGAGAAAAAGGACACTGAGTCAAAGAGTGCCCCAAAAAGAAGAAGCCACGGCAGCCCGCCATGCTGACTCTAGAAGAGGACTAGGAATGTCAGGACTCGGATCCCCTCCCCGAGCTCAGGGTAACATTTGAAGTGGAGGGGACTCCAGTGAACTTTGAAGTGGATACAGGAGCAGTATACTCAGCCTTTAAGGCTTCACTGGGCCCCATATCAAATAAATGGTCCCTAGTTCAAGGGGCTAATGACACTACTTATTGGGCTTGGACAACTAAGAGGATTATGGAAGTAGGAAAATGAAAAGTCCACCACTCTTTCCTAGTAATCCAAGAATGCCCAGCCCCATTGATGCACAGGGATCTGTTTACCAAACTCGGGGCTAGAGTAACCTTTAACCCTGATGGTCCCCAAGTGGATGTTCTAAAACCTTCAGTAAAAACTCCCATAGTCACAGAATTGACTATGTCCGTAGAAGATGAACATCAACACTTCGTTGATGTGTTGATCAAAGGACTGATCAAAGAGGCAAACTACAACAGAAATGGATAAAAGATTATCCTAATGCCTGGGCAGAAACTGCTGGGTTAGGTCTAGCCATAAAACAACCTCCAATAGTAGTAGAATTAAAAGCCTCTGCCTCTCCAATCAGTGTTAAACAATATCCTCTAAGCAAAGAAGCTAAGGATGGGATAAGTCACCATATTCAGAAATAATTGGCCCTTGGGGTCCTAAGGCCCTGTCAATCAGCCTGGAATACCCCCCTGCTACCAGTAAGAAAGCCAGTAACTAGGGACTACAGTCCTGTTCAAGACCTAAGAGAGATCAACAACAGAGTGCAGGACATTCACCCCACAGTTCCCAATCCATATAATTTGCTTAGCACTCTGAATCTGGACCGGGAATGCTACACTGTGCTGGACTTAAAAGATGCTTACTTCTGCTTGCCCCTACATAAGGACAGTCAGTTGCTGTTTGCTTTCGAGTGGATAGACTCAGAAACTGGAACATCTGGCCAAGTAACCTGGACTAGACTCCCACAGGGGTTCAAAACCCCCCCCACTCTCTTTGATGAAGCCCTCCACAGGGACATAAACGACTTCAGAACTGCACACCCCGAAGTCACACTACTCCAATATGTGGATGATCTGCTACTGGCAGCGGACACCAAGGAAAACTATGAGTCTGGGACCCAAGCACTATTATCCGAGCTTGCTCATCTTGGATATAGGGCTTCTGCCAAAAGGCCCAAATTTGTCAGCAAGAAGTAATCTTCCTGGGTTATTCTCTTAGGGGTGGCAAATGATGGCTAACTGAGAACAGAAAACAAACCATTGTGCAGATACCACCCCCATCTAATAAGAGACAACTCAGAGAGTTTCTTGGGACTGCTGGCTTTTGCAGGTGATGGATTCCTGGGTTCGCCTCTCTGGCTGCCCCTTTATACCCACTGATAAAGTGGAATGCCCAATTCCAATGGACCCCTGAGCAGCAACAAGCTTTTGATAATGTCAAAAAAAGGTGCTGCTATCTGCTCCGGCCTTAGCACTCCCAGATATAGATAAACCCTTCACTCTCTACATCGAGAAAAAGAAAGGAATAGCATGGGGAGTGTTCACTTAGACTTTGGGACTTTGGAAAAGGCCGGTAGCATTCTTATCAAAAAAACTGGACCCAGTGGCTACTGGGTGGCCCCGTTGCTTAAGAGCTATAGCAGCGGCAGCGCTTCTAATAAAAGATGCTCATTAATGAACGTTGGGACAGAAGCTATCCATTATAGCCCCCCATGCCCTGGAGAGCATCATCTGTCAACCTCCAGATAGGTGGCTATCAAACTCCAGAATAAACTACTACCAGAGCCTCTGGATTAGCAAAGACAGAATAACTCTTGGACCTTCTGCTCCACTCAACCTGGCTGCCAGAAGAATCATCAGGACCTGTCGCTCATGAGTGTCAACACATCCTGGCAGAGGAAACCAGTATAGGACGAGACTTGAAGGATCCAGCCACTGCCTCACCCTGAAGTCGTATGGTTTACGAAAGAGAGCAGCTTCCTCCAAGATGGTATGTGGTGGGCTGGAGCAGCAGTAGTTAGCAAAACTAATGTCATCTGATCCTCTGGTCTCCCAGAAGAGACATCATTCCAAATGGCAGAACTGATTGCCCTTACGAAAGCATTGGAACTAGCAAAAGGCAAAAGGGCCACCATATACACTGATAGCCACTATGCATTTGGCAATGCTAATGTGCACAGGGCTATTTACCAGCAAAGGGGGCTATTAACCTCCACTGGGAAAAAAATAAAGAACAAAGTTGAGATTCTCCACCTTCTCTCAGCAGTGAAGGGCACTAAGGAACTAGCTATAGTGCACTGTCCAGGGCACCAGAAGGGAAACGACCTCGTTGCAGTTAAAAACAGAAGGGCAGATGAGGAAGCTTAATTGGCAGCCCTAAACGGAGTGACTCTGTTAACTTTTTCCAAACCAGGGGGATCAACATTCAGGAGACTTGGCCACACTGGAACATTCAGGCAACTTATCATCTGAGGAGACAGATACAGAACTCTGGGACCCTACAGAGCCAAGTTTACAATTTCAAAAATCCCACCTTTATGTCAAAGACGTACACTAGCTCACCCACTTAAGCTCAAAGAAGTTATAGGCACACTTAAAGGACCGAAGAAAGGATTTATTATTGACTGACTTACAGAGGAAAGAAATAGCTTAGCAGGTGACTAGAGCTTGTCAAGTCTGCCAATTAGTTAATGCTTACCCATCCAAGCTTCCTGCAGGGAAGCGCTTATGAGGAACCAGACCAGGACAATTTTGGGAAGTGGACTTTTCCTGAAATTAAGCCAGGAAGGTATGGACTTAAATATCCCCTAGTCTTTGTAGATAGTCTTTCAGGATTGGTTGAAGACTTCCCCATGAAGAAAGAAACGGCTCAGACGGTGCTCAAAAAGATTCTAGAAGACATTTTTCCAAGGTTCGGCCTGCCTAAGGTAATAGGGTCCAATAATGGACCGGCATTTGTTGCCCAGGTAAGTCAGGGATTCACCAGGACCCTGAAGATTAATTGGAAGTTACATTGTGCTTATAGATGCCAGAGCTCAGGACAGGTAGAAAAAATGATTAGAACCATCAAAGAGAATTTAAAGAAATTAAGCTTGGAGACCTGCATAAAAAAATTGGACTATGCTTTTACCTTAAGCACTGTTTCGTGCAAAAAGTACACCCTCTGCCTCTTTGTGTAAACTCACCACTTATGAAATTCTCTATGGTGCCCCTCCTTTAGTAAGGGACCTAACCCCAACTCTGAGACTTAATGATTCCTTTCACACCCCCTTGCTTGACAGACTTAAAGCCCTTGAACAAACACAGCACCCAGCGATACCTGTGGAAACAGTTGGCCAGTGCTTATCAGCCTGGAGACGAGGGAACCCCACATCGATATCAAGTGGGAGTCTTCGTCTACGTGAGACAGCATCAGGTATCATCCCTGGAACACCGCTGGAAAGGACCATACCAGGTGCTGTTTATAACACTTACAGTGGTGAAAGTGGATGGAATCACTTCCTGGATCCCTGCCACCCATCTCAAGCCTGCTCCCTGTCCAGCCTCCGGCTGGAAACTGGAACAGACTGGTAACCCTCTCAAGTTGCGTGTCCGTCGTGTGGGTAAGGCTATGGATTCTTCCCCTGACCACCAGCAGTCCTAATCCCCATAGCCTGTTCAGCAACAATGGCAGCTATAAATCCTACTGGGCAAGTAGTGTGGTCTATTTCATATACAGCCCTCTTATGGACTTGGTGGCCATCTCTCTACCTGGACATTTGTCAGCTTGCCATAGGCCTCTCTGACTGGGATCTCCCTGACATGGAGGACTTCACACAGATCCCACTCAAACCCAAACCAGGGCAACATAGACCACCTTACCCCATGAATTATGGATATCATCTTCCCCAGCTCAGGTGTAAACTAGCCAGTCTTGATTTTTATGTGTGCCCAGCTGATTTCTGAAGTCGCAAACAGGCCCAAACCTGTGGAGGACCCAGTGACTTTTATTTAAGATCTTGGGGTTGTGAACAAACGGGAGCTACATGGTTGAACCCAAACTCCGCAGACAGTATCATTCAGGTAGGAAAAAATGACACCTGGATTGATCCCAAGAAATGTGCCGCTAGCCAAGTTGTGTCAAAAACTCGCTGTGGAAAGAATAGTCTATGTTACCCCCTCAATATAACTTTCACTTCCAAAGGAAGGGGCTATTTCAGAACAACATGGTCTATGGGAAATACATGGGAAATGCGATTCTATATTTATGGCCCTCGTTATGACTTTGGTCACTGGTTCACCATCCTGCTTAAAAAGGAAGAAAATCCCACAGCAATAGGGCCCAATCCCTTCAAGCCAGGAATTAAGCCTCCAAAACCTCCCATGCCTAGATCTACCAGAACCCCTCAACCATCTCATACTTCCCAGTTTCCATCTTTGCCTACTTCCCCAGTCCAGAGTACAGCTGACTCCTGCCCCTGGGAACTAATTAAAGGAACCTTAATTGTACTGAACTCCACACAGTCAGAACTCCTTGCATTTCAACCCATGTATTTGACAGCTTTGTAAATTATTGTTTAATGGTGCAGATACTCCCCAGGGTGGGTTATTATGATGCAGAATCATTTTAAGGTCTACTAGGGGGACAAACAACCTGATTTTGCTGGCATCCAGTGTCCCTTACTCTAGCCATCCTATTGAGGATAGGAGCTGCTGCAGGAGTGGGTACAGGAATAGCTGCTATGATCCATGGGTCACAACAAATGGCCTGATTAGAAACAGCAATTGATCAAGACTGGAAGACATCAGAGACCTCCATCACAGTGCTGTAGAAATCCTTAAACTCTCTCTCTGAAGTTGTTTTACAGGACAGGCGAGAATTAGACCTCCTCTTCATGAGGGAGTGGGGCCTCTGTGCTGCACTGAGAGAAGAATGTTGTTTTTATGCTGACCATACTGGAGTTGTAAAAGAATCCATGAGTAAATTGAGAAAATGCCTTGAAGAGCGCCAGAGAGAAAGGGAGATTCAACAAGGGTGGTTTGAGTCATGGTTTACCCAGTCCCCCTGGTTAACTACACTCCTATCAGGCTTAGCTTGACCCCTGATCATCCTTATGGTGTTGCTAACTTTGGGACCTTGTTTGCTTAACCGCATAGTTTCCTTTCTCCAGGCTCAAATTGGGCAGGAAAAACTCATGGTAATCAGACAGAAATACGCTCCACTGGCAGAAATAGAGTGTGAGACCCCGCAATAATTATGATTCATTACTTTTAAGATTAAATGTAGTAAGAAAAAGGAGTGGGAAATGAAAGAATAAAAGAAATTAAAAGTGAAACATAAAGAACCAGGTTTTGTAAAGTTTCCAAGCTGCACTCAGAACCTGAAATTCCTGTGGCAGTTAAGACAATTCCCGGAACTGCCAATTAGATGTGTGTTGAAATCTTCCCTGACCACCTAGTTGCTAAACAACCCCTTCCCAGAAACCGTGCAGCTCATCACGTATACATCTCAGGGCTTCAACCAATCAGTTTAAACGTATACCCCTTCTCAGGGCTAACCAATCACCCCCTGTCCAACCTCTTCCTGCCAATGAATGTGCTAATCATGTTTTTGGGTTGTTATTTGATTTTCCCGTGGTATGTTGATTTGCTAAAGGAGGCTATGATGTATGCAAAGTCCCTGCCCTCTCTAAAGAATGTAAATAAACTCTGCTCAAGTTGTTTTTGGGGCTCTTTGTTCTTTGCTCCTCTGAAGTTAGCTCTGAGCCGCAGCATGCTGGACGCCCAATAAACCTTTTGCTGTGGCATGAGACAGTCTCTTGGTGGTCTTTTCCTCCGACTTTTGACCGACCTTTTTACCTATGAAGGACCTGAGAGAGCAAAAGTCAAATCCATGTCAACTTCCATGTCAAACATCCTGGTCAGAATGAAGGAATGTGTCTGAATCAGCCTCTCTCTTCTTAATGTAGATTAAATGGACCAAACCAGACCTGTGTACAGAGCTGTTCCCAGATGCCTATGGTTGATATACCATTCTAACTTGTGAAAGTGTCACAGGAAGTAGGGGCAGCCTCCATCTCATGGGACCTTTGGAAGCAACTGTTAGAACAAAGTGGTTTTCCATCACAGTGACCTCATTCAGTTCCTGAAGGAAGTGACCTACCACACTTCCTTGGTGATGGAACTTTCTGAACTTGGGATCCAGGAAGCCATGCACCCAGAGCAAGTCTTAGTTTCAGTCCCAGTGGTCTCAATTGTTTGAATTTACCAAAGACAGAGTCAGTGTTTCTTGGTACCTACTTATGTGATGATGGCCAAATTTCAGGAGAGCTCTGAAGAGTGGCTTTTTCTGAGAAAGCAGGTAGTGGCTCAACCATGGCTCCTGACAACTTCTAAAAGTTTGCAAAGAAGACCAGATCTGAGATTGGACAGGCCATTTCGTGGGAACATATTATGGCTCACCAGTCAGAGGACACTCAGGATAGTCACAGCCATACTTGGGGGAAGGAGGTGCCGTTGTGGGTGTCGGTGTGAGTTTGTGGTTTTGTCTCATGTTCTGAGAATAGGTAGGAATGGCGGTTTGTAGGTTTGAACTGGAAAGTTTCTAGAAAGTCGTTTGACAACACGAGTGTTTCTATGTCTGTGTATCCCACTGTATCCGTGGTTGTAGACATTTGAAATGCGAATGCATCAATGGTTGTGTCCTGTCTAGTATAAAGCTTCCCAGCATTCTTCCCACCCAATTTAAGAATGGAGTGCGGCTTGCCTAATGGATGGTGAACAGCTACTATCTTCCTAAGTTCCTCTTTTCTTCCTCAATACTGGCCACTCTCCAGAGTATCCTCATGGTTTTGTTTCCAAGATATGTACCACGTCCAAGCTCTGTTACATGACCATGTACTGGATAGCTGAAGGGAATGCGAGCATCTCAGAAAACTCAGATATCAGTGTGACCAGTAATGTCTTAGTGGAGAAACCCTGCTTTGGGCCATTTTCTTACTTATGTTTCTATTACCCTGAATGTCAGGAAGGTCTTTGCCTCAGGCCACCCTTTTGTGAAGCCTGAAGAAAACAGTTTTCAAATGGAAATGAATGGGCATCACCTGTGACTCTTTGCTTAATTGCTTTCGAAAAGGATGTGTCTGAAACAGCCACTTGGCCCGGTGGGGTGGCAGTGGCTTAGATTCTCAGCACCTGATGGATCTAAAGAAAGTTTCCAAGTGTGCATCCAAAACCAAAATGGCCAAAAGAGCAGTCATTGTGGATGAAGTCTCTCACTTTCCTCTGTAAGCTTCCTGAGCTAAATCAAGTGAGAATAGGGATCATTTGGGTCAAATCATTTCTTTAAATCCCTGCAGAGGCTAGCCGATAGGGGCTTGGGTTTTCTATGATACCAATTCACATAAAGAATCTATACCAGACAGTCATTAGGCCTCAAATTGGAGAAGCAGATCAGATATAGGGCAGGCCTATTTGATCACTCTTGCTTCACAGCAAGGGTGTCCAGGCCACCCTGACTTTAGGCAAATGAGGGGCAAGGGTGCTTATTATGAACAGTGTATTGGGCTGTGCCCTTCATGGAAACCTCCAGCCAGAGTTTATGATGAGTGTCTATGTGGAAGAAGATGAGGAGCATGTGGGAGTGTTTTAGTTTTAATTGTGGTCATTTGTGTGGTGGTTGTAAGAGATGCCTGGGTCCACCTGGGCTTGAACTCTGGTGTGATTCCTCTTAGAGAATGCGTTATGGAACTGACTTCAGAGAAGTATCACCATGAATTGTGTTGGGATTTTAGGAGGCCACACATGAGAGTCGCCCTTGGACACCAAGATCTAAGCCCAGAGTGGCTTTCCACAGAGCACTGGGAATCTCAGCCAGGATATGACATGATTTTTTTTCTGAAAGACTTGGAAGCCATAGTTGAGAGTCAAAACACACATGGACCTTACATTGTAGACCTCAATGGGGCTGGCTTCATGTGACCTTTTGGCCAGTCTTTGTGAACCCTTGCCTGTGAGAGTTCTCTAGATTATTCATTGAAATGTGCTTCCTCTAAATTTAATGGTTCCTTAATGAATTGAAACCCACAGTTTCTCCAACTTCATCTTTGAAAATGGCTAGATAAATACCATGAAATTTTTTAACTTCCCATGGCCACCTGCCACTGGAGAACCTTTGGATGTACAGTTGCTGATCCTGAGTGTACCAGACAGTGCCTTGATTGACTGGGTTTTATGAAAATGGTGTAGAACAGAGATGCCAGTATGTTGGGGCCTGCTGAGTAGTGGGCCAAAAGCTGTTGTGTGCAGCTGTGTGATAAAACATCTGTGGTCGGGACATGTGATTCTGCCATTGACTTCCAAATGACTTGTGGCTGACATGTTACAGACAAGAATCACTTATATGTCTGAAACCTCTCCATAAAAGGCATTTTGTTATATGGAGACGTTTCAGGGCAATGTTCAGAATCAGGTTGCTATGGTCAAAGGGTCAAGCTATGTGGGATAGAAGCCTGGTTGGTGCATTCTCCTGCAGACCCTGACCCACCACATGTGACAGGACTCCCTACATCACTGTGTACCAGTTGAAGTCATTGTATTTCATGAGGCAAATACCAAACTCCCAGTGCAGTAGAAAGAAACCCCATGAAAAGTGGAGGATGACCAAATGGCTTCACAGTCCACATGCGGAGACACTTAGCTTTCAGTGGCCACAGTTTACCTACAGAGAGAAGTCAGCACTGCTTCCTCATGTTCTTTGGAAAAATTGAAACAATATCCTCCAGGTCTCATAGATGTAGACCCAGCTTTGATGGTCTCATTTGAATGGAAGCTAAAGCTTCTGACAACAACATATATGTCTAGTGCCCATCGTCAAAGGCAGTTTCTCAAGAAGTCTTTAGTCCGGCAGAGCTCCAGGTTTGTGTAGTGTTTACCTTTTAGACCAGGTTGCAAGAAAAGACCACTGACTCCAATTAAAATCAGATTAAAGCAAGCTTATTATTTCCACCACCCTGGCTGCCTCTCCCTCCCAAAACGTTGGGAACAGGAGAGCAGCCCAGCTTTATAGCCCAGAAAGTTACACAAAAGTGGGGTTAAAAATAACAGAATTCTGACAAGCATCACACTAATGGTGTTTTACATTTTTGTTTGCTGGCCCCAACATCAGAATTTATGAGGACCATTAGAGCCTCAGAGAGTGTCGTCTGGCCAAGGAAGGCCAATATTTATGAGGTGTCAACAAAGTTTCAGAGAGGGCTGTTATCTGGTCAGAGAGCCAGGCATGGGTGAGTTCAAGGCACGGGCAGGCTTTCCAAGCAGGTTCAGATCTTGCTGCAATTTATAGTTAAGCCAAAATTATCTTTTCACGGCTTTGTGGCAAGATGGCTCCCAATTTTAATAAAATATCAGGTTGGGTCAATCATTCCTCCCTTTTCTAATGTGTTTTTTTTCATATATTTGATTGGGTAGGAAGAGCACTGTGGGAATTTTAATCCCTCAGGTAATAGTCTCCCGATTTTTTGAACTCACCCAAAAACAGGTCTCCCTGATTTTACCTGACTTAATTAATTACTTATATTGATATTCTATTTATTTTTGTCTCCATTGTTGTAAGAAGAGAGGCGTCACTCATTTAGACTTCTTCTGAGCTGAGAGAGGGTGACGTGAGGGGGCACCGCCTGAGGGACATTTGTCGCCTTTTAGAAGTCAGGATGGGGAAGAACAGGTAGTAAAGTCATCTGGGGATGGGTTCTTCTATGAGAGAAACAAAAAAACATGAGTACTTAATAAATGTTGCAGCAGCTGGAACATGTCACTGTATAGAAGTTCCCTCACCAGTCTTTAATATCCCCAGTTATCAGGACTGTCAACTTAATATTTAACTTTTAGTGTTACATTTGTCCCTCCCCATAAGATTCAGTTTAATAATTTAATGTCATCTGATCTTGCAAAATATTTTTACTAGTATGACCTCCGTGTCTAATAGAGAAACCTTTAATTCTCTTACTCATTGCTGGATAATCATACTAACAAATACCAAGCCTATGTGTTTAGGTTAAGAATATCTGTAGGCCTTAAACTAAAAACTTCTGCCACTGGCAGATAATCTTGATAGCCTCTTTTTATAGTTATCAGGCATTCCTGTCTGAGAATCCTTCTTTGTAGCCTCCAGTCTTACTTATTTTGGGAGGCTAACATAAAGTGTATACCTTAAAATGTTATTATTACTATTATTATATAAAATGCCCAGAAATGGCTGTAATTTGTTTTTAACTGTCTTTTCTAAGTGTTTAAGATGAAGCAGTCAAACTGACTTTTGTTTCTATCTATTCTGAACAGTCAGCTGAGATTTTATCGGAGTCATTCCTGGGGAAACTTGAGAGCAGCTTCTCAGTTCTGCTAGTGCCATTTGCGCTAGGTGGGTCCAGGTCTTGCTTGACCATGTGGCTTCCCTCGGAAGCATCAGGGATGTTTCCCTTCTCTGATGACTCTCCTCTTCGTAGCAAATGCACTGATTGGCTTTCTGTTCTCCAGTGGTCTCATTAATCTCCCTGATCAGGAGGTTATGCGGTTCAGAATTGCAAAGCTCTTTAGAGAAGTCCGCTGTTCCCTGGATACAGACTGACTCAGAGGGCAAGAGCCAAATATTGGTTTTCTTGTCCCTTTTCATATAACTTTAATTTTAAATCCTAATCTTAAACATCCATCAAATAAATTTTAACAGACTTATATAAAGAATACTGGGCTTTAATGTCTATAATTTAAAATTATTTATCTTTTTATTATTTGGGATCAGTATTATTCTGTCTGTCTTGTAGGTGATGGCTAATTATCTTAAATTAACCAATGTTGTGTTCTTAAAGCAACACTGCTGTAAAACACTAACAGGGAATCTTTATATCACCCATAAGGAAATTACAAAATAAAATTAACAACAGTAAACAAACTTAGTTCGTGTAATAGCTACCCTAAAATTTTTGGCTGAGTTATACATTATATCCTCTGTTTGAGATGCTAGTAATGTTGACAGGAAAAAAAAAAAACTTTTGAAAATAACTTTAAATGAAATAACATCTGACCTACTGCTTTCGCAGTCATTCTCACATAATAAGATGGGACACAGAGCCTTATCTCAGGTAAGGCAGGGCTCTTTATTAATCTTAAGTGTTTTAATTCTAAAGCTAATCTTTGTTTTTTAAATATCATTTTACAAAGTTTACATAAATTATTTGAGGTCACATGAACATTAGCTAACACCGTATGATATAGCTTTTAAAACATGAATTAAAAAAAGGCTGAAAGTTTTTAACCTTTACATAGATTAGGCCTCATTAACTTAAAATACATTTAAATTGTTCCCCAATATAAAAAGTAACATAAAAGTTTACATATCTTATTGACAACAGGTAAATAAATCCCATATATATGTATATATATATATATATATATATATATATATATATATATATATATATATATATATATATATATATTTTTTTTTTTTACCATACAACTTCAGAACACCACCTTGATATAATGCTCTTTTAAAGTTTCTACCTTACAGACTTGTTTACCTGGAAGATATGAGCACATTAATAGCATCACAATTGCATTGATGTTTCTACATTAACCAAGTTTAGCTTTTAAAGAAATGGCAGTACAGTGCTCTAAAATAACAGTTCTTATTTAATCAGTTGTTTAATTTTTATGGTTGCTTGCTCTAGAAAAATAAAACTTAATAACCACAATGTTATGGGTAAACTTATGTTTTGAGAAATTTTTGTCTCTTTAACACATGACTGATTTTTACAATCTTATACAGACTTTAGGACAAACTTATACAGACCTTAGTAAATCAATCAGATATCTAACAAAAGTACTCATGAATGAGTAATCCCATATCAAATTTACTTTACTTATTTATCAAAATATTAGACAAATATATTGAACAGTGTACCATTTTTTGTTGAAGAAAAAGTTCCATAACCAAGGCATATTAGACCTTTTGTCGGCATTAATATTTTATTAGATTTTTGAACACCTAGAAAAACTTGTAATGTTAAATTTAAAGACATTTATTTTTATCTGTTTATCCAATTTAAATTGTACCAATTAAATCATGTGAATTTAAGATCTTTGGATCCACGTTTTAAAAATTTGTTTATATGAGTGCTTTTTTTATGAGTGCTCCTTATATGTGTTAGTTTGTATAACATATATATGATATACGGATATATGTATATATAGACATACAACCCTAACAAAAGTGTGCACACATAATAATAGTAAAGGCCTTGTAGCTTTTTGCAGTTGAAATCTCCATTGCAATGTTTCAAAAACTCCACTGTTGGTCAAAGATAGAGCTGATCAGAACAACATTAACCTAGGTCTGTAGGATCAAAATCATGAGCTCAAAAAAAGAATACAGAATCTAAGGAAAAAAATAAGAGTCCTAGAAAAAATGACTGGCCAGTAATTAGTAAATACCATACAATTTACCTTTTTTCCTGCCTTAGGCCTCAGATCAGTCTCCTACTGAGCTTGCAGGCTTCTTTCATTTGCATTTCAACAAAAGTCTTTGCTGAGGTCTGAAAGGAGCAGGGTAAAACTGCTATTCTGAGCAGACACCTCAGGCCTAAGGCATTTTAACCATAATTTTGAGGTTCGGATGTTGAAAATTATGATACAATTTTAAGATGAAATTCACAAAATTTTATATCTTTACATCTTGTTTTGTCAACAGATACCATAATATGATTTACTATCCTTGTCCAAATTAATGCACTGGTACACACTGTGATATTTTCTCAGTCTACCCAATTCAAAATTGGTGAAAAATAAAACTGAATGTTTGGGAAGTTACTTGCCAACTTGGAAGTAGAGTGCTTTAGTTTTCCATCCTAAGCATTTAAGTTATCTGGCATGAATTATCTGAAATCATAAACTAAACAATTACCTAAACCCGACTTTTAACTGCAAGATTGAGCAATGCTACAAAAACCCATTCAGATACCAGATTGTTACAATAAAACATCATCATTTAGACACACATTGAACTAATATCATTCCAAAGAAACAATTTATAATATCAGCACATTATTGCACATGTCTTAAAGGGCCAGAAACAAAGACACAAGACAGACAGAAAGGAGCTCCAGACTATGGCTGACAGACAGAAGCCTTAAAAACAGAGCAGATAAGAGAAAAATCTCCTACACCAGTGGCAGGATAGATGTCCTCACAAGGGGATCAGATGTTTTCACAGACGGCAACCTCAAATGTAATATCAAGGGTTTCCATGGTGACTTTACTGCATTTAGTGTCTCCTTTTTCTTTTTCTTTTTTTTAAGAAGACAGAGGTGGCATAATCCTTACAGTGCAGGGAATGAAAGAAGGAATTCCCTGAAGCAACAGGGCTTTGGTAGATCCTGGGAGTCCCTCAGTCCCTCCTTTTACTTATAGGATTAGCTCCTCTGGTTTGGTTCCACCCCAATCTCGCTCCATCTCCTAACATTTCAGTAGTCAGCTCTCAAAAAGTTCCAGGGTCGGGGGGTTATCAAAATTTGTAACTTAAATTTCGGTTTCTGACCTTGAAGCGAATTAATACTTATTTAATAATGAGGACAGGGTTTGAGAAAAATAAAAAGGGAGGTTTACTGCTTTGCTAACAAAGCAGAAACACAGGGGACTCTGCCCAAAGGTTGTGACTCTCTTGAACTGGAGCAACAAGGGGTTTTAAAGGAGTTTCCATTGTTAACCTGGGAGATACTCTGTTCTTTGGTGGCCAGCAGGCATTGCCCTTTGCAGTGGGTGAGTTCCTGGCTGCCAGCTAGGGGCTTCTCTCATCCTGCTTAACAAAGGGGGGTAAACTTCAACACAGTTTTTTAGAACACAGTTCAAAGGGTGTAAGGCTTACTTGCTTTATTACCCATTTTCACGTCCAATATCTTTTAAGTTTTTACCACAGAAATCACACAACAAAATGCACAAAAACAAACAAACAAAAAAACATATAGAACACAGAACAAAACACAAAGAAACAGGAACCTGGTGAAGATACAGAAAAACAGAGGAGCAATGAAATGTCTTGCTGAAGCTCCGGGGTAGGAGCTCCTGCGTGCCAGGCTGCACCTTTCTACCCTTTCAGAGAAATTACATACAGAACAGAACAGAGGACAGAACAATTCTTGTTACTGTCCTGGACAGGAGTACATGTGAGCCTCCCCAGGCCACCACTCTGTCATCAGAAGACATCTCCCTTAACCGGATATCAGATGTTATAAAGGCACCACCTACCTATGGAGGCCTCCTCCACCAGGTGCTTGCTAATAGTTTTAGTGCGATGGTTCACTGCAGTGCTCCCTGGACCGAATGCTCACTCCAAGGCTTTGGAACTTGGCTCTCCAGCCCTGAGCCCTGGAGGAAAGGCCAGCGTCAGAATTTCCAGCAGTCTGGTCTTATGATCTGGTCACGTCATCTCGCTGGGGAAGTCCAAAATGTTAGACCAGGATGCAAGAAAATACCACTGACTCCAATTAAAATCAAATTAAGGCAAGCTTATTAGTTCAACCGGCTAGGCTGACTCTCCTTCTCAAAACAGCGGGAAAAAGACAGCATCCCCACCTTTCCTACACCCCAGCTTTATAGCCCAAAAAGTTACACAAAAAGGGAGTATCAGAAAACAGAACTTTGACAAGCATCACACTAATTGTAGTCTACATTTTTTATTTGCTGGCCCCAGCATCAGAAATTATGAGGACCATTAGAGCCTCAGAGAGGGTCGTTGTCTGGCCAGGGAAGGCCAATATTTATGAGGTTTCAGTAAGGTTTCAGAGAGGGCTGTGATCTGGTCAGTAAGACAGGCATGGGTGAGTTCAAGGCATGGGCAGGCATTCCAAGCAGGTTCAGAATTTGCAGTAATTTATAGTAAAGCAAAAATTATCTTTCCATGGCTTTGTGGCAAGATGGCTCCCAATATTAATGAAAGATCAGGTTGAGTGATCACCCCTGTCCCTTCCTTTTGGAAACTCCTCTACCACCTCCAAGGTTGTGAACTCCTGAGCATTTTCCATTCCAGATAAGTATTCACAGAATGTCTAACTCTTCTCCTCTAATTGTGTCTTACTTGGGGCAAAGGTAATGTCAAAGCATTGTTCTGGATGAGAGTGGGAAGATTATTGTATATCACATATTTGCATACACATTGGATTCATTTTCCAATTTTCCATTTGAAATACTGAATTCCTGGCAGTAACCCATACCCTACTAGACTCTGACTAATAATCCTAATATGATGTTGAAACATAACCCAAGCAGAATAGAAATACAAGCCGTTCAGAGGAGGCATGGTGTGTAGTTGGAAATGCCTTTTGCATTATATAGTATAGGAGCTATAAATCTAGTCAATTTTTTGTTGAAATAATTCTACATGTGTTTTTAAAGTTAACAAATATGGGAATCCTGTCTCCCTTTCTCTGTAGCACATGTATTTTTATATGCACATAGAGAATCCTACCTGGTATCACACGTACATACTTGTGAGGTGGCTGAATTGGCAGATACAAATTGTGAGAAGCGATCACTACTCCTAAACGCTGTTCAAACTGAAAATTCAACCTATGGGTGAGCTTCCTAGTTCAATAACATTATACATAAATCCATGTTCAGTAAAATGAATATCTTTGCATCTGTGGATTATATATATTTCATGATGAATTTCGATTGGCATATATATTGCTACTTTTTTTCTTTTTTTGGTTGTTCAAAATGTTACAAAGCTCTTGACATATCATATTTCATACATTAGATTCAAGTGGGTTATGAACTCCCATTTTTACCCCAAATAAAGATTGCAGAATCACATTGGTTACATATCCACATTTTTACATAATGCCCTATTAGTTAATGTTGTATTCTGCTACCTTTCCTATACTCTATGATCCCCCCTCTTTCCCCCTCCCATCTTCTCTCTCTACCCCATCTACTGTAATTAATTTCTCTCCTTGTTTATTTTCCCATTCCCTTCACAACCTGTTATAGGTAATTTTGTATAACAATGAGGGTCTCCCTTCATTTCCATGCAATTTCCCTTTTCTCTCCCTTTCCCTCCCACCTCATGTCTCTATTAATGTAAATCTTTTCTTCCTGCTCTTCCTCCCTGCTCTGTTCTTAGTTGCTCTCATTATATCCAAGAAGACATTTGGTATTTGTTTTTTAGGGATTGGCTAGTTTCACTAAGCATAATCTGCTCTATTACCATCCATTTCCCTGAAAATTCCATGATTTTGTCATATTTTAGTGCTGCGTAATACTCCATGGTGTATAAATGCCACATTTGTTATCCATTCATCTATTGAAGGGCATCTAGGTTGGGTCCACAGTGCAGCAATTGTGAATTGTACTGCTAAGAACATCGATGTGGCAGTATCCCAGAGTTACACTATTTTAAGGTCTTCAGGAAATAGTCCAAGAAGGGCAATAGCTGGGTCAAATTGTGGTTCCATTCCAAGCTTTCCCAGGAATCTCCATACTGCTTTCCAAATTGGCCGCACCAGTTTGTGGGAACAGCTCTCCTCATAGGCCTCATTTGGTCCATCTTCTCTACATTAAGAAGAGAGAGGCTTACTCAGACACAACTCTTCATCCTGACCAGGTTGTTTGCCAGGTTGTTTTGGTCTTTCAGGTCTTTCATAGCTGCCTACATCTTCTCCAGGGATCAAATATGCATGGACCTTTGAGGTTCTCAGTAGGTGGCAGATCCCCTACATTGCTGTATTGCAAGACGAACCCTGTCCCTTCTCTTTTGTAAAGTTAGATTGAGGGAACAGTGTATGGTTAGGGTTAATAACATGTTCAATTTGGGTTCGGAATCATTCTGATTGATGAATAATGGTATTGGGAACCTGCGATATTTATAAAACTATAGAGGTGAAATATAAGTATAAAAACAGAAATCTAGGTAAGATTTGTAGCCCAGAAGGGAATGAGGCCCTCTATTGGGATACTTAGCTTTTAATTATGTTCTGCACGTTTGTCTCAGATAAATTGATAATCAATGGCATAGGACCTTGTACCTTGGAAGATTGATTGTAGAAGAGAACATCCACTCAAATTTGGATAGTCGGTAGGATTAGGAAAAGAGTCGGTAGGTTTAGGAAGAAGAGTGAGTATAAAATTTGGATCAAATGTTCTTTAGCAATACGGTTTCATTTACACAGTGAATGTAAATGTCAGCACATGCGAAGAGTCAGTCACAATGATGAACTGCGGAAAATATAGGAAAGAAGATATCAATAGAGACATTACAAAATCAGGCAATTGTAAAGTGAATGATAGGTTTACACATTTTCAACAGGATCGAGATTGAATACATAATTTTAGGAAGAAACAAATATGTAATCACCAATAGAAATGACATTTGAAAGCATTATGCAAACTGGAAATGGATGTTTTTAGTAATCCATATTCAACTTCCATTTAGGATTTGGTGCAATCATAAGTGTGACCTTTGCATTTTGTGCCCAGAAAATTATTGTGATAAAATATATATGTAGATCATGTGACATGAGTATTTTTTCCACCATTTCTGTGAGCAATATTTTAAGACATATAAATTAGTATTGGGGGTACAAAGTGGTGTACCCTGTGTCTATGAATATAGAGATAATGCATGAATAGAACATACTGTAAATAAATAATATAACTGGTTCCACTTTAAATAATGGATTGAATTGTTATCTGAAAATATATAAGAAATCATATATTGACATACAATCAATAATTCCAACCAGTTATATATCTAATTGTCATCTTTGGGTTATTGTTTATCATGAAGTGTGTGTGAGTTTTGCTTAAAAAGTGATTATGGAAATCGAAAATAATGTGTTTGGAAAGAAGTCTCATGAAATTACCAGTCAAGAAATATGGAGGAATCCATGTGTTCTGAAGCAGGAAGTGATTGAAAGTGAAACAAATGCCTATAAATTTGCTAAATTGTCGATGAAATATATATCCTGTGATGTGCATAAACTGAGGAAATAGTATGTACCAGTGTTGAATAAAAATGAACGTCAAAGTACACATCATGTACCATTGGAATCTACTTGCATTGATGTTAAACTGGGTCAGTTATTGTAAAAATATCAGGATTCGCGTGCATCACTCACCGAAGTTAGTTTTCTTTTTTTTTTTAATTTTTATTTATGCTTGTTCAAAACATTACATAGTTCTTGATACATCATATTTGTCACTTTGATTCAAGTGGGTTATGAACTCCCATTTTTACTCCGTATACAGATTGCAGAATCACATCAGTTACACATGCATTGATTCACATATTGCCATACTAGTGTCTGTTGTATTCTGCTGCCTTACCTATCCTCTACTATCCCCCCTCCCCTCCCCTCTCCTTCCCTCTTCTCTCTCTACCCCCTCTACAGTAATAAATTTCTCCCCCTTGTATTATTTTTCCCTTTCTTCTTGTATGTAATTTTGTATAACCCTGAGGGTCTCCTTCCATTTCCATGCAATATCCCTTCTCTCTCCCTTTCCCTCCCACCTCTCATCCCTGTTTTAATGTTAATCTTCTTCTCATCCTCTTCATACCTATTCTGTTCTTAGTTAATCTCCTTATATCAAAGAAGACATTTGGCATTTGTTTTGAAGGGATTGGGTAGCTTCACTTAGCATAATCTGCTCTAGTGCCATCCATTTCCCTGCAAATTCTATGATTTTGTCATTTTTTAATGCAGAGTAATACTACATTCTGTATAAATGCCACATTTTTTTATCCATTCATCTATTGAAGGGCATATAGGTTGGTTCCACAGTCTTGCTATTGTGAATTGTGCTGCTATGTACATCGATGTAGCAGTGTCCCTGCAGCATGCTCTTTTTAGGTCTTTAGGGAATTGACCGAGAAGGGGAATAGCTGGGTCAAATGGTGGTTTCATTCCAAGCTTTCCAAGAAATCTCCATACTGCTTTCCAAATTGGATGCACCAATTTGCAGTCTCACCAGCAATGTACAAGTGTACCTGTTTCCCCACATTCTCACCAACACTTGTTGTTTGACTTCATAATGGCTGCCAATCTTACTGGAGTGAGATGGTATCTTAGGGTGGTTTTGATTCACCTTTCTCTGACTACTGGAGATGGTGAGCATTTTTTCATGTACTTGTTGATTATATGTCCTCCTCTGAGATGTCTGTTGAGGTCCTCGGCCCATTTGTTGATTGGGTTATTTGTTATCTTATTGTTTAATTTTTTGAGTTCTTTGTATACTCTGGATATTAGGGCTCTATCTGAAGTGTGAGGAGTAAAGATTTGTTCCCAGAATTTAGGCTCCCTATTTACCTCTCTTATTGTTTCTTTTGCTGAGAAAAAACTTTTTGCTTTGAGTAAGTCCCATGTGTTGATTCTAGTTATTAACTCTTGTTATTAACTCTTGTGCTATGGATGTCCTATTGAGGAATTTGAAGCCCGACCCCACAGTATGCAGATCGTAGCCAACTTTTTCTTCTATCAAACGCCATGTCTCTGATTTGATATCAAGGCCCTTGATCCATTTTGAGTGAACTTTTGTGCATGCAAGAGAAAGGGATTCAGTTTCATTTTGTTACATATGGATTTCCAGTTTTTCCAGCACCATTTGTTGAAGATGCTATCCTTCCTCCATTGCATGCTTTTAGCTCCTTTATCAAATAGAAGATTGTTGTAGCATTGTGGATTAATCTCTGTGTCCTCCATTCTGTACCATTGGTCCACCCGCCTGTTTTGGTACCAGTACCATGCTGTCATTGTTACTATTGCTCTGAAATTTAGTTTGAAATCTGGTATCGCTATACCGCCTGATTCACACATCCTGGTTAGAATTGCTTTTGCTATTCTGGATCTTTTATTATTCCATATGAATTTCATGATTGCTTTCTCTATTTCTACAAGAAATGCCGTTAGGATTTTGATTGGCATTACATTAAACCTATAGAGAACTTTTGGGAATATCACCATTTTGATGATGTTAGTTCTCCCTATCCATGAACAGTGTATATTTTTCCATCTTCTAAGATCTTATTCTACTTCTCTTTTTAGGGTTCTGTAGTTTGCATTGTATAAATCTTTCACCTCTTTTGTTAGGTTGATTCCCAAGGATTTTAGTTTTATTTTTTGAGGATATTGTGAATGGAGTGTTTTTTTTTTTTTCTCATTTCCGTTTCAGAAGTTTTGTCACTGATATACAGAAATGCCTTTGACTTATGAATGTTGATTTTATATCCTGCCACATTGCTGAAATCACTTCTTACTTCTAGTAGTTTTTTTTGTAGACCCTTTTGTCTTCTATATATTGAATCATATCAGCTGCAAGTAGTGATAATTTAAGTTATTCTTTTCCTATTTTCATGCCTTTTATTTCTTTCATCTGTGTAATTGCTCTGGCCAGTGTTTCGAGAACTATATTGAATAGAAGTGGTGGTAGAGGACATCTCTGTCTTGTTCCAGATTTTAGAGGGAATGCTTCAATTTTTCTCCATTCAGAATAATGCTAGCCTGAGGCTTAACATAGATAGCTTTTACAATGTCGAGGTAAATTCCTGTTATCTCTAGTTTTTCAAATGTTTTGAACATAAAGGGATGCTAAGGGTCTATCCTTCTTATTTATTTTTTGCAGAACCAAGCTTTAGTTTTTAATTTTTTCAATAGTTTCTTTTGTTTCTATTTTGTTGTTTTCCGCTCTGATTTTAGTTATTTCTTGCCTTCTGCTACATTTGCTGTTGTTTTGCTCTTCCTTTTCTAGGGCTTTGAGATGAAGTGTGAGCTCATTTATTTGTTGTTCTTTCCTATTTTTGAAGAATGACGTCGAGGTGGTGAATTTCCCTCTTAAAACACCTTTCATTGTGTCCCATAGACTCCGATATGTTGTGTCTGTATTTTCATTTATCTTGAAGAATTTTTTGATTTTCTCATTTATGTCTTCTGTAACACATTAATCATTCAGTAACATGTTGTTCATTTTCAATGTGATGTAGGATTTTTCCTTCGTTCTTTTTCATTGGTTTCCAGATTCATTCCATTATAATCCAATAAAATTCATGGTATTAAGTCCACCCTTTATATTTACTGAAGGTTGCTCTATGGCATAATATATGGTCTATTTTTTAGAAGGATCCATGTGCTGCTAAAAAATATTATATCCACTTGATGATGGTTGATATATTCTATATATGTCAGTTAAGTCTAGGTTATTGATTGTGATATTGAGTTGTATAGTTTCTTTATTCAACTTTTATTTGGAGGATCTGTCCAATGGTGAGAGAGGTGTGTTGAAGTCACCCATAATTATTGTGTTGTGGGCTATTTGATTCTTGAACTTGAGGAGAATTTGTTTTATGAACGTCACAGCACCATTTAATGGTGCGTAAATATTGATAATTTTTATGTCTTGTTGGTGAATGGTTCCTTTTAACAGTATATAATTTCCTTCATTATCCCTTTTGATTAAATTAGTCTTGAAGTCGATTTAATTCGATTTGAGGATGGCCACCACTGCTTGCTTATGAGGACCGTGTGCATGGTATATTTTTTCCCAACCTTTCACCTTCAGCCTGTGTATGTCTTTTCCATTCAGATATGTCTCCTGGAGGCAACATATTGTTGGATTTGTTTTTTGAATCCAAGTTACAAGCCTATGTTGCTTTATTGGAGAGTTTAAGCCATTAATGTTTAGAGTTACTATTGATATATGGTTTCTACTGCCAGCCATGTTTGAATATTTATCGCTTTTTTAAATTTACTTTGTTTCTCCATGATTAGCTTTTCCCCCGCCCTCTGTCATTACTGAGGCACTTCCCACTGATGGTTTTGGTTGTTGTTTTTCATTTCTTTCTCGTGTAGTGTTTTGCTCAAGACACTTTGCATTGGTGGTTTTCTGGCTGCAAATTCTTTTAGCTTTTGTTTATCATGAAAGATTTTTATTTCGTTGTCGTACCTGAAGCTGAATTTTGCTGGATACAGAATTCTTGTTTGGCATCGATTGTCTTTCAATGTTTGAAATACGTTGTTCCAGGATCCTCTCACTTTCAGTGTCTGTGATGAAAAATAGGTTGCTAACCTTATTGGTTTACCCCTGAATGTAATCTTCCTCCTTTCTCTTGAAGCTTTTAATGTTTTCTCTTTGTTCTGTATATTGGATAGCTTCATAACAATGTGTCTTGGCATTGGTCTACTGTGATTTTGTGTGCTCTGTGTCCTGTAAGCATCTTCAATTTGTATATCCATTTCCTTTTTTATTTCTGGAAAATTTTCTGTAATTATTTCATTCAACAGGTTACTCATTCCCATGGTTTGAATCTCTGTACCTTCCTCTATCCAGATGACTCATAAGTTTAGTTTTTTTATGTTATACCATATCTCTTGGATGTTTTTCTCGTGATTTTTTACCAGCCTTTCTGTGTTGGCTAGACTCTTTTCAAGATGATATATTTTGTCTTCATTATGTGACATTCTGTCTTCTACTTGCTCCACTCGGTTAGTGATACTCTCAATTGAGTTTTTAATTTGGTTTATCTTTTCCTTCATTTCTAGAATTATTCTATGAATATTTATAATCTCTATCTCCTGATAAAGAAGATTAACTTCTTCTTTTATCTGTTTATGTAATTCATTTTCAATGTGTTCTTTCATTGTATTTATTTGCTCTCTCGTATCCTCTTTAAGGTTCCATTTCATCTGTCTAAGGTATTCCTTGAGTTCTTTATATGACCATTTTTCTGATAATTCTAGGTCCTCCTGAATATTTTGGTTATCCTTCATTGTTTGTACTCCTTTTCTTTCTTGCTTTTTGATGCTGCTCATTTTACTTCTTGTTCTCTTTGAGTGCTGAGTTACTTCTTATTCTTATAAATTTATTTGAAGCTTGGGAGGAAAGATATTAGAAGGGATGGGAAGAAGTCACTAAAGAGAATGAGAATAGGCAGGTAGAATTCAAGGATGGGGGAATAAGAAAATTGAAAAGAAATGAAAAGACAAAAGAAAAAAATAGAAAATAAAGAAAGAAATAAATTTTTTTAAAAATAATAATGATAATTAAAAAATGAAAATTAAAATTTAAAATAATAATAATAATAGTAAAATTAAAAAAATAAAAACATTAAAATAAGTTAAAGAACAACACAAAAAATTTAAATGAAAGAAAAAAAATAAAAATAAAATAATAATAATAATAATACATGCAGTCATAGAGTTCAATTAACTTCTCTTCCAGTAGGTGGAGCTGTGCTCACTGGGCCAAGCTTCTCCTCTCAATAGGTGGGAACCAATCACTGTGCAGCAGCTCTTCCTCCCAGACTGGGCGGGTCTCTAATCCTGAGTGCCTAGGACCTTCTCTAGTGTTTCCTCAAGCCAGGTTCCGCTCAACTGTGACGCTCACCACAATACTTGCTACATGTCAGGTCTCTGCTCCTGGTAGCCCTGTTTTCATCAACGCTTGGCACTCTCTCCCTGTTTGCCTCCCTCAGACCCTAAGTTTGTAGAGCTTGGGGCTGGGAACCCCCAGCGAATTTGCTTGCTCTCTGGTATCCATGCCCACATTAGCTGGTGTATGAGACCTCAGTTGTCAGCACTGGTAGGAGCGGTAGCCAGGAATTCCACGCCACAAGTCCCACTGCACACATGATTCCCTCGGTCTGGCCATCTTTCTCACGGGAGACCTGGGAGGGCCCCTTAAGGGAGAGCTTGGAGGGGCCCTTAATGTTTCCCCGCTGTGTGGAGAGAGATGCATAGGGAATTACACACCTGTCGTACTGGTTTCAATGAAGTTATCTCCTCTGCCCATTACATCAGTTCTCTTCCACGGTGGTATCCCATGCAAATGGTGACCATTCGTTCCTTTTGCCAGGTGACCAATGCAATGGATGGGTCCTGACTGTGTCTCCAAAGCCCCATTTCAATCCAGTGGCCTTTTACCTCTGTAAATTCAGAAGGGCCGACAAGTTATTTCAGAGGAAACGTTAGTTCTGAGTCACAAGAAGCAGGCAAATCTGAGCTTCTATGCAGCCGATCCGGTCTCTGTGTGTTTTCTCAGGGGCCCAGACTGTTCGCACCAGATCCACGTCAGGTCAGCATTGCCTAGTGATTCTGAACAAACAGCATTTAGACAGTTTACGACTCCCTATGCCTGCGCAGCTAATGAGGTCAGATACTTGATTTCTCCATGTCCGCCACCATGTTGGATCTCCTATATTGCTACATTTTAATGTCTGTGCGTGTGCGTGTGTGTGTGTATATATATATATATATATATATATATATATATATATATATATATGATTTCTTATATATTTTTAGATATCAATTCAATTCATTATTTAAAGTGGAACCAGTTATTTTATTTATTCACAGGATGGTCTATTCATGCATTATCTCTATATTCATAGACACAGGGTACACCTCTGTGTACCCCTAACACTAATGTATATGTCTTCAAAATATTGCTCCCAGAAATGGTGGAAGAAATACTCATGTCACCTGATCCACATATATATTTTATCACAGTAAAATTATGAACAAAAAATGTAAAGGTCACACTTATGATTGTACCGAAGCCTAAAAGAAAAGTGAAAATGTTTAACTAAAAACATCCATGTGAAGGTTGCCTAATGCTCTCAAATGTCAATCCTATTGGTGACAACATATTTGTTTCTTCCAATGATTATGTATTCAAATTAAACCCTGTTGAAAATGTCTAATCCTATAACTCACTTTATACTTTGCCTGATTTCATAATGTCTCTATTGATACCTGCTTTCCTACTTATTTTCCCCAGTTCATCATTGTGACTGACTCTTCATATGTGCTGACATTTTCATTCATTCTCTAACCGAAACCCTATTGCTAAAGAACTTTTGGTCCAAATACTATACTCACTCTTCTTCCTAAACCTACCGACTATCTTCCTAATCCTACCGACTATCCATTTTTGACTGGATGTTCTCTTCTATATTAAATCTACCAAGGTACAAGGTCCTGTGCTTCAAATCATACCTAGATTTCTGTTTCCATACTTATATTTCACCTCTATGTTCTTGTAATTATCGCAAGTTCCCAATACCATTATTCATCGCACAGAATGATTCCTAACCCAAATTGAACCTGTTATTAACCCTAAACATACACTGTTCCCTCAATCTCATTTTACAGAAGAGCAGCGACAGAGTTGTTCTTAAAATACAGGGAATTAGGGGACCTTCCACTTGCTGAAAACCTCAAAGGTCCATGCAGAAATGATACCTGGAGAAGTTGTAGGGAGGTATGAAAGACCTGAGAGAGCAAAAGTCCTATTCCATGGCAAACAACCTGGTCAGGATAAAGGGATGTGTATGAATCAGCCTCTCTCTACTTATGTTAGAGAAGATGGACTAAACCAGACCTGTGTGGAGAGCTGTTCCCAGGTGCCTATGGTTGATATACCATTCTAACTTGTGCAAGTGTTCCAGGAAGTAGGAGCAGCCTCCATCTCATGGGACCCTTGGAAGCAAGTGTTAGGACAAACTGGTTGCCATGGCAGTGACCTCATTCATTCAATTCCAAAGAAAGTGACATACCTCATTTCCTTGGTGATGGAACTCTATGATCTTTGTATCCTAGTGGCCAGGCACCCAGACGCTATCCCATTCCCAGTCACAGTGGTCTCACTTGTTTGGATTTACCAAGGACAGAGTCAGTATTTCTTGGTACCTACTAATGTGAGGATGGCCAAATGCCAGGAGAGCACTGAAGAGGTACCTTTTCTGAGAAAGCCAGTAGTGGCTCACCACTTTTTCCTGACAACTTCACAGAGTTAGCCAAGGAAACCAGACCTGAGAGAGGACAGACTATTTCGAAGGAATATAGTATGGCCGAGCAGTTAGAGGACACTCCAGATAGTCACAGATCTACTTGGGGGAAGGAGGTGCCATTGTGGGAGTGGGTGTGGGTTTGTGGTTTTGTCTCATGTTCTAACAAAAGGTAGGAATGGCGGTTTGTTTGGATTGAAGTGGACTGTTTCGAGTAAGTCATTTGACAAGGTGAGTGTTTCTATGTTTGTGTATCCGACTATGTCCATTGTTGTAGACATTAGAAAAGAGAATGCATTAATGGATGTGTCCTGTCTAGTATAAATCTTAACATAATTCATCCTGCTCAATTTATGAATGGACTGCACCTTGTCTTATCGATGGGCAACACCTGCTATCATCCTAAGTTACTGTTTTCTTCCTGAATTCTGGCCAGTCTCCAGAATAGGCTCAGGGATTTGTGTCCAAGATATGTACCACCTCCAAGCTCTGTGACATGGCCATATGCTGGATAGCTGAAGAGAATGGAGATCATCTCAGAAAACTCAGATATCAGTGTGACCAGGAAAGTCTCAGTGGAGAAACCCTGCTTTGGGCCTTTTGCTTACCTTATGTTCTGTTGCCCTGAATCTCAGGAAGGTCTTTGCCTCAGGCCACCCCTTTGTGAAGCCTGAAGAAAACAGTTTTAAATTTGAAATGAATAGGCATCCCCTGTGGCTCTTTGCTTAATTGCTTTGGAAAGGGATGTGTCTGAATTAGCCTCTTGGCCTTGTATGTGGCTGTGATTTTTATTCTCAGCACATGATGGATCCAAAGAATGATCGCATGTGCGCATCCAAAACCAAAATGGCCAAAAGATCAGTCATTGTGGATAAAGTCTCTCGCCTTCTTCTGTTAGGTTCCTGACATCCATCAAGTGAGAATACTGATCCTTTGGGTCAAATGAGTTCTTGAAATCTCTGCCGAGGTGCTTGGCTTTTCTCATGACTCTATTTCACATAAATATTCCATACCTGAAAGTCAGTAGGCCTCAAATTGGAGAAACAGAGCAGCATGAACGGCAGGCTTATTTGACCACTCCTGGTTCATATTAAGAGTGTCCAGGCCACCCTGACTTTAGGCAAATGAGGGGCAAGTGAGCTTATTTTGGACACTACCAATGGCTGCACCCCTCATGGAAACCTCCAGCCAGAGGTCATGATGAGTGACTATATGGAAGAAGATGAGGGCCATGTGGGAGTGTTTTGGTTTTAATTGTGGTCATTTGTGTGGCCGTTGGAAGAAATGTCTGGGTCCACCTGGGCTTGAACTCTGGTGTGATTCCCCATAGAGACTGAGTTCTGGAACTCACCTCAGAGAAGTATTGCCATGAATTGTTTTGGGATTTTAGGAGGCCACGCATGAGAGTTGCCCTTGGAAACTGAGATCTGGCTTTCCACAGAGCACTGGGAATCTCAGCCAGGATATCACATGATATAATTGTGAAAAACTTGCAGCCATAGTTGAGAGTCAAAACACACATGGACCTCACGTTTTACACCTCAATGTGCCTGGCTTCATGTGACCTTTTCCCCACTCTTTGGGAAGTCTTGCCTGTGAGAGTTCTCCAGAGTTTTCATTTAAATTAGCTTCCTCAACATTTAGTGGTTCCTGAATGAATTGAAACCCAGAGTTTCTCCAACTTCATCCTTGAAAAATGGCTTGATAAATACCATGAATTTTTGGAAGTTCCCTCAACCAGGTGGCACTGGAGAACATTTGGATGTCCTGTTGCTGATCATGAGTATACCAGACAATGCCTTGATTGACTGGGTTTCATGAAAATGGTGTAGAACAGAGATGCCAGTAAGTTGGAGCCTGCTGAGTAGTGGGCCTAGAGCAGTGGTGGGCAGGTGTGTGATGAAACATCAGTGGTAGGGCCATGAGGATCTACCATTGGATTCCAAATGGCTTGTGACTGACATGGTGCAGCCAGCATTCCCTTATATGTAAAGGCATCTTGTTATATGGTGAGGTTTCAGGGCAATGTTCTGAATCAGGTTGATATGAACGAGGGGGCAATGGGCCAAGCTAGGAGGGATAGAAGCCTGGTTGGTGCATTCTCCTGCAGACCCTGACCCAACACACGTGACAGAACTCCCTCCAGAAATATGTCCCAGTTGAGCTCCTGGTATTTCGTGAAGCAAATACCAAACTCCCAGTGCAGCAGGAAAAACACCACAAAAAGTGTAGGAGGACCAAATGGCTTCGCAGTCAACACGGAGAGACACTTAGTCCTCAGTGGTCACAGTTTACCTACAAAGAGAGGATTCAGCATTGCTGCCTCATGTTCATTGGAAAATAAGAAACCAAGTCTTTCAGGTCACATAGATGCAGAACCAGCTTTGATGGTCTCACTACTAAAGAAACCAAATCTCCTGACAACAACATATATTTCAAGTGCCCAATCTCAGAGGCAGTTTCTCAAAAAGTTTTTAGGCTCTCAGAGCTCCCTGTTTGTGTTGTGTTTACGCTGTCCCTTACTTTTGGAAACTCCTCTACCACCTCCATGGTTATGATCTCTTGAGCATTTTCCATTCCAGATATGTATTCACTGATTTTCTAACTCTTCTCCTCTAATTATGTTTTACCTGGGGTGAAGGTAATGTCAAGGCATTTTTCTGGATGAGAGTGAGAGGATATAAGACCTTAACAGATATTTGTGAAGCACATATTTGCTTACACATTGAATTCATTTTCCAATTTTCCTTTTGAAATACTGAATCCCTGACACTAACCCATACCTACTAGAATCAGACAACTCATCCTAATATAATGGAGAAAAATAACCCAAACAGAATAGAAATTCAAGCAGTTCAGAGGAGGCATCTTGTATAGTTGGACTTGCCTTTTGCATTATATAAGGTAGGAGTTATAAATCTAGTCAATTTTTATTTGAAATAGTTCTCCATGTGTTTTTAAAGATAACAAATGTGTGAAATCCTGTTTCCCTTTCTCTGTAGCCAATTCACACATGTATATTTATATGCACATATAGAATCCTACCAGGAATCCCACGTACATTTTTGTGAGGTTTCTCACTTGGCAGATTCAAATTGTGAGAAGAGATCACTCCTCTTAAACGCTGTTAGAAATGAAGATTCAAACTATAGGGGAGCTTTCTAGTAGAACAACATTATACATATACTCATGTTCAGTAAAATAATTATTTTTGCATCTGTGGATGATATATATTTACTGATGAATTTTGATTTTCATATATATTGCTGCTTTTTAATGTCTGTGTGTAGTTTGTGTGTGTGTGTGTGTGTGTGTGTGTGTGTATACACACACACTATTCAGATTTTTCAATATATAAAATATATGTGTCTTATATACACTTTCTAAATTCATTCATGTTCATGTATATGGATTTATAATCAACTTTTCACAAGATTATTTTCCGAAATATTCATCCACCTGAAATACATATTTGTTTCCTAGTACTGAAAACAAACTTCAGTGAATGGTGCCTACAAATTCTAATAATTTTACAGTAACTGACCCAGTTTACCACCAATGCAAGTAGATTCCTATGGGACACGATATGTAATTTGAGGTTCATTTGTATTCAACACTGGTACATTATTATTTCTTCAGTTTTTGCACATCATACGATATATATTTCATCCACAAGTTCACAAATTTACAGGCATTTGTTTCAACTTTAATCAATTCCTGTTTCAGAACACAAGTATTATCAGGGTTTCTGAACTCGTCTTTTCATGACGCTTCTTTCCAAACAAGTTATTTTCGATTTCCATAATCACTGGTGAAGTAAAACTCACACCCTTCGTGATAAACCAAAACACTAATATTACCATTATATGTATACCATTTTGGAAAGAATGATTGTATATCAATATAAGATTTCCTGTAATTTTTCAGATATCAGTTCAATCCATTATTTATAGTTGGAACAAGTTATATTATTTATTCACAGTATGTTCTATTCATGCTTTATCTTTATATTCATAGACACAGTGTACACCTCTTTGGACCCCCAATACTAATTTTACGTCTTCAATATATTGCTACCAGAAATGGTGGAAGAAATACTTATGTCACCTGATCTACATATACATTTTATCACAGTAATATTCTGAAAAAAAATGTAAAGGTCACACTTATGACTGTACCAAAGCCTAAAAGGAAAGTGAACATGGATTAATAGAAACATCCATGTCCATGCTGCCTAATTCTCTCAAATGTCAATCCTATTGGTGACAACATATTTGTTTCTTCCTAAGATTATATATTCAAACTCAACCCTGTTGAAAATGTCTAATCCTATCACTCACTTTATATTTTGCCTGATGCAATAATGTCTCTATTGATATCTGCATTTCTACATATTTTCCCAGTTTATCATAGTGACTGACTCTTCATATGTGCTGACATTTACATTCACTCTCTAACCGAAACCATATTGCTAAAGAACTTTTGGTCTAAATCCTATAATCACTCTTCTTCCTAAACCTACCGACAATCTTTCTAAACCTACTGACTATCCCTTTTTGACTGGATGTTCTCTTCTACGTTCAATCATCCAAGGTACAAGGTCCTATGCCATTGTATATTGAATTATCTGAGACATCTTTAGAGAACATAATTCAAGCTAAGTATCCCAATCAAGGGCCCAAAGCCCTTCTGGGTTTCAAATTATACCTAGATTTTTATTTTCATACTTATATTTCACCTCTACATTCTTGTAAATCTCACAGGTTGCCAATACCATTATTCATCGCACAGAATGATTCCTAACCCAAATTGAACCTGTTATTAACCCTAAACATACACTGTTCCCTCAATCTCATTTTACAGAAGAACAGGGACGGAGTTGTTCTTACAATACAGGAAAGTAGGGGACCTTCCACCTGCTGAAAACCTCAAAGGTCCATACAGAAATGATACCCGGAAAAGTTATAGGCAGCTATGAAGGACCTGAGAGAGCAAAAGTCATCTTCCATGGCAAACAACCTGGTCAGGATGAAGGGATGTGTCTTAATCAGCCTCTCTCTTCTTATTGTAGAGAAGATGGACCAAATCAGGCCTGTGTGGAAAGCTGTTCACGGGTGCCTATGGTTGATATACCATTCTAACTTGTGAAAGTGTCACAGGAAGTAGGGGCAGCCTCCATCTCATGGGACCCTTGGAAGCAACTGTTAGGAAAAAGGGGTGCCAAGGCAGTGGCCTCATTCAGTTCCAAAGAAAGTGACATATCTAATTTCCTTGGTGATGGAACTCTCTGAACTTGCTATCCAAGAACCAAGACACCGAGAGGCAATCCCAGTCCAAGTCCCTGTGGGCTCACTTGATTGGATTTTCCAAGGACAGAGTCAGTCTTTCTCGGTACCCAATGATGTGAGTATAGCCAAATACCAGGAGAGCACTGAAGAGGTACTTTTCCTGAGAAAGCAGGTAGTGGCTCGCCACTTTTTCCTGAAAACTTTACAGAGTTGGTCAAGGAAAGCAGATCTGATAGAGGACACGCCATTTCGGGGGAACATAATATGGCCCACCAGTCAGAGTTAACTCCGGAGAGTCACAGACCTACTTGAGGGAAGGAGGTGCCTTTGTGAGTGTGGGTTTGTTGTTTTGTCTCATATTCTGAGAATAGGTAGAGAAGGCGGTTTGTTTGATTTGGAGTGAACTGTTTCTAGTAAGTCGTTTGACAAAATGAGTGTTTCTATATCTGTGTATCCCACTGTGTCCGTGGTTGTAGACATGAGAAAAGAGAATGCAACAATGGATGTGTCCTGTCTAGTAGAAAGCTTCCCATTATGCATCCTGCCTAATTTATGAATGGAGTGCGGCTTGCCTTATGGATGAGCAATACCTATTACCTTCCTAAGTCCCTGTTTTCTTCTGAATTCTGGCCACTCTCCAGAATAGGCTCATGGTTTTGTGTCCAAGATATGCAACAACTCCAAGGTCTGTGACATGGCCATGTACAGGATAGCTGAAGGGAATGGCCAGCATCTCAGAAAACTCAGATATCAGTGTGACCAGGAAAGTCTCAGTGGATATACCCTGCTTTTGGCCTTTTGCTTACCTATTGTTCTGTTGCCCTGAATATCAGGAAGGTCTTTGCCTCAGGCCACCCCTTTGTGAAGCCTGAAGGAAACAGTTTTCAAATGGAAATGAATGGGCATCACTTGTGGCTCTTTCTTAGTTGCTTTGGAAAGGGATGTGTCTTAATTAGACTTTTGGCCTTGTATGTGGCTGTGACTTTGATTCTCAGCAGCTGATGGATCTAAAAATGATCCCAAGTGTGCATCCAAAACCATAATTGCCAAAAGATCAGTCATTGTGGATGAAGTCTCTCGTCTTCCTCTGTTAGGATCCTGACCTCCATCAAGTGAGAATAGGTATTCCTTGGGTCAAATGAGTTCTTCAAATCACTGCAGAGGTGCTTAGGTTTTCGTATGACTCCAAATCACATAAAGAATCTATACTTGAAAGTCAGTAGGCCTCAAATTGGAGAAACAGAGCAGTATTAACGGGAGGCTTATTTGATCACTCCTGGTTCACAGAAAGGGTGTCCAGGCCAACATGACTTTAGGCAAATGAGGGGCAAGGGAGTTTATTTGGACACTGTCTTTGGGTGAGCCCTTCATGGAAACCTCCAGACAGAGGTTACGATGAGTGACTATATGGAAGAAGATGAGGACCATGTTTGAGTGTTTTGTTTTTAATTGTGGTCATTTGTGTGGTGGTTGTAAGAAATATCTTGGTCCACCTGGGCTTGAACCCTGTTGGGATTTCCCTTAGAGACTGCGTTCTGGAACTGAACTCAGAGAAGTATTGCCATGAATAGAAATACAAGCAGTTTAGAGGAGGCATGGTGTATATTTGGACTTGCCTTTTGCATGATACAGAGTAGGAGTTAAATCTAGTCAATTTTTTGTTGAAATAGTTCTCCATGTGTTTTTAAAGTTAAAAAATTGTGAATTCCTGTCTCCCTTTCTCTGTAGCCTATTCAGCACATATATTTTTATATGGATATATAGAATCATAAATGGTACCACACATACATTCTTGTGAGGTGGATGAGTTGGCAGATACAAATTGTGAGAAGAGATCACTCCTACTTAACCGTGTTGGAACTGAATATTCAACCAATGGGTGAGCTTGCTAGTTGAACAACATTATACATAAATCCATGTTCAGTAAAATGAATATTTTTGGATCTTTTTATGATATATATTTTATGAAAATTTTGATTGACATATATTTTGCTATTTTTTTTTCTGTGTGTGTGTGTGTGTGTGTGTTTTGTGTCATTCGCCTGTTCTGTAAAACAACTTCAGAGAGAGAGGTTAAAAATTCATGCAAAGCTCTGATGGAGGTATCTAATATCTTAGTTTTGGTCTATTGCTTCATCTAATTGGGTCATTTGTTGTGTCCCATGGACGAGGGCAGTGGTTCCTGTGCCCACCCCTGAAGCAACTCCTATTCCGAATAGGATGGCTAAAGTGAGGGATATATGTTCCCAGTGGAAACGGGTTGTATGCCCCTCTATTTCATTTCATCATGACAGAGCACTCTGGGAAACATCTGCACCATTACACAATTAATCACATCAGTTGACAATTTCTTTAAAACATAAACAATGTTTAATTATATACAATTATGCTGTTGTAGGGACGGACAAGGCAAGGCACCTAAGATAGCAACGAAGACAGGGAAACCGTCCTATTTGGTTGCAACCAGATTCAGAGGGCATTGCTTCTGTTGTAATCAATTATTCTCCTGAAACTCAAGTTTAGGTAGTTTCAGAATTTTGTACCCAACATGTAAGGGAAGGGGCTCAGAAGTTCACAGTCTTCAGAAGTTCGAAAAAGCCGTTGTTGTTTCTGTTTTTACCTCAGTTCTGGGCAACTTAACTTTTCAAGGACACCTGGGAGGGAAAGAGCTTTTTCCTACTTTTCTTATTTTTCGCCCCTGACAGCTGTTACCATGGAGCCCTGATGGTAACTTCTTTATCTTAGAAATATAGCCATCTCTGTAAAGCCCCAGCTCATGGCCAGAGGCCTTGTTCATATATTTTGTGGAAAACAAGTAATGGGGTGTCTAGCATAGAAGTGCTTATTTTTTTAGCCAGTGGCCAAGTAGAACAAGGCAACACTAAAAGAGGAAGTTTATCTACATTGAACTCTTTTATAGGGACTCTTTTGCTGAAAGTCCTAAAGTCAGCCATGGTGAAGACTTCTGTAGAAAGTCAGTTAAGAATTTTCTGTAGGCCTGGTACAGAAGGGGAAGACAGGGAAGGTGGGGCTGACAGCAGCTCCGAGGATCTGAGAATAAGGAAGGAGAGATGTAAAAGAATAATGGGAAAGGGGTTTGGGATTTTCCTAGCAACAAAAACTTGAGCTGTAGAACAGGTAGAGCAGAGGGGAAGACAAGAGTGAGTATCCCAAAATGCATGTGAGGGACTTTAAATTTTTAGTAAACTGTTTTCAGTGATGACAAAGCAACTTTAAAGGCCATTTTCATTACATCTTTGATAGGAGTCTGAGGGCTCTCCTCAGCTAGTTTCAGCTTTGTGTTAGCTGGTAAGAGGACCTGGTGGGACCCGGGGCGGGCATGGACAGGAGAAGAGAGGAGTGAGTCGGTGGATGGGAACCTGAGTACCTGCTACTTCAGCAAGATGGCGATGGTCTGAGAACCAGCAGAGATTTGGGTTTTTGATCTAATAATTGGAGGGTAGAAATCAGGTTGCTGAGGTGAGAGTTACAGCAGAGACTCTGGAGCACAAGGCTGAAGGTGAGGATTGATTGGATAAGCATAGTTCAGGATATGAGTGAAGGATGGAAAAGGCCTGCCCATAGGGGAATCTCCTTTCACCCTTTTGAGCACTTGCAGAAGTTAAAAAGGCCACAGAGGGCTGGGGATGTGGCTCAATTGTAGCACGCTCGCTTGGCATGCGTGCGGCCCGGGTTCGATCCTCAGCACCACATACAAACAAAGATGTCGTGTCCAGCAAAAAACTAAAAAATAAATATTAAAAATTCTCTCTGTCTCTCTCTCTCTCTCACCTCTCTCTTTAAAAAAAATGGTCACGCAGAATTTGAGGATCAAGAGACCCCTCTGGGGGCCATCGGTTTTGGTTATCTAATTGGTAATATGGCCAATGCTGTGTACTGAATTTGATGAGGAGTTTGTGTTCCATCAGGCAGCCCCTGTATGCTCACATCCCCATGACATACAGCAAAATTCTGCCAGGCATTCTGGGATTACTAAAAAGGAGTGATGGATTTTTCCTTTCCCCAGGTCCATGATCCTCTTAGTTATACAAGTCCGATATTTACTGCCATTAGCCCCTTGAACTAGAGACCTTTTATTTGCTAGAGGGCCCAATGGGGCCTTAAGGGCTGAGTTTATTGTGCCTGTATCCACTTCAAAGTTTACTGGTGTCTCCTCCACTTCAAAAGATATGCTGAGCTCAGGGAGGGGATCTGAGCCCCGACTTTTGTAGTCATGCTGAAGAGTCAGAATTGCTGGCTGGCGTGGCTGCCTCTTTCTAGGGCACTCATGAACCCAGTGTCCTCTTTCTTTACAGTAGGCACATTGATCTGAGGTCAGGGGTGGCCTCTGGCGTGGGACCAGGTATCCCTTCCTGTCTCCCTGTTTCTTAATTTCTGGCCTTTTTGTTATTGTGACCGGGACCTTAGTCAACTCCTTAGTCTGTCTTTTGTTTCTTTTATCCTCCTTTTGCTCCCTTCTCTTCCTCAGTTTCTCTCTTATAGTATACTTTCTCGGCTTCTCTGACTAAATCTCTCAAAGTCATATCTTGTAATCCATCTAAGCATTGTAACTTTCTTTAAATATCCAAGGCAGCATGCCCAATAAAGGCCATTGTGACAGATGATTTTTGATCCTCTGCATGAGGATCGAAAGGAGTATATCTCCTATATGCCTCCGTAATTCTCTCTAGAAACATAGAGGAAGATTCATCAGGCCCGCAGGCGTGGTACCCACGTCACCCCAAATGGAGTAGGGAAAGAGCAGTGCCACTGCCTGCGCCCGGATCAGGCCCAGCCACCAGCTGGTGTGGTAGTCACGTCACCCAAATTGTAGTAGGGGCAAAGCAGGCCGCCCCCCGCGCCTGCCACAAAAGCAGACCTGTGACTGACCTTCGGAACAGGCCCAGCGGCCGGCCACCATGGTAGACATGACACCCCAATTGGAGTAGTGGCAGAGCAGAGCTTTCTCCCGCGCCCAGTACAAGCACAACGGCCCACCGGCGTGGTAGTCACGTCAACCCAATTGGAGTAGGGGCAGAGCAGAGTCTTTGCCCGCACCCGGATCAGGCCCAGCGATCTGCCAGCATGGTAGTCACGACACCCCAATTGCAGTAGGGCCAAAGCAGAGCCACCACCCGCTCCCGCAAGGTAGGCAGACCTGCAACTGACTGGCGGAACAGGACTAGTGGCCTGCAAGCACAGCAGACACATTAACCCATTTGGTTCTTTGAAAAAATAAAAAAAATCTACAGACTCTTAGCCATGCTAAGGAAGACAAAAAGAGAGAGAACTCAAATTACTAGCATACAGGATGAAAAAGACAATATCATAACAGATATTTCAGATATACAGAAGATAATCCGAAATTATTTTGAATCTTTGTACTCTAATAAAATAGAAGACAGTGAAGGCATCGATAAATTTCTTAAGTCATATGATATGCCCAGATTGAGTCAGGAGGATATAGACAACCTAAACAGACCAATATCAATTGAGGAAATAGAAAAAACCATCAAAACACTACCAAGTAAGAAAAGCCCAGGACCTGATGGGTATACAACAGAGTTTTACAAAACCTTTAAAGGGGAACTAATACCAATACTTTTCAAGCTATTTCAGGAAATTGAAAAATAGGGAGAACTTCCAAATTCATTCTATGAGGTCAACATCACTCTGATTCCTACACCAGACAAAGACACTTCAAAGAATGAAAACTACAGACCAATATCTCTAATGAGCCTAGAGGCAAAAATCCTCAATTAAATTCTGGCAAATCAGATACAAAAGCATATCAAAAATAATTGTGCACCATGATCAAGTAGGATTCATCCGTGGGATGCAAGGCTGGTTCAATATACAGAAATCAATAAATGTTATTCATCACATCAATAGACTTAAAAATAAGAACCATATGATCATCTCGATAGATGCAGAAAAAGCATTCGACAAAGTACAGCATCCCTTTATGTTCAAAATTCTAGAAAAACTAGGGATAACAGGAACATACCTCAATATTGTAAAAGCAATCTATGCTAAGTCTCAGGCTAGCATACTTCTGAATGGAGAAAAATTGAAGGCATTCCCCCTAAAATCTGGAACAAGACAGGTATGCCCTCTTTCACCACTTCTGTTCAACATAGTTCTCGAAACACTGGCCAGAGCAATTAGAGAGATGAAAGAAATTAAAGGCATATAAATAGGAAAAGAAGAACTTAAATTATCACTATTGCAGATGACATGATTCTATTCCTAGCAGACCCAAAAGGGTCTACAAAGAAACTAATAGAGCAAATAAATGAATTCAGCAAAGTGGCAGGATATAAAATCAACACTCATAAATCAAAGACATTCCTGAATATCAGTGACAAATCCTCTGAAACGGAAATGAGGACAACCACTCCATTCACAATATTCTAAAAAAAAAAAATAATTGGGAATCAACCTAACAAAAGAGGTGCAAGTTTTATACAAGGAAAACTACAGAAACCTAAAGAGAAAAATAGAGGAAGATATTAGAAGATGTAAAAATGTACCCTGTTCATAGATAGACAGAACTAACATCATCAAAATGGCGATATTACTAAAAGTTCTCTATAGGTTTAATGCAATGCCAATCAAAACCCAACGGCATTTCTTGTAGAAATAGAGAAAGCAATCATGAAATTCATATGGAAAAATAAAAGACCCAGAATAGCAAAAACAACACTAAGCAGGAAGTGTGAATCAGTCGGTATAGCGATACCAGACTTCAAACTATACTGCAGAACAATAGTAACAAAAATAGCATGGTACTGGTACCAAAACAGGTGGGTGGACCAATGGTACAGAATAAAGGACACAGAAACCAATCCAAAAAATACAACTATCTTACATTTGATAAAGGGGCTAAAAGCATGCAATGGATGAATGATAGCATCTTCAACAAATGGTGCTGGGAAACCTGGAAATCCATATGTAACAAAAAGAAACTGAATCCCTTTCTCTCGCCATGCACAAAAGTTAACTCAAAATGGATCAAGGAGCTTGATATCAAATCAGAGACATGGTGTCTGATAGAAGACAACGTTGGCTACGATCTACATACTGTGGGGTCGCCTCCAAATTCCTCAATAGGACACCCATAGCACAAGTGTTAATAACTAGAATCAACACATGGGACTTACTCAAACTAAAAAGGTTTTTTCTCAGCAAAAGAAACAGTAAGAGAGGAAAATAGGGAGCCCACATCCTGGGAACAAATCTTTCCTCCTAACACTTCAGAGAGAGCACTACTATCCAGAGTATACAAAGAACTCAAAAAATTAGTCAATAAGATAACAAATAACCCAAACAACAAATGGGCCAAGAACCTGAACAGACACTTCTCAGAGGAGGACATACAATCAATGAACAAGTACATGAAAAAATAGTCACCATCTCCAGCAGTCAGAGAAATGTGAATCAAAACCACCCTAAGATACCATCTCACTCCAGTAAGATTGGCAGCCATTATGAAGTCAAACAATAACAAGTGCTGGCGAGGATCTGGGGAAACAGGTACACTTGTATATTTCTGGTGGGACTGCAAATTGGTGCAGGCAAATGGGAAAGCAGTATGGAGATTTCTTGGAAAGCTGGGAACGGAACCACCATTTGACCCAGTTATTCCCCTTCTCGGTCTAAAACCTAAAGACCTAAAAAGAGCATGCTACAGGGACACTGCTACATCGATGTTCATAGCAGCACAATTCACAATAGCAAGACTGTGGAACCAACCTAGATGCCCTTCAATAGAAGAATGAATGAAAAAAATGTGGCATTTATACACAATGGAGTATTACTCGGCATTTAAAAATGACAGAATCATAGAATTTGCAGGGAAATGGATGGCATTAGAACAGATTATGCAAAGTGAAGCTAGCCAATCCCTAAAAAACAAATGCCAAATGTCTTCTTTGATATAAGGAGAGTAACTAAGAACAGAGTAGGGACGAGGAGCATGAGAAGAAGATTAACATTAAACAGGGATGAGAGGTGGAAGGGAAAGGGAGAGAGAAGGGAAACTGCATGAAAATGGAAGGAGAACCTCAGGGTTATACAAAATTACATACAAGAGGAAGTGAGGGGAAAGGGAAAAATAATACAAGGGGGAGAGATTTATTACTGTATAGGGGGTAGAGAGAGAAGAGGGGAGTAGACTGGAGGGGAGGGGGATAGTAGAGGATAGGAAAGGCAGCAGAATACAACAGACACTAGTATGGCAATATATGAATCAATGGATGTGTAACTGATGTGATTCTGCAATCTGTATACGGGGCAAAAATGGGAGTTCATAACCCACATAAATCAAAGTGTGAAATATTATTTATCAAGAACTATGTAATGTTTTGAACAACCATATATAAAAATTTAAAAAAAAGAGATAACTAAATTCGGTGAATAATGCACGAGAATCCTAATATTTCTACAGTTTAAAATCAATGCCAGTAGATTCCTATGGGACATGATGTGTATTTTGACGTTCATTTTTATTCAACAATGGTACATTACTATTTCATGAGTTTATGCACATCATAGGATATATATTTCATCCACAAATTAGCAAATTTATAGGCATTTGATTGAATTTCAATCGCTTCCTGCTTTACAATATATGCATTCCTCCAGGTTTCCTGACTGGTCTTTTCATGAGACTTCTTTCCAAACATATTATTTTCGATTTCCATAATCCCTTTTGAAGCAAAACTCACACACTCTTCATGATAAACCAAAACACTAATATTACCATTAGATGTATAATTGGTGGGAATGAATGATTGTATATCAATATAAGATTTCCTGTAATTTTCCAGATATGAGTTCAATCCATTATTTAATGTTGGAACAAGTTATATTATTTATTCACAGTATTGTCTATTCATGCTTTATATCTATATTCATAGACACAGGGTGCACCTCTTTGTACCCCCAATACTAATTTTACGTCTTCAATATATTGTTTCCAGAAATGGTGGACGAAATACTCATGTCACCTGATCTACATATACATTTTTTCACAGTAATATTCTGGACAAATAATGTAATGGTCACGGTTATGATTGCACGAAGGACTAAATGAAAAGTGAACATGGATTACTAAAAACATCTATGTCCAGGTTGCCTAATGCTCTTAACTGTCAATCCTATTGGTGACTACATATTTTTTTCTTCCAAAGATTATGTATTCAAACTCAACCCTGTTGAAAATGTCTAATCCTATCACTCACTTTATACTTTGCCTGATTTCATAATGTCTCTATTGATATCTGCTTTTCTACATTTTTTCCCAGCTCATCATAGTGACTGACTCTTCATATGTGCTGACATTTACATTCACTCTCTAACCAAAACCCTATTGTTAAAGAACTTTTGTCCAAATCAAATACTCACTCTTCTTCCTAAACCTACCGACTAGCTTCATAATCTTACTGACTATCCCTTTTTGACTGGATGTTCTCTTCTACATTCAATCATCCAAGGTACAAAGTCCTATGCCATTGTGTATTGAATTAACTGAGACATCTTTGCAGAACATAATTCAAAGCTAATTATCCCAATCAAGGGCTCAATGCCCTTCTGGGCTTCAAATCATACCTAGATTTCTGTTCTCATACTTATATTTAACCTCCATATTCTTGTAAATATCGAAGATCCCCAACACTATTATTCATCACACAGAATGATTCCTAACACAAATCGAACCTGTTATTAACCCGAAACATACACTGTTCCCTCAATCTCATTTTACAGAAGAGCAGGGACAGAGTTGTTCTTACAATACAGGAAAGAAGGGGACAGTCCACCTGCTGAGAACCTCAAAGGTCCATGCAGAAATGATACCTGGACAAGTTGTAGGCAGGTATAAAGGACCTGAGTGAGCAAAACTCATCTTCCATGGCAAAACACCTGGTCAGGATGAAGGGATGTGTCTTAATCAGCCTCTCTCTTCTTATTGTAGAGAAGACTGACAAAACCAGACCTGTGTGTAGAGCTGTTCCTGGGTGCCTATCGTTGCTATTTCATTCTAACTTGTGAAAGTGTCACAGGAAGTAGGGGCCGGCTCCATCTCATGGGACCCTTGGAAGCAACTGTTAGGGAAAAGTGGTTGCCAAGGCAGTGACCTCATTCCGTTCCAAAGAAAGTGACATACCTCATTATTTGGTGATGGAACTCTCTGAACTTGGTATCCAAGAAGCCAGGCACCCAGAGGCAGTCCCAGTTCCAGTCCCAGTGGACTCACTTGTTTGGATTTTCCAAGGACAAAATCAATCTTTCTTGGTACCTACTGATGTGAGGATGGCCAAATGCCAGAAGAGCTCTGAAGAGGGACCTTTCCTGAGAAAGCAGGTAGTGGCTCACCACTTTTTCCTGACAACTTCACAGAGTTGGCCATGGAAACCAGATCTGAAAGAGGACAGGCCATTTTGGGAGAACATAGTATGGCTCACCAGTCATAGGACACTCCTTCTAATCACAGACATACTTGGGGGAAGGAGCTGCCTTTGTGGGAGTGGGTATGGGTTTGTGGTTCTGTCTCATGTTCTGAGAATAGGTAGGAAAGGCGTTTTTTTTTTGTTGTTTTTTTTTTGTTTGTGGTTTTCAGTGAACTCTTCTAGTAAGTCGTTTGACAAGGCAAGTATTTCCATGTCTGTGTATTCCACTGTGTCCGTTGTTGTAAACATTAGAAAAGAAAATGCATTAATGAATGTGTCCTTTAAAGTATAAATATTCCCAAAATTCATCCTGCCCAATATATGAATGAACTGCAGCTTGTCTTATCGAAGGGAAACACCTGCTATCTTCCCAAGTTAATGTTTTCTTCCTGTATTCTGGCCAGTCTCCAGAATAGGCTCATGGTTTTGTGTCCACGATATGTACCACCTCCAAGCTCTGTGACATGGTCATGTACTGGATAGCTGAAAAGAATGGCGAGCATCTCAGAAAACTCAGATATCAGTGTGACCAAGAAACTCTCAGTGGAGAGACCCTGCTTTGGACCTTTTGCTTAAGTACTGTTTTGTTACACTGAATATCTGGAAGGTCTTTGCTTCAGGGCACCCCGTTGTGAAGCCTGAAGAATATAGTTTTGAAATGGAAATGAATGGGCATCACCTGTGGCTCTTTGCTTAATTGCTTTGGAAATGGATGTGGCTGAATTAGCCTCTTGGCCTTCTTTGTGGCTGTGATTTAGATTCTCAGCACATGATGGATATAAAGAATGATCCCATGTGTGCGTCCAAAACTATAATGGCAAAAAATCAGTCATTGTGGATGAAGTCTCTCGTCTTCCTCTGTTAGGTTCCTGACCTCCATCAAGTGTGAATAGGGATTCTTTGGGTCAAATGAGTTCTTCAAAGCCCTGATGAGGTGCTTGGGATTTCGCATGACTCCAAATCACATATAGAATCTATACCTGAAAGTCAGTAGGCCTCAAATTGTAGAAACAGAGCAGTATTAACGGCAGGCTTATTTGATCACTTCTGGTTCACAGGAGGGCTGTCAAGGCCACCCTGACTTTAGGCAAATGAGGGGCAAGTGAGCTTTTTTTGGACACAGTCTTGGGCTGTGCCCCTGATGGAAAACTCCAGCCAGAGGTTACGATGAGTGACTATATGGAAGAAGATGAGGGCCATGTGGGAATGTTTTGGTTTTAATTTTGGCCATTTGTTTGGCGGTTGGAAGAAATGACTGGGTCCACTTAAGCTTGAACTTTGGTGTAATTCCCCTTAGAGACTGAGTTGTGAAACTGAACTCAGAGAAGTATTGCCATGAATTTTGTTTGGATTTTAGGAGGCCACGCATGTGAGTCGCCCTTGTAAACTGAGATCTAGGGCCAGGGTGGCTTTCCACAGAGCACTGGGAATCTCTGCCAGGATATCACCTGATTTTATTCTCAAAGACATGGCAGCCATATTTGAGAGTCGAAAAATACATAGGCCTCACATTGTAGACTTTAATCGGCCTGGCATCATGTGACCATTTTGGCACTCTTTCAGAAGTCTTGCCTGTGAGAGTTCTCCAGAGCTTTTATTGAATTGAGTTTCCTCAACATTTAATGGTTACTGAATGAATTGAAAGCCACAGTGGCTCCAACTTCATCCTTGAAAAATGGGTAGATAAATACCATGAAAATTTTGAAATTCCCATGACCAGGTGGCACTGGAGAACCTTTGGATGTCCTATTGCTGATCAAGAGTATACCAGACAGTGCCTTGATTGACTGGGTTTCATGAAAATGGTGTAGTACAGAGATGCCAGTAAGTTAGAGCCTGCTGAGTAGTGGGCCTAGAGCAGTTTTGGGCAGGTGTGTGATAAATCACCAGTGGTAGGGTCATGAGGATCTACCATTGTATTCCAAATGGCATGTTACTTACATGGTGCAGCCAGCAGACCCTTATATGTAAAGGCATCTTGTTATATGGAGAGGTTTCAGGGCAATGTTCAAAATTAGGTTGATATGGACAAGGGGGCAATGGGGCAAGCTATGAGGGATAGAAGCCTGGTTGGTGCATTATCCTGCATACCCTGGCACACCACACGTGACAGAACTCCCTCCAGCATTGTGTCACAGTTTAGCTCCTTGTATGTCATGAAGCAAATACCAAACTCCGAGTGCAGTAGCAAAAACACGACAAAAAGTGGACCAGGACCAAATGGCTTCACAGTCCACATGGGGAGAAACTTAGTCCCCAGTGGTCACAGTTTACCTACAAAGAGATAATGCAGCACTGCTGCTCATCTTTATTGTAATATAAGAAGCCATGTCCTCCAGGTCACATAAATGCAGACCCAGCTTTGATGGTCTCACGCAAAGAAGTCAAATCTCCTGACAACAACATATTTTTCAAGTGCCCACCCTCAAGGAAAGTTTCTCAAAAAGTTTTTAGGCCAGAAGAGCTCCATGTTTGTGGAGTGTTAACCCAGTCCCTTACTTTTGGAAACTCCTCTACAACCTCCAAGATTGTGAACTCCTGAGCATTTCCATTCCAGATATGTATTCACTGATTTTCTAACTCTTCTCCTCCAATTGTGTCTTAATTGGGGCAAAGGTATTGACAAGGCATTGCTCTGGATGAGAGTGGAAGGATATTTATGCAGCACATATTTGCATACACATTGGATTCATTTTTCAATTTTCCTATTGAAATAGTGAATCCCTGACACTAACCCGAACCTATTAGGCTCAGACTACTCAACCTAATAAAAAGGAGAAAAATAACCCAAACAAATATAAATACAAGCAGTTCAGAGGAGGCATGTTGTATATTTTTACTTGCCTTTTGCATTATATAAGGTAGGAGTTATAAATCTAGTCAATTTTTAATTGAAATAGTTCTCCATGTGTTTTTAAAGTTAACAGATATGTGAATTCTTGTTTCCAATTCTCTGTAGCCATTTCACCCATGTATATTTATATACATATATAGAATCCTACCAGGTATCACATGTACATTTTTGGCAGGTGGCTGACTTGGCAGATACAAATTGTGAGAAGAGTTCACTCCTCTTAAACGCTGTTGGAACTGAAAATTCAACCTACAAGCTTCCTAGTAGAACAACATTATACATAAGCTCATGTTCAGTAAAATAAATATTTTTGCATCTGGGGATGATATATATTTAATGATGAATTTTGTTTGGCATATATATTGCTACTTTTTAATGTCTATTTGTGTTTTTTTTTTTGTATATATACATACACTCTGTAGATTTTTCAAAATATGAAATATGTGTCTTATATACACTCTCTTAATTCATTCGTGTTCATGTACTTGGATTTATAATCAACTTTTCACAAGATTATTCTCAGACATATTCATTTAACTGAAATACATGTTTGTTTCCTAGTACTGAAAACTAACTTCAGTGAATGGTGCATACAAATCCTAATAATTCTACAGTAACTAACCCAGTCTAACATCAATGCAAGTAGATTCCTATGGCACATGATATGTAATTTGACGTTCATTTGTATTCAACACTGGTACATTACTATTTCTTCAGGGTTTGCACATCATAGGATATACATTTCATCCACAAGTTCACAAATTTATAGGCATTTGTTTCAACTTTAATCACTTCTTGCTTCAGAACACATGTATTGTCAGGGTTTCTTGACTGGTCTTTTCATGAGAATTCTTTCCAAACACATTATTTTCAATTTCCATAATCACTATTGAAGCAAAACTCACACACTCTTCATGATAAACCAAAACACTAATATTACCATTTGATGTATAATTGGTTGGAATGAATGATTGTATATCAATATAAGATTTCCTGTAATTTTTCAGATATCAGTTCAATACATAATTTAAATTTGGAACAACTAATATTATTTATTCACATTATGGTCTATTCATGCTTTATCTCTATATTCATAGACACAGGGTACACCTCTTTGTACCCCCAAAACTAATTTTATGTCTTCAATATATTGCTCCCAGAAAAAGTGGTAGAAATACTCATGTCACCTGATCTACATAAACATTTTATCACAGTAATATTCGGAACTAAAAATGTGAAGGTCACACTTAAGACTGTACCAAAGCCAAAAGGGAAATTGTACATGGATTACTAAAACATCCATGTCCAGGTTGCCTAATGCTCTCAAATGTCAATCCTATTGGTGACGACATATTTGTTTCTTCATAAGATTATATATTGAAAATCAACCTTGTAGAAAATGTCTAATCCTATCACTCATTTTATACTTTGCATGATTTCATAATGTCTCTATTGATATCTGCTTTTCTACATATTTTCCCAAGCTCATCATAGTGACTCACTCTTCATATGTGCTGACATTAACATTCACCCTCTAACAAAAACCCTATTAGGAAAGAACTTTTGATCCAAATCCTATACTCACTCTTCTTCCTAAACCTACCGACTATCTTCTTAATCCTACCTACTATCCCTTTTTGACTGGATGTTCTCTTCTACATTCAATCGTCCAAGGTACAAGATCCTATGCCATTTATTATTGAATTATCTGAGACATCTTTGCAGAACATAATTAAAAGCTAAGTATCCCAGTCAAGGGCTGAATGATTTCTGGCCTTCAAATCTTACTTAGATTTCTGTTTTTGTACATTTATTTCAACTCTATATTCTTATAAATATCATAGGTACCCAATACCATTATTCATCGCACAGAATGATTCCTAACTGGAATCGAACCTGTTATTAACCCGAAACATACACTGTTCCCTCAATCTCATTTTACAGAAGAGCAGGGAAAGAGTTGTTCTTACAATAAAGGAAATTAGGGTACCTTCCACCTGCGAGAACCTCAAAGGTCTATTCAGAAATGATACCTGGAGAAGATTTAGGCAGGTATAAAGGACCTGAGAGAGCAAAAGTCATCTTCCATGGCAAACAACCTGGTCAGGATGAAGGGATGTGTCTGAATCAGCCTCTCTCTTCTTATTGTAGAGAAGATGGACAAAACCAGGTCTGGGTGAAGAGCTGTTCCCAGGTTCCTCTGGTTGATATACCATTCTAACTAGTGAAAGTGTCACAAGAAGTAGAGGCCGGCTCCATCTCATGGGACCCTTGGAAGCAACTCTTAGGACAAAGTGTTTGCCAAGGCAGTGACCTCATTCAGTTCCAAAGAAAGTGACATACCTCATTTCCTTGGTGATGGAACTCTCTGAACTTGGTATCCAAAAAGTCAGGCACCCAGAAGCAGTCCCAGTCCCAGTATCAGTGGGCTCACTTGGTTGGATTTAACAAGGACAGAGTCAGTCTTTTTTGGTACCTACTGATGTGAGGAAGGACAAATGGAGGAGAGCTCTGAAGAGGGACCTTTCCTGAGAAAGCAGGTAGTGGCTCACCACTTTTTCCTGACACCTTCACAGAGTTGGCCAAGGAAACAAGATCTGATAGAGGACAGGCCATTTTGGGAGAAGATAGTATGGCCCACAAGTCAGAGAACACTTTGGATAGTCACAGACCTACTTGAGGGAAGGAGGTGCCTTTGTGGGAGTGGGTGTGTGTTTGTGGTTCTGTCTCATGTTCTGAGAATAGGTAGGAAAGTCGGTTTTTTCGTTTGCAGTGGACTATTTCTAGTAAGTCGTTTGACCAGACTAGTGTTCCTATGTCTGTGTATTTCACTGTGTCCGTTGTTGTAGACATTTGAAAAGATAATGCATTAATATATGTCTAGTCTAGTATAAATCTTCCCATAATTAATCCTGGCCAATTAATGAATGGAATGCAACCTGTCTTATCCATGGGCAACACCTGCTATCTACCTAAGTTCCTGTTTTCTTCCTGAATTCTGGCCATTCTCCAGAATTGGCTCATGGTTTTGTTTCCAAGATATGTACCACCTCCAAGCCCTGTGACATGGCCATGTACTGGATAGCTTAAGAGAATGGCGAGATTCTCAGAAAACTCAGATATCAGTGTGACCAGGAAAGTCTCTGTGGAGAGGCCCTACTTTGGATCTTTTGCTTAACTATTGTTCTGTTGCCCTGAATGTCAAATATCAGTGTGACCAGGAAAGTCTCAGAGGAGAGACCCTACTTTGCATCTTTTGCTTAACTATTTTTCTGTTGCCCTGAATGTCTGGAAGGCCTTTGCCTCAGGCCACCCCTCTGTGAAGCCTGAGGAAAACAGTTTTGAAATGGAAATGAATGGGCATCATCTGTGGCTCTTTGCTTAATTGCTTTGGTAAGGGATGTGGCTGAATTAGCCTTTTGGTCTTATGTGTGGCTGTGACTTAGATTCTCAGCTCCTGATGGATCTAAAGAATGATCGCTTGTGTCCATCCAAAACCATAATTGCAAAAAGATCAGTCATTGTGGATGAAGTCACTTGCCTTCCTCTGTTAGGTTCATGACCTCCATCAAGTGAGAATAGGGATTCTTTGGATGAAATGAGTTCTTCCAAGCCCTGCAGTGGTGCTTGGGTTTTCACATGACTCCAAATGAAATAAAGAATCTATATCTGAAAAACAGTAGGGCTCAAATTGGAGAAACAGAGCAGTATTAAAGGCATGCTTATTTTGTCACTCCTGGTTCACAGGAAGGGTGTCCAGGCCACCCTGACTTTAGGCAAATGAGGGGCAAGCGAGCTTATTTTGGAAACTGTCTTTGGCTGCGCCCCTCATAGAAACCTTCAGCCAGAGGTGAGGATGAGTCTCTACATGGAAGAGGATTAGTGTCATGTGGAGGTGTTTTGGTTATAATTTTGGTCATTTGTCTGTCGGTTGGAAAAAATGACTGTGTCCACCTGGGCTTGAACTCTGGTGTGATTCCCCTTAGAGACTGAGTTGTGGAACTAAAGTCAGAGAAATATTGCCATGAATTTTGTTGGAATTTTAGTAGGCCATGCATGAGAGTCGCCATTGGAAACTGAGATCTAGGCCCAGGGTGGCTTTCCACAGAGCACTGGGAATCTCCGCCAGGATATAACATGATTTTATTATTAAAGACTTGGCAGGCTGAGTTGAGAGTCAAAACACACATGGGCCTCACCTTGTAGACCTCAATGGGCCTGGCTTTATGTGGCCTCTTTGGGCACTCTTTCAGAAGCCTTGCCTGTGAGAGTTCTTTAGAGCTTTCATTGAAATGAGCTTCCTCACCATTTAATGATTCCTGAATGAATTGAAACCCACAGTGACTCCAACTTCATCTTTGAAAAATGGTTAGATAAATACCATGAAATTTTTGAAATTCCCATGACCAGGTGGCACTGGAAAACTTTTGGATGTCTTGTTGCTGATCATGAGTATACCAGACAGTACCTTGATTTACTGGGTTTCATGAAAATGGTTTAGAACAGAGATGCCAGTAAGTTGGATCCTGCTGAGTAGTGGCCCAGAGCAGTGGTGTGCAGGTGTTTGATAAAACATCAGTGGTAGGGCCATGAGGATCTACCATTGGATTCCAAATGGCTTGTGACTGACATGGTGTAGCCAGCAGACCCTTATATGTAAAGGAATCTTGTTATATGGAGAGGTTTCAGGGCAATGTTCTGAATCATGTTGCTATTGTCAAGGGGGCAAGCTACGTGGGATAAAATACTGTTTGGTGCATTCTCCTCCAGACCCTTCCCCCGACACCTGACAGAACTCCTCCAGTACTGTGTCCCATTTGAACTCGTATTTTGTGAAGCAAATACCAAACTCCCAGAGCAGCAGCAAAAACACCACGAAAATTAGAGGATGGCCAAATGGCTTCACAGTACACACGAAGAGAAAATTAGCCCTCAGAGGCCACAGTTTACCTACAAAGAGAGAATTCAGCACTGTTGCCTCATTTCATTGTAAAGTAAGTAACCATGTCATCCAGATCACATAGATGCAGACCCAACTTTGATGGTCTCACTACAAAGTAAGCTAAAGCTCCTGACAACAGCATATATTTCAAGTGCTCAACCTCAGAGGCAGATCCTCAAAAATCTTTAGGCCAGCAGAGCTCGAGTTTTGTGGAGTGTTTACCCTGTCCATTACTTTTAGAAACTCCTCTACCAACTCCAATGATGTGAAATCGGGAGCATTTTCCAATCCAGATAGGTACTCACAAATTTTTTAACTCTTCTCCTCTAATTGTGTTTTTCTTGAGGCGAAGGTAATGTCAAGGCATTGTTCTGGATGAGAGTGGAAAGATTTTTCTGTAGCATATGTTTGCATACACATTGGATTCAATTTCCTGTTTTCCATTCAAAATACTGAATCCCTGACACTAACCCATACCCTACCAGACTCTGACTACTAATCCTAATATGATGGAGAAAAATAACCCAAACAGAATAGAAATACAAGTAGTTCAGAGGAGGCACGGTGTATAGTTGGACTTCCCTTCTGCATGATACAGAGTAGGAGTTATAAATCTAGTCAATTGTTTGTTGAAATAGTTCTCCATGTATTTTTAAAGTTAACAAACATGTGAATTCCTGTCTCCCTTTCTCTGTAGCCTATTCAGCATGTGTATTTTAATATGGACATATACAATCCTACCTGGTACCACACGTTTGTTCTTGTGATTTGGCTTACTTGGCAGATACAAATTGTGAGACGAGATCACTCCTACTAAACCCTGTTGGTACTGAATATTGAAACAATGGGTGAGCTTCCTAGTTGAACAACATTATACATTAATCCATGTTCAGTAAAATGAATATTTTTGGATCTGTGGATGATATATATTTTATGATGAATTTTGATTGACATATATTGCTACTTTTTTTGTCTGTGTGTACTCTCCAGATTTTTCTAAATATGAAATATATGTGTCTTATGTACACTCCCTAAATTCATTCATGTTCATGTATGTGGATTTATAATCAACTATTCACAAGATTATTCTCAGAAATATTCATCCACCTGAAATTTGCCTAATGCTCTCAAATGTCAATCCTATTGGTGACTACATATTTGTTTCTTCCTAAATTATGTATTCAAACTCAACCCTGTTCAAAATGTCTAATCCTATCACTCACTTTATACTTTGCCTTATTTTGTAATGTCTCTATTTATATCTGCTTTACTTCATGTTTTCCCCAGTTCATCATTGTGACTGACTCTTCACCTGTGCTGACTTTAACAATCACTCTGTAACCAAAACCCTGTAGCTAACGAACTTTTGTTCCAAATCCTATACTCACACTTCTTCCTAAACGTACTATCTTCCTATTTCTATAAACAATCCCTTTTTGACTGGATGTTCTCTTCTACTTTCAATCATTATAGTAAATGTCGGGCGAGCTTCGCAGGAGGAAACCACCAACAGACTATCTCATGCAACAGCAAAGGGTTTATTGAGTGTCTAGCATGCTGGTGCTCAGAGCTCACTTGAATAGAGCAGATAGCCCTGAGAATTGCTTAAGTAGAGCTTATATACTTTACCTGGAGAGGGCAGGGAGGGAAGTTTATTGATGGATCAGGGCGAGTGGGCGATTTGCGTGCAACTGCGTGAGGGAGCACATTCTGCAGTTGGGCAGTTGGGGACAGCACATACTGGGAACTAGATTTGCAAGCATTTCTCAAGATTTCAACAGTGTTTTGTTAAGCATACAGAAAAACAGGAAGTGACAAGTACCTATTTTATTAACCTTTTATTCCCCACTTCTTCTTCTGGCTACTTTTAATCATAAAAATGATCATTGGGGGGTGTCACATTCTATGTATACTAGTGGGGTATTACCATAAGTTTAACTCGTCCAATTTGAGCCTGGAGAAAAGAAATTACACGGTTGAGAAAACAGGGTTTAATAGTTAGCAATAATATGAGGATTATTATTGGACCGGCCAGGGTTGATAAAAACGTAGTTAACCAGGAAGACTGTGTGAACCAAGACTCAAACCACCTTTTTTGGGCCTCTCTGTCTCTTTGATGCCTTTCAAGGAATCTTTTTAATTTACTCTTAGATTTTATTACAACTCCAGTATGCTCGGCATACAAACAACTTTCTTCTCTCAATGCAGCACAGAGGCCCCTTCTCTCATGACAAGGAGGTTCAACCCTCGAGTGGTCTGAAAAACAACTTCAGAGAGAGAGGTAAAAGACTCATGCAAAGCTCTGATGGAGGTTTCTAATATCTTAGTTTTGGTCTATTGCTGTCATTTGTTGGGTCATTTGTTGAATCCCATGGACAAAGGCAGTGGTTCCCGTGGCCACCAGTGCAGCAATTTCTATTCCTAATATGATGGCTAAGTTGAGGGATATATATTTTCAGTGGAACCGGGTTGAATGCCCCCCTATTTGATCTTCAAATGAACCTGCATTGTGATAGAGCACTCTGGGAAACATCTGCACAATTACACAATTAATCACATCTGTTGACCATTTCATGAAAACATTAACAATGTTTAAGTATATAGAATCATGCTGTAGTAGGGACGGACAAGGCAACTCACCTAAGATAGCACTGAAGACAGGGAAACAGTCCTATTTGGTGGCAACCAGATTCAGAGGGCATTGATTCTGTTGTAATCAAGTAATCCTCTGAAACCCAAGTTAAGGTAGTTTCAGAATTTTGTACCCAACATGTAATGGAAGGGGCTCAGAAGTTCACAGTCTGCAGAAGTTGAAAAAAGCAGTTTTGTTTCTGTTTTTTCCTCGGTTCTGGGCAAGTTAACTTTTCAAGGACACCTGGGAGGGAAAGAGCTTTTTCTTCCCTTTCTTATTTTCCCATTGCCAGCTGTTACCACGGAGCCCAGTTGCTAACTTCGTTAACTTAGAAATGTAGCCATCTCTGTGAAGCCCCATGTCAAGGCCAGAGGCCTAGTTCACATATTTTTGTGAAAAACTAGTAAGGGGGTGTCTTGATGAGGAGTGCTAATTTTTTTAGCCAGTGGCCAAGTAGAACAGGGCAACATGAAAATAGGAAGTTTAACTACATTGAACTTTTTTATAGGGACTCTTTTGCTGAAAGTCCTAAAGTCAGCCATGGTGAAGACTTCTGGAGAAGGTCAGTTAAAGACTTTTCTGTGGGCCTGGTACAGAGGGGAAAGACGGAGAAGGTGGGGCTGAGAGCAGCTCAGAGTATCTGAGAATGAGAAAAGAGAGATGTAAAAAAATAATTGGAAAGTGGTTTGGAATTTTCTTAGCAACAAATATTTGAGCAGTAGAACAGGTAGAGCAAAGAAGAAGATGGTTGTGAGTATCCCAAAACACATGTTAGGGACTTTAAATTCTTAGTAAACTGTTTTCAGTGATGACAAAGCAACTTTAAAGGCCATTTTCATTACATCTTTATATGGGTCTGAGGGCTCTCCTCAGCTGGTTTGAGATTTGGGTTAGTTGGTAAGAGGACCTGGTGGGACCCGGTGCGGGCACTGACAGGAGAAGAGAGGAGTGAGTGGGTGGAGGGGTACCTCAGTACCTGCTACGTCAGCAAGGGGGCAATGGTCTGAGAACCAGCAGAGATTTGGGTTTTTGATCTAATAATTGTAGTAGAGAAATCAGGTTGCTGAGGTGGGAGTGACAGCAGAGACTCTGGAGCAGAAGGCTGAAGGTGAGGATCTATTGGATAAGCATAGTTCAGGATATGAGCGAAGAAGGGAAAAGGCCTCTACATAGTGGAATCTCCTTTTACCCTTTTGAGCACTAGCAGATGTTAAAAAAGTCACACAGGATTTGAGGATCTATAGTCCCCTCTGGTTGCCATCAGTTTTTGTTTTCTAATTCGTAATATGGCCAATGCTGTGTACTGAATTTAATGCGGAGTTTGGGTTCCATCAGGCAGCCCCTGTATGCTCACATCCCCATGACTTACAGAAGAAGTCGGCTTTTCCCCCACACAGCCATGGCTGTTTATGGCTTTGACAGTCGGCCGGGAAAACACAGTAATCTAGGCTAGCCAACCTGCATTTGGCTCGTGTGTCCCTACATCCATAATGTTTGTTTCCATTATCTATGGTAAGGAAGGGATTTAATGGAATTTTAGTGGGATCCTTTTCATCAGGGATATCCAATTAGGAAAGACCTATAGCCAGCTGACAAATGTCTGGGTGGAGAGATGGTCACCAGGTCCCTAAGTGGGCTGTATGCGAGATAGATTAAACTTCTTTTCCAGTAGAATTTGTGATCAGCCAACGCTGCTGAACGGGCTGATGAGGGTTAGGACCACTTGTGGCCGAGGGGAGAGTCTATAGGCTTATCCACATGGTGAATATGCAATTTGAAAGTGTTACCAGTCTTTTCCAGTTTCCAGCCAGAGTGTGGACAGGGCGCAGGCTTGAGATGAGAGGCATGGATCCAGGAAGTGATTCCGTCTACCTTTACCACTGTAGATGTTAAAAGTACCACCTGGTATGGTCCTTTCCAGTGGGGTTCCAGGGATGACACCTGATATCATCTTACGTAGATGAATCTCTTACTTGATATCGATGTGGAGTCCCCGCGTCCCCAGTTTGGTAGGCAGTGGCCAGCTTTTTCCACAGGTATCACTGAGATCTTTCAAGAGCTTTAAGTCTGTCAAGCAAGGGGGTGTGAAAGGGATCGTTAGGTCTTAGAGTTGGGCTTTGGTCCATTACTGGAGGAGAGGCACCCTAGATATTCACAGGGGGTGTGGTTACTCAAAGAAACAGAGGGCGTATTTCTTGCACGAAACATTGTATAAGGCATGAGCATAGTCCAATCATTTATGCTGGTCTCTAAGCTTAATTTTGTTGAGGTCTCTTTAATGGTTCTATTCATTCTTTCTACCTGTCCTGAACTCTAGGGTCTGTAAGCACAATAAAACTTCCAATGAATCCCCAGGTTCCTGGCTAACCCCTGACTTACTTGGGCCACGAACGCCGGTGCATTATCAGACCGTATTACTTTTGGCAGGCCGTATCTTTGAAAAATGTCTTTCAGGATCTGCTTGACCACCATTTGCACTGTTTCTTTTTTTTTTCTTTTAGTGGGGAAGGCTTCAATCCATCCTAAAAATGTATCTACAAAGACTAGAAGATATTTATGTCCATACCTTGCTGGCTTAATTTTAGTAAAGTCAACTGCCCAGAATTGTCCTGGTCTGGTTCCTCGTAGGTGCTTTCCTGCAGGAAGCTTGGAAGGGTAAGCATTTACCAATTGATGGACTCGACAGGCTTTTTTTACCCATTTAGTTATTTCTTTTTGCTGTGAGTCAGTTAGTGGAAAACTATGTTCTTGATACTTCAGAAATACCTGCAGTTTCTTTGAACCAAGGTGAGTGAGTTGATGTGCATTTTCTACTGACATATTTAGAGCTGTGACTATAGGAGTTTTTAGTGAAGGATTTAGAAATTCCACTTGGGGGCCTTCAGGGTTAAAAGTTATTTTGGCCCGGTACTTGGTGAGCAGATCTCTGCCCATCAATGGGGCTAGGAATTCTGGGATTACTAGGAAGGAGTGATGGATTTTTCCTTTCCCCAGGTCCATGATCCTCTTAGTTGTCCAAGCCCGATATTTACTGTCATTAGGCCCTTGAACTAGAGACCTTTTATTTGATAGAGGGCCCAATGTGACACTAGGGATGAGTATATTGCCCCTTTATCCACTTCAAAGATTACTGGGGTCCCCTCCACTTCAAAAGTTACCCTGAACTCGGGGAGGAGATCTGAGCCCCGACTTTCATAGTCATCCTCCAGAGTCAGAATGGCTGACTGGCGTGGCTGTCCCTCTCTAGTGCACTCTTTGGCCCAGTGTCCTTTTTTTTTACAGTAGGTACATTGATCTGAGGCCAGGGGTGGCCTCTGGCATGGGACCAGGTATCCCTTCCTGTCTCCCTGTTTCTTAATTTCTGGCCCTTTTGTTGTTGTGACCAGGACCTTAGTCAACGCCTTATTCTGTCTTTTGTTTCTTTTATCCTCACTTTGCTTCATTCTCTTCCTCAGTTTCTCTCTTAAGGTATATTTTCTTGGCTTCTCTGACTAAATCTCTCAAAGTCATATCTTGTAATCCATCTAAGCATTGTAACTTTCTTTTAATATCCAGGGCAGCTTGCCCAATAAAGGCCATCATGACAGATGCCTTTTGATCCTCTGCCTGAGGATCGAAAGGAGTATATCTCCTACTTGCCTCCATAATTCTCTCTAGAAACATAGAGGGAGATTCATCAGGCCTTTGAATAATCTCTATTACCTTGGCCAAATTAGTTGGTCGCCTAGTGGCCACTCGGATGCCCACTATTAGAACCTGGCGATAAGTGGACAGATGCTTTCTAACTTCAATGGTGTTGGTGTCCCAGTTGGGTTGTTTCAAAGGAAAACCAGCTTTGATTAAGTTGGGAAGATGTATCACTCTCCAATCTGGTCGGAGGACATTTTTTAATAGCTTCCAGGAAGATTCTCTTTTGTTCCTCTGTCGTGAAGAGAGTCCCTAGGAATTGTTGACAGTCATCCCAAGTAGGCAAATGTGAAAATATCAATGACTCAACCAGACCTATGAGCCCTGTGCGGTCCTCGGAAAAAGGGGGATTGTTATATTTCCAGTTATATAGGTCGGAAGAGGAGAAAGGCCAATATTTGTAGGCTTGCATTTTCCCCCCATGGCCTTCGTCAATCAATGGTCTGTAGAGACATAGTGGGAGCATCACAGGAGTTCCAGGGTTTTCAATCATTCACCACCATCAAGTTTCCTTAGCTGGGCTAGCTTCCTCCTGCGGAGGAGGGGCTGTGTGTGCTGCGGGGGAGTTATCTGGAGGGCGCTGGGCCAGCTTTGATTCTTCCAGTGGTAGAGAGGCTGAGTCAGCTGCAGGGGAATCACTTAGAGGGTGTTGGTGGTTGGGGGACGAAGGCAGGGTATAATAAGGGGGAAGAGAGTCCAGAAGAGTCAAATCTTTTGACTCAGGGATTACAAAGGGTGGAGGAGGAGGAGGAGCAGAGGGTTTGAGAGATCATGGGGGAAGGAGTAGGAGCAGGGGAAGGGACAAAGAAAGGCTTCACCCATTGAGGAGGAGATTTGCAGAGGTCCAGCAAAGTTAAGATATATGGCTGTTGATCCGGATGGCTATGTGTGCCCGGGTGAAAGACAATATCTCTGACTTCTTAAATTAGTGGGAAGTAGAAAGATCCTTCTAGGGGCCATCCAAATTCAAAGGTGGGCCATTCTGAGGCACAGAGATTCTGAAAGGTGCAGCGTTTAACTAAAAAAGAAAGATTCTGAGCCCTTAAGCGGACTTTGGTCCAGTGATCAAGGGTCAGGGACAGGGGCATTGAAGTGCTGTGTCCCATTATGAAAGATACACAAAGAGTGAATGCAAGACACACGACACAGACAAGACAAGACAATAAAGACATTCAATGGACATCCAAAACTGAGACCAGGACTGAGTAGCCAGCAAAACCCAATGGGCTGGCAATTCCGAATCAGATACAAAATATTACTGAGTCGAGGAGACTATTGTTCCTCGATTTCCCGAGTCTTTGGGAAGTTCCCGAGGGACGTGGCCTGTGGCTCTGTGACACGTCTGTCAGCCACCATCGGAGAGAACTCACGTTCTTCATCGACAGCCATTTTGCCCAGCACTAACCTTAACACTGAAACAAGAAAGAGGCGCCTTACTTAACCCAAGAGGAACCTGTTAGTGTCTGTTGTCTGCCGCTGCCAAAACTCGGTGGAATCTCCATATGTAAAGGTCGGGTGAGCATGGAAGGAAGAGACCACTAACAGACTGTCTTATCCAACAGCAAAGGGTTTATTCTGGGTCCAGCATGCTGGGGCTCAGAGCTCACTTGAATAGAGCAGAGAGCCCTGAGAACAGTTTAAGCAGAACATATATATTTTCCTTGGAGAGGGCAGGGAGGGAAGTATACTGATGGGTCAGAACGAGTGGTCGGTTTGCATGCAACCGGGTGAGGGAGTACATTCTACACTTTGGCAGTTGGGGACAGCACATTCTGGGAACAAGATTAGCAAACAGTTCTCAAGATTTCAACAGTGTTTTGTTAAGCATACAGAAAAACAGTAAGTGACAAGTACCTATTTTATTAACCTTTCACTACCGACTATCCTTTTTGACTGGATGTTCTCTTCTACATTCTATGATCCAAAGTTCAAGCTCCTATGCCATTGTATATCAATTTTTTCAAAGCTAAGTATCCCAATCAAGGGCCCAGTGCCCTTCTGGGCTTCAAATGTTACTTAGATTTCTGTTTTTATACATATATTTCACCTATATATTTTTATACATATTGCAGGTTCCCAATACCATTATTTATTCAGCATAATGATTCCTAACCCAAATCAAACATGTTATTAACGCTAACCATACATGGTTCCCTCAATCTAACGTTACAGAAGAGCAGGGACAGAGTTGGTGTTACAATACAGGAATATAGGGAATCTTCCACCTGCTGATAACCTCAAAGGTCCATGCAGATATAATCTCTGGAGAAGATGTAGGCAACTCTGAAGGACCTGAGAGTGCAAAAGTCATCTTCCATGGAAAACAACCTGGTCAGGGTGAAGGGTTCTGTCTGAATCAGCCTCTCCATTCTTAATGTAGAGAAGATGGACCAAATGATACCTGTGTGGAGAGCTGCTCCTGGGTGCCTATGGGTGATATACCATTCTAACTTGTGAAAGGGTCACAGGAAGCAGGGGCAGCCTCCATCTCATGGGAAGCTTGGAAGCAACTCTTAGGACAGATTGGTTGCCAAGGCAGTGAACTCATTCAGTTCCTGACGGAAGTGACCTCACCTCACTTCCTTGGTGATGGAACTCTGTGAACTTGCGATCCAGGAAGCCAGTCAAACATTGACAGCCCCAGTCCCAGTCTCAGTGGTTTTACTTTTTGAATTTCCCAAGGACAGAGTCAGTCTTTCTTGGTACCTATTGATGTTAGGATGGCCAAATGGCAGGAAAACTCTGAAGAGGGACCTTTCCTGAGAAAACAGGTAGTGGCTCACTGCTGGCTCCTGACAACTTCAGAGACTTGGCAAAGGACACAAAATCTGAGACAGGACAGGCCATTTTGGGAGAACCTAGAATGGCCCACAGTCAGAGGACACTCCAAATAGTCACAACCTACTTGGAGGAAGGAGGTGCCTTTGTGGGTGTGGGTGTGGGTTTGTGGTTTTGGCTCATGTTCTGAGAAGAGGTAGGAAATGAGGTTTGTTTGGTTTGGGGGGAATTGTTTCTAGTAAGTCATTTGACAATGCGAGTGTTTCTGTGTCGCTGTATCCCACTGTGTCCGTGATTGTAGATATTAGAAAAGAGAAAGCATCAATGGATGTGTCCTGTCTTTTAGAAAGCTTACCAGCATTCATGTTGCCCAATTTATAAATAGAATGCGGCTTGCCATAATGATGGGCAACACCTACGATCTTCCTAAGTTCCTGTTTTCTTCCTGAAATCTGGTCACTCTCCATAATAGGCTTATGGTTTTGTATCCAATATATGTACCACCTCCATGCTCTGTGACATGGCCATGTACTGAATAACTGAAGTGAATGGCGAGCATCTCAGAAAACTCACATACCAGTGTGACCTGTAAAGTCTCATTGGAGAAACCCTGCTTTGGGCCTTTTGCTTACCTATTGTTCTGTTTCCCTGAATGTCAGGAAGGTCTTTGCCTAAGGAAAACTCTTTGTGAAGTCTGAAGAAAACCTTTTTCAAATAAAAAAGAATGGGCATCAGCTGTGGCTCTTTGCTTAATTGCTTTGCAAAGAGATGTGTCTGAATCAGCGTCTTGGCCCTGTGTTAGGCTGTAGCTTAGATTCTCAGCAACTGATGGATCTAAAGAAAGATCCCATGTGTGCATCCAAAACCAATATAGCAAAAGAGCAGTCATTGTGGATGAAGTCTTTCGCCTTCCTCTGTAAGGTTTCTGACATCAATCAAGTGAGAATAGGGATCCTTTAGGTCAAATGAGTTCTTCAATTCCCTGCAGAGGCTAGCACATAGGTGGTTGGGTTTTCTCATGACTCCAATTCACATAAAGAATCTAAACCCCACAGTCAGTAGGTCTCAAATTTGAGAAGTGGATCAGTATTAACGGCAGGCCTATTTGATCACTCGTGGTTCACAGGAAGGGTGTCCAGGTCACTCAGAATTTAGGTAAATGAGGGGCAAGAAAGCGTATTTTGGACACTGTCTTGGGCTGCATTCCTCATGGAAATCTACAGTCAGAGGTTATGATGAGTGTCTATATGGAAGAAGGTGAGGGCCATGTGGGAGTGTTTTGGTATTAATTGTGGTTATTTTTGTGGCAGTTGAAAGGGATGACTGAGTCCACCTGAGTTTGAACTCTGGTGTGATTCCCTTGGAGACTGAGTACAGGAACTGAACTTAGAGAAGTATTGCCATGAATTGAGTTGGGATTTTAGAAGGCCAAGCATGAGAATCACCCTTGGAAACTGAGATCTAGGCCCAGGGTGGCTTTCCAGAGACCACTGGGAATCTCAGGCTTGATATCACATGATTTTATTCTTAACGACTTGGCAGTCTTAGTTGAGAGTCAAAACACACATGGACGTTACATTGTAGACCTCAATGGGCCTGGATTTATGTGACCCTTTGGCCAATCTTTGTGAAACCTTGCCTGTGAGAATTCTCCAGAACTTCATTTGAAATGAACTTCCACAACATTTAATGGTCCCTGAATGAATTGAAACCCACATGCTGCCAACTTCATCCTTGAAAAATTGCTAGATAAATACCATGAAATTTTTGAAATTCCCATGACCAGATGGCACTGGAGAAACTTTGGTTGTCCTGTTGCTGAACATGATTATGCAGGACAGTGACTTGATTGACTGAGTTTCATGAAAATGGTGTATAACAGAGATTCCAGGAAGTTGGAACCTGCTGAGTAGTGGGCCTAGTGCAGTGATGGGCAGGTGTGTGATTAAAAAAACATCTGTGGTGGGGCCATGTGGATTTGCCATTGGCTTCCAATTGGCTTGTGACTGACATGATGCATCCAGCAGACGCTTCTATGTAAAGGCATCTTGTTATATGGAGAGGTTTCAGGCCAATGTTCAGAATCCGGTTGCTATGGTCAAGGAGGCAAGCTATGTGGAATAGAAGCCTGGTTGGTACATTCTTCTGCAGACCCTGACTCACCACAGGTGACAGAACTCCCTCCAGCACTTTGTCCCAGGTGAATTCCTTGTAATTCGTGAAGCAAATACGAAACTCCCAGTGCAGCAGCAAGCAACACCAGGAAAACTGGAGGATAACCAAATGGCTTCAGAGTCCACAAGAGTAGACAATTAGCCCCCAGTGGCCACAGTTTACCTACAAACAGAAAATTAAATACAGCTTCCTCATGTTTATTGGAAAATAAGAAATCATGTATTCCAGGTCACATAGAAGCATACCCAGATTTGATGGTCTCACTACAAAGGAAGCTGAATCTCCTGACTACAACATATATTTCAAGTGCCCAACCTCAGTGGCAGTTCCTCAAGAAGTCTTTAGTCCAGCAGAGCTCCATGTTTGTGGAGTGTTTACCCTGTCCCTTACTTTTGGAATCTCCTCTACCACCTCCAAGTTTGTGAACTCGTGAGCATATTTGATTCCAGATATGTATTCACAGATTTTCTAACTCTTCTCCTCTAATTGTGTCTAACTTGGGGCCAAGGTAATCTCAAGGCATTGTTATGGATGAGAGTGGGAAGATACTTTTGTAGCATATATTTGCATAAACATTGGAATCATTTTCCAAATTTTCATTCAAAATACTGAATCCCTGACACAAACCCATGCCAACTAGACTCTGACTACTAATTCTAATATGATGGAGAAAATTAACCCAAACAGAATAGAAATACAAGCAGTTCAGAGGAGGAATGGTGTATCATTGGAATTGCCTTTTGCATTATATAGGGTAGGAGTTATAAATCTAGTCAATTTTTTGTTGAAATGGTTCTCCATGTGTTTTTAAAGTTAACAAATATGTGAATTCCTGTCTACCTTTCTCTGTATCCTATTCAGCACATGTATTTTTATATGCACATATAGAATCCTACCTGGTACCACACGTACATTCTTGTGAGGTGGCTGACTTGGCAGACACAAATTGTGAGAAGAGATCACTCCTCCTAAACGCTGTTGAAACTGAAAATTCAAACTATTGATGAGCTTCCTAGTACAATAAAATTATACATGAATCCATGTTCAGTAAAACAAATTTATTTGGATCTGTGGATGACATATATTTCGTGGTGAATTTCAATTGGCATATATTGCTACCTTTTAATGTCTGTTTGTGTGCGTGTGTGTGTGTGTGTGTGTGTGTATGTATATATATATATACACACACACTCTACAGATTTTTCAAAATATGAAATATATGTGTCTTATTATACACTCCGTAAATTCATTCATATTCATGTATGTGGATTAATAATCAACTTTTCACAAGATTATTCTGAGAAATATTCATCCACCTGAACTACATATTTGATTCCTATTACTGAAAACTAACAGTAAATAGTGCATACAAATCCTAATATTTCTGCAGTAACTGACACAGTTTTATATCAATGCAAGTAGATTCCTATGGGACGTGATGTGTATTTTGTCATTCATTTTTATTCAATACTGGTACATTTCTTTTTCTTCAGTTAATGCACATGATAGGATATATATTTAATCCACTAGTTCAGAAATTTATAGGCATTTTCTTTTACTTTTCATCACTTCCTAATTCAGAAAACATGTTTTCCACAGGGTTTCATGACTGGTCTTTTCATGAGACTTCTTTCACAAAATGCAAAGGTCACACTTATGTTTGTACCGAAGTCTAAATGGAAAGTGAGTATGGATTACTAAAAACATCTATGTCCAGGTTGCCTAATGCTATCAAATGTCAATTTTATTGGTGACTACATATTTGTTTCTTCCTAAGATTATATATTCAACCTCAACACTGTTGAAAATGCCTGATCCTATCACGTACTTTATACTTTGCCTGATTTCCTAATGTCTCTATTGATATATGGTTTCCTACATACTTTCCAGAGTTCATCAATGTGACTGGCTCTTCACATGTGTTGATATTTACATTCATTCTCTACCCGAAACCCTACTGTTATAGAACGTTTGGTTCAAATCCTATACTCACTCTGCTTTCTAAACCTATGAATATCTTCCTAATCCTACTGACTATCCTTCTGACTGGATGTTCTTTTTGACATTCAATCATCCAAGGTACAAGGTCCTATGCCATTGTATATCAATTTATCTGAGACATCTGTGCAGAATATAATTCAAAGCTGAGTATTTCAATCAAGGGCCCAATGCACTTCTGGGCGTCAAATCTTACCTAGATTTCTGTGTTCATACTTATATTTCACCTATATATTCTTATAAATATCGCAGGTTCCCAAAACCATTATTCATTGCACAGAATGATTCCTAAGCCAAATAAAACTTGTTATTAACCCTAAGCATACACTGTTCCATCAATCTATCTTTACAGTAGAGCTGGGACAGAGTTGGTCTTACAATACAGGTATGTAGGGGATCTTCCACCTGCTGAAATCCTCAAAGGTCCATGCAGAAATGATCCCTGGAGAAGACTTAGGCAGCTATGAAGGACCTGAGAGCACAAAATCATCTTCCATGGCAAAAAAACCGGTCAGGATGAAGTATTGTGTCTGAATCAGTCGCTCTGTTCTTAATGTAGAGAAGATGGACAAAACCAGGCCTGTGTGGAGAGCTGTTCCATGGTGCCTGTGGTTGATATACCATTCTAACTTATGACTGAGTCAGAGAAAGTAGGGGCAGCCTCCATCTCATGGGACCCTTGTAAACAACTGTTAGGACAAAGTGGTTGCCAAGGTATTGACCTCATTCAGTTCCTGAAGGAAGCGACCTACCTCACTTCCTTGGTGATGGAACTCTCTGAACTTGGGATCCAGGAAGCCAGCCACCCAGAGCCAGTGCCAGTCCCATTCCCAGTGGGCACACTTGTTTGAATTTTCCAAGGCCAGAGTCAGTCTTTCTTGGTACCTCCTGATGTGAGAATGACCAAATGCTAGGAGAACTCTGAAGAGGGGCCTTTCCTGAGGAAGCAGGTAGTGGCTCATTGCTGGCTCCTGACAACTTAACAGAGTTGGCAAAAGGGACCTGATCTGATAAAGGACAGGCCATTTTGGGGGAACATAGTATGGTCCACCAGTCAGAGGACACTCTGGATAGTCACAGACCTTGTTGTGGGAATGAGGTGCCTTAGTGGGTGTGGGTGTGAGTTCGTGGTTTTGTTTCATGTTCTGAGAATAGGTAGCAAAGGTTGTTTGTTTGGTTTGGAGTCGACTGTTTCTAGTAAGTCGTTTGAGAAGGCGAGTTTTTCTATGTCTGTGTATCCACTGTGTCCGTGGTTGTAGTTATTAGAAAAGCGAATACATCAATGGAGGTGTCCTGACTAGTAGGAAGCTTCCAGGCATTTATTCTGCCCTTTTTATGAATGGAATGCGGCTTGCCTTAAGGATAGACAACACCTACTGTCTTCCTAAGTTCCTGTTCACCTCCTGATTTCTGGCCTCTCTCCAGAATAGGCTCATGGTTTTGTGTCCAAGATATGTACCACCTCCAAACTCTGTGACATAGCCATGTACTGGATAGCTGAAGGGAATGGGAACATCTCAGAAACCTCAGAGATCAGTGTAACCAGAAAAGTCTCAGTGGAGAAACCCTGCTTTGGGCAATTTGCTTACCTATGGTTCCCTTGCCCTGAATGTTAGGAATGTCTTTGCCTCAGGCCACCCCTTTGTGGAGCCTGAAGAAAACAGTTTTCAAATTGAAATGAATGGGCATCACCTGTGGCTCTTTGCTTAATTACTTTGGAAAGGGATGTGTCTGAATCAGCCTCTTGGCCCTGTGTGAGGTTGTGGCTTTGATTCTCAGAACCTGATAGATCTAAAGAAAAATCCCATGTGTGCATCCAAAACCAAAATTGCCAAAAGAGCAGTCATTGCTGATGAAGTCTTTCGCCTCCCTCTGTAAGTTTCCTGACCTCTATCAAGTGAGAATAGGGAAGATACACCAAGTCAATTGATGGATCCTTTTGGAAAAATTCTATCACTGATGACAGCATCAGCATAAGTACCCCAACACTGCCACAATTCGCTGCACCAGCAGATAGTTCACAATGCATACAAGTGAGTTCACAATGCATACAAGTGATACATAATCCAGGCAAGTTCCACAAGCAGTTCAGTGATGGCTATTGCAGAATCTGTAGATTGATTTTATCTTTGTCTTCACCGGCACTGGGATGAAGATAGGAATTCTGGCAATAATGGCTAAAGAAAAAATTCTGTAACATTCCTGAAGGCACTAAAAGAAAACAATTTTCTTAACAATTTACGTTATCTTGAAGAGAATAATTAAATATAATGAAAAGGAAAAGTGAAAGTAAACAAACACGTCTGTTAACCTCCTATTTTTTCACATATTAAAACAATCCTGAACAGTTGTTTACCCAATTTAAATTAAACAATTTAATTCACGTGAATAAAAAAATGGATATATTATTTCATTATCACTCATCATATGTGATATATGGACATACGCACATTCAAATATATAACACAAAACACAAGTGTGCACACATAATAAATACATACAACACATAATATAATAGTAAAGGCCTTATAACATTTTACATGTGAAATCATCATTGCAATGTTTAAAAACTCTACAGTCAAAAAATAGAACTGATAAGCAAAACATTAACCTAGGTCTGTATGAGCTCAAAAAAACAAAAGAGAACTTCATGATTTGAGAAAGGGCAATAATAAAATAGATATTGAAAAAAGCATCCCTGTTCTGTCGCAGATGTAAGGATAGCCAAACTGGAGTTTTGGATATCAGCTGTTATGGATTTGAGACAAATCATCTTATTTTGGTCTATCGAAATCGCTTCAGTTAATCTCTCTGGAATCCAAATCGGCTGCTGTTCTCCCTGTGGAAACACATAAACAGACCCCCGACTCCAGGCAATCACTGGGTCGGGATCTTAGTTAATCTCTCTGGAATCCAAATCGGCTGCTGTTCTTCCTGTGGAAACCCACAAACAGACCTCCAACTCCAGAAAATTAATGTGTCAGGACCTTTCCATTGTCCTGTTAGAATATCCTTCCAAAGTACCTCGGGCTTATACACATTTTTTAGACACTTATGCCTTTCTGCAGCACTAAGTCCTGAAAATCCAAATTTAAAAAGTTTAGAGTAAAAAGGGTTATTTTAAGTTTATCTTTGGGGAATTTATATCCCTTCCCAATTCTGTCTTCTTACTTTAATGAGTACATTTTAATAGTGTGATGTGCTCTTTCAACTATGGCTTGTCCCTGTGGATTGTATGGGTTTCCTGATATATGAGTAATGCCAAATGATGAGCAAAATGGTTTAAAAGAGGTAGAAGTATAACCGGGGGCATTATCAGTTTTTAACTGCTTTGGAATGACCACAGTGGCAAAATTTTGTAAGCAATGAGCTATAACATCTTTAGTTTTTTTTCCCCCATGAAGGGAGCCCATCAAAAATCCAGAAGAAGTATCAACTGTAACATGCAAATATTTTAATTTTCCAAATTCTGGCAAGTGTGTGACATCCATCTGCCATATATGGTAAGGTATCAATCCTCTACGATTGACTCTAAGATTAAAATGTGGTAAAATGGTCACACAATTTTGACATTGTTTTATTATTTGTCTAGCTTGTTCCTTAGTTATTTTAAAATGCTTTTGTAAAGTATTAGCATTGATAATGAACTTTTTATGAAAATTTATAGCTTCTTCTAGTGTACAGAAAATATGTATGTATGTCATGTGTAGTTTTACCTGCTAAATCATTGCCCAAACTAAGGGCTCCAGGCAATCCTGTATGTGCCCAGATATGTCCTATTAAGAATGGATATTTTCTGTCCCAGATTAGACTTTGTATACTGGAAAGGAAAGAGAAAACAGTAGAGGAAGGGGAAATCCTACCAGCATCTTCAAGAGATACTATAACATTAACTATATACTTACTATTGCAAAATAAATTAAACACAGAATCTTTAAACATCACAAAAGCTTATAATACTGCATTAAGCTCTACCTTTTGAGCTGATTTTTGGGGTGCTAAAAATGTAAAAATTTGATCAGGTGTAACTATTGCTGCTGTACCATTATTTGACCCATCAGTGAATATATTTGGAGCATTCATGATAGGAGTTTTCTTGTAATTTTTGGAAAAATTACAGGATGCAATGACCCAAAAGACAATGAAAGATTGGATGGTAAGTGGTTATCAAATAAAACGTTAGATTTACACATGATTATTGCCCAAGTATTTAACTCATTAGCTAATTCATCAATTTGATTCATAGTGTATGGAGTAATAATTTTATTGGGAGAAATTCCAAACACTCCCTTTGCTGCTTTTATTCCTATGAGTATTAATTGTCCCTCAGCCTCAGGATACCTAGTAATAATAGTGTTAGAAGAATAAGATAAATGTATCCATAATAATGGACCTTCTTGCCAAAATACTCCTGTAGGAATATTTTTTGTTGGTAGCACAATAAATAATAAAGGCATTATTTTATCAAATCTATCCAAATGCATATTTCCCATATATGTTTCAATGATTTTTAATGCCTTTATTGCTTCAGGCGTTAACATTCTGGGTGAATTTGGATCAGATGGACCTTTTAGGATATCAAATATAGGTCCCAATTCTCCTGTTGGTATACCTAGATAAGGCCTTATCCAATTAATGTCTCCTAATAACTTCTGAAAGTCATTAATTGATTTGAGTTGATCTACTCGTATTTGAATTTTTGGTGGACTGACCATGGTTGAGGATAATAGAACTCCTAAATAATTAATTGGAAAATTTAATTGTACTTTATCAATTGATATCCCTAGATTATAATTTTTTAATAAGTTTGTAAGTGTGGCATAACATTCTAGCAATGGGTTTTTAACTTGTGTGCTAATAACACATCATCCATATTGTGAAATATTTGTAGTTCAGGATTTTGATTTCTAAGTGGCTGGATTACTTTGTTAACATAAATATGACAAATAGTTGGGCTGTTAGCCATTCCTTGAGGGAGTACTTTCCACTCATACCTCTGATCAGGACCTTCATGATTCAGTGCAGGGATAGTAAATGCAAAACTTGGACTATCCTCAAGAAGAATTGGAAATGAAAAAAAAAAACAATCTTTAATATGTATAACTAAAACATACCAAGTTTTTGGCAAAGCAGACAATTGAGGAATCCTTGATTGAGCAGGTCCCAAAATAACCATCTCATTATTAATGGCTCTTAAATCTTGCAATAATCTTCATTTACCAGATTTCTTTTTGATGACAGAAATGAAAGTATAATGGGGAGATACAGAAGGTTGTATATGTTCTTCCGCTAATTGTTGTTTGACCAGGAACTGGGCTGCTTGTATCTTTTCTTTAGTCAGGGTCCACTGAAGAAGCCATACTGGTCTTTCTGATTTCCAAGTAATTTTTATTGTCTCAGTGGCCCTTTCTGAAAATCCAACCCATGTCTGTCTGTTGCTTGGTCTATTTGTATTGGCGCTGCTATACCTTGTTCTTGTTTTTCTAATCTTTTTCCTTTCCTAAAACCTTCTCTAGCCATAATAGTGGGTACATTTTGATTGATGTTATTTGTTAATGTCAAACCTAATTGATCTAGGACATCTCATCCCCATAAATTTACGGGAAGATTATCCAATACATATGGCTGTATAGTTCCTTCACATTCTTCAGGATCCTTCCAATCCAATACCATTGCACTTCTATGGGGATTAGTTGCCACTCCTAGGTCTCAAAGTGTTTGAGTGTATTGTTGTAATGGCCAATGTTTTGGCCATTCTTGATGAGACACAATGCTAACATCTGCACCTGTATCAAGTAGCCCATTAAATTCATGTCCTTGAATATTTAGTTTTAGCCTGGGGCGAGAATCTAAATTTAAAGAAAGCATAACCAAATCTACACCTGTGGAGCCTAATCCCTTGGAACCTCTTTCTACAGCACGACTGGAAAATTTATCATGCAGACTGAGTATTATTAGTAACTGTGCTATTCTATCTCCTGGTGAAATTACTGATATGTCCTTTGGAGAACTGGCTATAAATTTTATTTCACCTTCATAATCGGGATCAATTACCCAAGGACTTATCATAAGTCCTTTTAGATTAGAAGAGCTGCGTCCCAATAATAAGCCTACTGTTCCTTTGAGAAGAGGTCCTTTCACCATGTGTGAATGATTTGAACCCCCATCTCTACAGTTAGTACTGATCTGACGGAGGTGCAGATGTCTAACCCTGTGCTCCCTCTGATTTGTCTGATGAGGTGTCTGATGCACAATGTGTCCTGGGCACTACACTGATGGGGTTGCTGGGTTCCTCCAGTGCTCCGTATATTTGTGGTTTTGGGCCCCAGAGCATTGGGCTCCCCTGTCCATTTTTTGGCAATGGAGCCCGGTGCCTTTCTCCATGATATCGTGGATAAACAGCTAGTCCTTGTTCGTTTTTGATAATGAAGTACCCTCTATGGTGGTTTGAGAACGGCATTCATTAGCCCAATGTCTCCCTCTACGGCATCGTGGGCAAATACCCAGTATTCTACTCCTTTGGTACCTATTTTTGTTAAACCCTCTTCCTATGGAGCAATTCCTTTTAAAATGTCCTGTTTGTTCACAATTGTAGCATGTTCCTGGCCTTGCATCTAAAGCCTGTTTAATGCAGCTGCCACAAATTGCCCTTGTTCATTGATGTCTCTGGCATCAAAAGCCTGTTTTACTGCAGCTTCCATGACTTCCTCTTATTCATTAATGTCTTTACATAATTTAATATATGTGTTTAATTCTTCATGTTTCCATGGTCTAGTGATATCTGTGCACCTACGATTCGCTTGGTCATAAGCCAGTTTTTTATTAATGGCATTGCTTGTTCTGTATTCCCCAAAACTCTGGTAGCTGTTTGAATAAGCCTATCTACAAATTCAGTGTAAGATTCATTAGCTCCTTGTATTACCTTAGATAATTGACCTTGTAAACCTCCATGTCCTTGTAAAGTCTTCCATGCCCTAACCGCCTCTGCAGCAATTTGTGCGTATACGCCAGGATCATATGCAATTTGTTGCTGCTGGTCCTCATGAGGTCCCTTTCCTAACAACATATCTAGATTTCTCTGAGGATAACCAGCTTCTGCATTTCACCTAGCCGTCTCCTTGCAAAATTCCTCATTGGCAACCTTCCATAAAAGGTATTGACCTCCATTTAGCACAGCTTTACACATATTAGCCCAATCTACTGGCATCATATTCAAGTTGTTAATGGATTCGACCAAGCTTACAATGAAGGGTACTTGAGGACCATAGGTTGTTACAGCCCCTTTTAGCTGCTTCACTATTTTGAAATTTAAAGCATGGTGAATTCGCTGCCCTCCTACCTCAAATACAGGGCATGTTAATACTTGAGATCCTGTCTCAGGAACCGAACTATCAACTGCGGGGTTTGGGGGCCTCCCAGCATATGGAGGTGGCCTTGTTATTTGGACATTTACATACTCTGGTGATAGAAAGGTGTTAGTAACAGTCTCCTGTAGAGGAGGCGCTGTTGGTTGGACACTTACGCCCTCTAGTTATTGAAAGTTGTTAGTAGCAGTCTCCTTTTGTAACTTTGCCCCTGATGGCTTTTTCTGACCTAAGCTTTGTTCCTCTATCTTTGTCTGATCTGAAGTCTTTGGACTAAGCAAACCAGATATAAACGTCCTCAATGGCAATGTGCCAACTGTCAGAGTCCCTGGGCTGTTCTTTTCCCCCCTTTTAAATCTTCACCATGATGGTTCCATTATGGTATATTTAACAACTCCTTAAAAATCCATGGGCTACATTTTTGTATTGTATCAACGTATGCCCTGACTGTTCTTGACTTTACTGAGGTGCCTCCTTCCTCTAACAATTTACTTAACACTCTTTCAGTTTGTTTTTTTTACTAATTTCTGATCCTGTATTTCTACTATAATACAACCCAACAAGACGATGCCAAACAAAACCGAGACAGAATAAAATATAAAGGGAACAACAAAAAGTCATTATAGCCTTTATATCCTACTGACATGTGCATCCGTCCTTTCTCCCTATCTGTTCCTCAGAAGTAAATAATTTTTTTCTCAGATGTGAGCGGTTTTTCATCCATCTCACTCATCTCCATGGACAGGCAACAAAAGTGAAGTAAAACAAAAGAGGAATCTTAAAATGGCTACCGATCCTCTCGCCCTTCCCTCAGGGGCTAGCAGTTTACCTTATCACTTACCCTCAGTGGCTCCCCGTGCGAGCCACCAAATGCTGCAGTCTGGCTGGGCACGATTCAAGAGCGACTTTTCAAAAGAAACAAAGTTTATTTTTAGAACCACACACGCCAAGCAAAACAGCTCCTTAGGAAAAACCCTCAGAGCCCAACTGCCACCACTGGCTTCCTTGCAAAGTTTCTGTCACACCCACAAGCCTCTCCACCTCCCACAATCCTCCTGCTCTTGAGGCCATATGGCTGGGTCAGGTGGGTGGAGCCAAAAAAGTCCCACAATGAGCAGATCTGTGGTCTGAAAGGGCAGGGAAACTGCCCAATGTGCATCATGGCAGAGGAGCCAATCAGCTTGATGTTGCTGGGGCTGCTGTGAGCCAATCATCAGCTGGCAGTCAGAAAGAGCGGGGAAAAACCTCAATGAGCATCTCCATTGTGCATCACCACAGAGGAGCCAATCAGCTAGATGTTGCTGGGGCCGCTGTGAGCCAATAATCATCTCGCAGGGGAATGTTGCTGGTAACTGGAAGTTTGATGGGGGCCCTTAAGCTGTGGCTCTCAACAAATTGGTGTCTCCTTTCTCTGTAGACTATTCAGCACATGTATTTTTATATGCACATATAGAATCCTACCTGTTATCAAACGTACATTTTTGTGAGGTTGCTGACTAGGCATATACAAGTTATGAGAAGAGATCACTCCTCTTAAACACTGTTGGAATTGAGAATTCAACCTATGGGTGAGCTTGTTATTAGAACAACATTATATATAGATCCATTTTCAGTGAAATCAATATTTTTGCACCTGTGGATGTTACATATTTCATGATGAATTTCAATTGGCAAATATATTGCTAGTTTAAATGTCTGTCTCTGTGTGTGTGTGTGTGTGTATATTTATATATATATATATATATATATATATATATATATATATATATACTCTCCAAATTTTTCAAAATATGAAATATATGAATCTTATTATACACTCCTTAAAATCATTCATATTTATGTATGTGGATTTATGATCAACTTTTCACAAGATTATTCTCAGAAATATTCATCCACCTTAAATACAGATTTGTTTCCTAGTACTGAAGACTAACTTCAGTGAATGGTGCACACAAATCCTAATATTTCTACAGTAAAACCAAGTTCAACATCAATGCAAACATTTTCCTATGGGACATGATGTGTATTTTGCGGTTCATTTTTCAGTTCATTTTTTAAACTATTTCTTCAGTTTATGCACATCATATGATATATCTTTCATCCACAAGTTCACAAATTTATAGGCATTTGTTTCAATTTCAATCACCTCCTGCTTCAGAACACATATATTCCTCCAGTGTTCTTGACTGGTCTTGTCATGAGACTTCTTTCCAAACACATTATTTTTGATTTTCATAATCATATTTGAAGCAAAACTCACACACTCTTCATGATAAACCATAACCCTAATATTACCGTTAGATGTATACCTGGTTGTAGTGAATGTATGAATATCAGTTTAAGATTTCCAGTATATTTTCAGATATCAAATCAATCCACTATTTAAAGTTGGAACCAGTTATATTATTTATTCACAGTATCGTCTATTCATACATTATTTCTGTATCCATTGACACAGGGTACTCCACTTTGTTCCCCCAATATTTATACATCTTCAAAATATTGCTCCCAGTAATGGTGGAAGAAATGCTCATGTCACCTGATCTACATATAAATTTTAACACAGTAATATTCTGGACACAGAAAGCAAAAGTCACTCTTATGATTGTAGCAAAGCCTAAAAGGAAAGTGAGCATGGATTACTAAAAATATCCATGTCCCGGTTGCTTAATGCTCTAAAATGTAAATCCTATTGATAAATCCTATGTATTTGTTTCTTTCTAAGATTATATATTCAAATTCAACCCTGTTGAAAATGTCTAATCCTATCCCTCACTTTATACATTGCCTGATTTGTTAATGTCTCTATTGATATCTGCTTTCCTACATATTTTCCCCATTTCATCATTGTGTCTGACTCTTCACATGTGCTGATATTTACATTCACTCTCTTATTGAAAACCAATTGCTAAAGAACGTTTGGTCCAAATCCTATACTCATTGTTGTTTCTAAACCTAGAGACTATCGTCCTAAACCTACGGACTTTCCCTTTGTGACTGGATGTTCTCTTCAACTTTCAATCATCCAAGGTACTAGGTCCTATGTCATTGTATATCGATTTATCTGAGATATCTGTGCAGAACATAATTCAAAGCTAAGTAACCCACTCAAGGGCCCAATGCCCATCTGAGCTTCAAATCTTGCCTAGATTTCTGTTTTCATACTTTTATTTTACCTATATATTCTTGTAATTATTGCAGATTCCCAGTACGAATATTCATCCTGCAGAATGATTCCTAACCCAAATCGAACGTGTTATTAACCCTAACCATACACTGTTCCCTCAATCTAACTTTACAGAAGAGCAGGGACAGTGTGACCAGGAAAGTCTCAGTGCAGAAACCCTGCTTTGGGCCTTTTGCTTACCTATTTTTCTGTTGCCCTGAATGTCAGGAAGTTCTTTACCTCAGGCTAACCCTTTGTAAAGCCTGAAGAAAACAGTTTTCAAATGGAAATGAATGGGCATCACCTATGGCTCTTTGCTAAATTTCTTTGGAAAGGGATGTGTCTGAATCAGCCTCTTGGCCCTGTGTGAGGCTGTGACTTAGATTATCAGCACCTGATGGATCTAAAGAAAGATCCCATGTGTGCATCCAAAACCAAAATGGCAAAAAGTTCAGTCATTTTGGATGAAGTATCTTCCCTTCCTCTGTTAGATTCCTGACCTCCATCAATTGAGAATAGGGATCCTTTGGGTCATATGAGTTCTTCAATCCCTGAAGAGGTGCTTGGGTTTCTCATGATTCCAATTCACATAAAGAATCTGTACCTATCAATCAGAAGTAGTCAGTCAATATTGCTCCCAGAAATGGTGGAAGAAATACTCATGTCACCTGATCTACATATACATTTATTCACAGAAATATTCTGGACACTAAATTCAAAGTTCACATTTATGATTGTACCAAAGCCAAAATGGAAAATTAACATGGATTACTAAAATCATCCATGTCCAAGATTACTTATGCTCTCAAATGTCAATCCTATTGATGACTACATATTTGTTTCTTCCTAAGATTGCATATTCAAACTCAACCCTGATTTCATAATGTCTCTATTGATATCTGCTTACCTACATATTTTTCCCACTTCATCATTGTGACAGACTCTTCACATGTGCTGACATTTAAATTCATTTTCTATCCGAAACCCTGATGCTAAAGAAATTTTGTTCCAAATCATACACTCACCATTCTTCCTATACCTACCTACTATCTTCCTATTCCTACTGACTATCCCTTTTTGACTGGATCTTCGCTTCTACATTCAATCATCCAAGGTACAATGTCCTATGCCATTGTATATCAATTTATCTGAGACATCTGTGTAGAATGTAATTCAATGCTCAGCATCACAATCAAGGGCCCAATGCACTTCTGGGCTTCGAATCTTACTTGGATTTCTATTTTCATACACACAGTTCACCTCTATATTCTTATAAATTTCGCAGGTTGCCAATACAATAATTCATCCAGAAAATGATTCCTAATCCAAATTGAACCTGTTATTAACCCTAAACATACAGTGTTCCCTCAATCTTACTTTACAGAAGAGCAGGGACAGAGGTGGTCTTATAATACTGAAATGTAGGGATCCTCTACCTGCTGAGAACTTCAAAGGTCCATGCTGAAAGTATCCCTGGAGAATATGTAGGCAGCTATGAAGGACCTGAGAGACCACAAGTCATCTTCCATGGCAAACAACCTGGTCAGGATGTAGGGTTCTGTCTTAATCAGCTTCTCTCTTCTTAATGTAGAGAAGATGGACCAAATCAGGCCTGTATGGAGAGCTGTTCCCGGGTGCCAATGGTTGATATACCATTTTAACTTGTGAAATTGTCACATTAAGTAGGGGAAGCCTCCATCTCATGGGACCCTTGGAAGCAACTGTTAGGACAAAGTGGTTGCCAAGGCAGTGACCTCATTCAGATCCTGAAGGAAGTGACCTCACCTCACTTCCTCGGTGATGGAAATTGGCATCCAGGAAGCCAGGCACACAGAGCCAGTCCCAGTCCCACTCCCAGTGGTGTCACTAGTTTTGAATTACCAAGGACAGAGTCAGCCTATCTTGGTACCTACAGATGTGAGAATGGCCATATGCCAGGAAAGCTCTGAAGAGGGGGCTTGTATGAGAAAACAGATAGTGGCTCATCACTGGCTTCTGACAAGTCTCAGTGAAGAAACCCTGCTTTGGTACTTTTAATTACCTATTGTTCTGTTGCTCTGAATGTCAGGAATTTTTTTGCCTCAGGCCACCCCTTTGGGAAGCCTGAAGAAAAGAGTTTTCAAATGGAAATGAATGGGCATCATCTGTGGCTCCTTGCTTAATTGCTTTGGAAAGGGATGTGTCTGAATCAGCCTCTTGGCCCTGTGTGAGGCTATGGCTTAGATTCTTAGCACCTGATGGATCTAAAGAAGCATCCCACGTTTGCATCCAAAACCAAAAGAGCCAAAAGAGCAGTCATTGTGGATGAAGTCTCTCACCTTCCTCTGTAAGGTTCCTGACGTCCATCTATGAGAATAGGGATCCTTTGGGTCAAATGAGTTCTTCAAAGCCCTGCAGAGACTAGATCATACGTTCATAGGTTTCTCATGACTCCAATTAACATAAAGAATCTAAACCCCACATTCATTAGGCCTCAAAATGGAGAATCAGAGCAGTATTAGGGGCAGGCCTCTTTGATCACTCCTGGTTCACTAGAAGGGTTTCCCAGCCACATTGACTTTAGGCAAATGTGGGCAAGGGACCTTATTTTGGATACTGTCCTTGGCTGTGCCCCTCATGAAAAACTACAGCCTGAGGTTATGATGAGTGTCGATATGAAAGAAGATGAGGGCCATGTGGAAGTGTTTTGGTTTTAATTGTGGTCATTTTTGTGGCTGTTGGAAAAGATGATGGGTCCACCTGGTCTTGAACACTGGTGTGATTCCCCTTAGAGACTGTGTTTTGGAATGGACCTCAAAGAAGTATTGCCATGTATTGTGTTGGGATTTTAGGATGCCACACATGAGAGTTGCCCTTGGAAACTGAGATCTAGGCCCAGGGTGGTTTTCCACAGAGCACTGGGAATCTCAGGAAGAATATCACATAATTTTATTCTTAAAGAATTGGCAGCCATAGTTGCAAGTCAAAACACACATGGACCACACATTGTAGACCTCAAACGCCTGGCTTTATGTGACCTTTTTGCCTGTCTTTGGGAAGCCTTGCCTGTTAGAATTCTCCACAATTTTCAATGAAATGAGCTTCCTCTCCATTTAATGGTTCCTGAATGAATTGAAACCCACAGTGCCTCCAACTTCATCCTTGAAAAATGTCTGATAATTACCATGAAATTTTTGAAATTCCCATGACCACTTCGCACTGTAGAATCTTTGGATGTTCTATTGATGATCACGAGTATACCAGACAGTGCCTGTTTGATTGGGTTTCATGAAAATGGTGTAGAACAGAGATGGCAGTAATTTGGACCCTGCTGAGTAGTCGGCCTAGAGAAGTGGTGTGAAGGTGTGTGTTAAAACATTTGTGGTTGGGTGATGTGGATCTGCCATTGGCTTTCAAAAGGTTTGTGACTGACATGGTGCAGCCCCCAGACCCTTGTATGTAAAGGTATGTTGTTATATGGAGAGGTTTCAGTGCAATGTTTAGAATCAGATTGCTATGGTGAAGGGGGCAAGCTATGTGGGATAGAAGCCTGATTGGTGCATTCTCCCGCAGACCCTTACCCATCACATGTGACAGAACTCCCTCCAGTACTGTGTCCCAGTTGAACTCTTCGTATTTCATGAAGCAAATACCAAACTCCCAGTGCAGCTGCAAGAAACACAACAAAAAGTGGAGGATGAGCAAATGGCTTCCAAACTGGAAGACACTTAGCACTCAGTGACAACAGTTTACCTACAAAGAGAGAATTCAGCACTGCTGCCTCATGTCCTTTGGAAAATAAGAAACCATGTCCTCCAGGTCACATACATGCAGACCCAGCTTGATGGTCTCACTACAAAGGGAGCTAAATCTCCTGACAACAACATATATTTCAAGTGCCCAACCTCAGAGGCAGTCTCTCAAAAAGTCTTTAGTCTAGCAGAGCTCCATGTTTGTGGAGTTTTACCCTCTCCCTTACATTTGGAAACTCCTCTACCACCTCCAAGGTTGTGAACTCCTGAGCATTTTCCATTCTTGATGTGTATTCACAGATTTTCTAACTGTTCTCCTCTAATTGTGTCTTACTTGGGGTGAAGGTAATGTCAAGGCATTGTTCTGGATGAGAGTGGGAAGATTTTTGGGTAGCACATATTTGCATACACATTGGATTCTTTCTCCAATTTTCCATTTGAAATACTGAATCCCTGACTGTAGGGGTAGAAGGAATTCTCCTTCAAAGAATAGCCTGACACTTACAAGAAACAGCCCCCAGGGAGACATCCTGTCTGGGAGACATCCTGTAGTCATCTGTGTTCCTGAGACATCCTGTGGCCATCTGTCTTCCTGAAATATCCTGAGGTTATCTCACCTTGTGAAGACATCCAGGAACTGCTGATAAGAGAGCTTTCAAATCTCCAGCATATAAATTCCTCTGTGTGAACAATAAAAGTTTGCAGCTTGATCAGAACTTTTGTTTTGCTGTCATCTCTCGTGTCTCTTGTCCCTTCATTCCTCCCCATCTAGGTTTGCTACCCATGTTGATGTGTCCTGCAGGCCAGGACAACTGGAGCCCAACGACTGGGGCTCGAGCCTTTGACTGAGGGGGAACCCTGTCCTCCTGGAAGAATTGGACAAGTGGAGCTCGCGATTGCCTCAGCAGACACCACTGAGAGACAGATCCAGGAGGAGAGTGGGGATGACGCACAGTGAGTGACCCACCATGGGACAAGCAGTTTCGTCACATGATTTGTTTTTGTCAGGCCACAAGGAATCCTTAAATACATGGGGGGCACGTGTTAAGAAAAATGACTTAATATTTTTCTTTTCATACATCGAAGAATTTTTTCCATGGTTTCCCCTTGAAGGTACCATTGATGGTAAAAGATGGCTTAGAGTAGGAGACATTTTAAAAGATTATTATGAATCCTTTGGCCCAGAAAAATTGCCTGTTCCTACCTTTTCTTTCTGGAAATAAATTAGTGAAATTCTTAAAAGTTCACCCTTTGACAATGGTACCTTAATACTTGTCAGGATTGGGGAAGAGAGTATGCAAAAGACCTCTCGTCCCTTCTCGGCATGCCCATCAGTTAGTATAGACATAGACCCTTCTTAGTCTCCCCAGGACCCTGGGACCTTCCTGATCTTCCTCAAAATCCCACCCTAATGAATAAGGCTCCAATGGTTTCCAACAGCCTTTATGCAGTTTTAAATCCCGGAGAAACATTGACCCCTGGGGAGGAGGCTACCTTGGAGAAGGAAGCAGCTCGCTACCATTCAGAAGACTCTCCACCTCTCAGGACCCTGCAACAGACTATAGGACTTACACATTCCCCTCCCTCCTATATCCCTCCTGCCTTTTGTGCTCTGGCCCTTCAGGGGCCAAATGTCCCCCCAGATATTTTTTCCCCACTTCCCTTGCCTAACCTGGCTCCCTTGAGAGAGTCTCTCCAACATGGACGGGAACAGACCCAATTTTTAAAAGAATAAAGATCCCTTGACTCTGAGCTCTCTTCATTAGCCTTAGGAATGGAGTCAACACAAGCTGGCCCACAGTGGTCTAATACAAAGGCGAAGCCACTCCATCGGCCTGTGCTCGCCTTCCAGTCACCACCAGTCAGATAGATAAGCCTGCCCAGGCTGAGGTCAAAGACTTAGAAGAGGAAAAAGAGGAGGAAGCGGGGGAAATGGATCAAGGAGATCAGGACTTAGAGGATGAGGAGTTCACCCCTAGGCAGGAAGGAACCCAGAGTGTCTACAAAAAATTTAGCCTCCATTTTCTTGAAAAACTTAAAAAGGCTTCTGCTCACTATGGCCCCACTGTGCCCTATACGTTGGCTTTATTAGAAAGCTGCAGCACACAATTTCTTACTCCCAATGATTGGAAATTTTTAGACCTAGCTGCCCTCAGTGCCGGAGACTTCCTGCTATGGAATGCAGATTTCAAAGAGCCCTGTCAGAAACTACTCAAAAAAATTAACAAAGGCCTCCTCTAAATCCTGGACTTATGTTAAGCTAGTGGGCAATGCAACTTTTGACACTAAAACTAAACGGGCACGTTTCCCTGCTGGACTTTTTGCGCAGATTTAGATGGCTGGCATAGTTGCTTGGAGACGCCTCCCTGAAAGGGCCTCGGCTATCACTTCCCTGGCAAGAACTCGACAAGGGCCCGACGAGCCTTATAGCGACTTTGTTCCCCGGCTTTACCTAGCTGTGGAATGCTTGCTTGGACCAAGCGAAAGCGAAAGCACCTTTGTAAAACATCTTGCCTTTGAAAATGTCAACCCGGCATGTCAGGATGTTCTTCGACATCATAAGGATAAAGGGAAACTTTCTGACTTTATTAGAATCTGTGCAGGCGTGGGTGCAGCCCATGCCATGGGTCTCAAATTAGTGCCGCATTTACCAAGGCCTTTTACAATACTGGCTCAAGTACTTGCTTTACTTGTAAACAACCAGGCCATTTTTCATGCAGGTGTCCGACAGGCAAACAAAGAGTAAGAATAGTGTCTCCTCAAACTGGAGCTAAACCGACACCAGCTGCACTTTGTCCTTGATATGGTAAAGGTCATCACTGGGCCAGTGAGTGTAGATCAATGACAAATGCCCTCAGACAGCCTATTTCTTCCTACTTCTCAGGAAACTCCCTGGGGCAATGAGGTTTGTTCCCTCCCAAACTCCCAACCTACCTCAAAATCTTTCTCCACAATTGGCTCCCTCCAACTACCCACTCCAGGCAGTGCAGGATTGGACCTCTGTGCCACCACAGATACAATATTAGACTCAATGCAAGGGCCCCAGATAATACCAACTGGAATTATGGGTGCCCCTCCATCTCATACGTGTGCCCTTATTCTTGGAAGTGCCTCTACTACCTTACAAGGTGTTCAGGTCTTCCCTGGCATTAATGATAATGATTTCACTGGAGAAATAAAAATTCTGGCCACAGTTATTAATAGAGTTGCGGCCATCCCAGGAGGAAAAAGTCTTGCACAATTAATACTTCTTCCCTTAGATTAAGGGGCATTTCCACCTCCCAAACCTACTGTGGGGGACTGCCTCCTTGGGCTCCTCTGAGGTATATTGGGTTCATCCCATTTCTCATATTAGACACACCCTTACCTTACTTATTGAAGGAAAGGAATACCAAGCAATTGTAGTTACTGGAGCTGATGCGACAATTATTTCTCAAAAATACTGGCGATCAGGTTGGCCCCTCACCCCATCTTTGACTGACCTTAAAGGGATAGGAAAGTCCTCTGGTCAGCTCTACTGCTCTTAGCTGGACTGATAAAGAGGGTAATAAGGGAACTGTCACTTCTTTCGTTGTTCCTGACCTCCCTGTTTACCTATGGGTTGGAGATATTTTGAGTCAAATAGAAGTTATTCTTGCCAGTCCCAATTCCATGGTGACTCATCAAATGCTCCGTATGAATTTTGTTCCTGGTACAGGCCTTGGGAGGCTGAGACAAGGACTGGTGGAGCCTATACAACCCATAAAAAAAAATACATATGGACTTGGATATTTGGATTTTTAGTGTCGGTTCCTGACCCTCCTGTTCCCATGGAGATAAAATTATTTGGGAGACTCAGACTCTTGTGTGGGTGGATCAGTGGCCCCTTACCCAAGAAAATTTGGAGGCTGCCTCCATGTTAGTGAAGGAACAGCTGGCAGCTCGCCATGTAGAGCCCTCAACCTCACCATCGTACACTCCTATTTTTGTTATCAAGAAAAAATCAGGCAAGTGGCGCCTTTTACAAGATTTTTGTGCCATTAATAAAGTTATACTCCCGATGGGAGCACTACATCCAGACATTCCCACACCAGTGGCTATTTCCAAAAACTATTGTAAAATGGTTATGGACTTAAAAGATTGCTTTTTTACCATTCCTTTGCATCCTGTGGATAGACCCTATTTTGCCTTTAGTCTTTCTTGCATTAATATTCAGGGCCCTATGCAGAGACTTCAATGGAAGGTTCTTCCCCAAGGTATGGCCAACATCCCTACTCTTTGCCAAAAATACGTTGCTCAAGAAGTAGACCCTGTGAGAGAGCGAGGGCCACAAATTTATATTTTACATTATATGGATGATTTGTTAATTGCTGCACCTAATACCCATGATCTTAATAATTGTTACTTGGACTTTTACAAAATCCTCACTACCTTGGGACTACAGATAGCTCCTAATAAGGTTCAAACACAGGACTCTTATAAAAGTTTGGGCCTTAAAATTCTACAGAAATCAGATCCAAATTTCTAAAATACAACTACGTGTGGACCATCTTCACACCCTTAAAGATTTTCAGAAATTACTGTTTTAAATAACATATTTAAAATTATGCACTTGTGTACTTTTGACCCTTAATGATATTTTGAGAGGTAATTCCCACCCCTCTTCCCCTCAAAGTCTTACTCCCAAGGCATGACAGGCATTAAACCAAGTCACAGAAGCCATTGCCCAACAATTTGTTACGCAAATTTCTTATAACCTTCCTCTGGTTCTGGTTATTTTACACACTCCCTCATACACCCACAGGAATATTTTGGCAGCGAGATCCACATTTAAAAATAGAGACTGCCCCTTGTTTTGGGTCCATTTACCCACCACATCCTCGAAGGTTATTACTGTTTATCTTGCTCAGGTAGCTTCTATTAATTTTAAAGGTCATTTGATTTCTCTACAACATTTTGGCAAAGACCCTGATAATATTTTTATTCCATATACTAAGGACCAAACCAATTTTTACTAGAGAGAAGGGATGAATGAGTTATTTCCCTATCAGGCTTTTGGAAACAATTGATCACCACCTCCCCAATGACCCCCCTTTACATTTTGTCCAGTTACATCCATTTTCTTTTCCTGAAATTACTCAAAATGCTCCCATTCCTCAAGCCC